>NW_008824004.1:860182-871246 GCF_000699105.1 Pygoscelis adeliae
GAGGCTGCCCAGGGAAGTGGTTGAGTCACCATCCCTGGAAGTATTTAAAAGACGAGTAGATGCGGCGCTTAGGGACATGGTTTAGTGGGCATGGTGGTGTTGGGTTGACGGTTGGACTCGATGATCTTAGAGGTCTTCTCCAACCTCAATGATTCTATGATTCTATGACTAGCCAGCCAATACCATAAATTTTCAAAATAAAAGGCTTAAAAACCAAGCAAGCAAGCTAGCAAACAAACAAAAACCAAAACACACCCCCAAACAAACAAAAAGAAAAACAACCCATCACCAAGAAATAGTTGAACTTTCAATGAAGGTACTAACTTGAGTCTTCCTTCACTCTTATTTCATGAACAATGTATGCATTTAAGGTCTTTTCAGCTGGTAATTTGAACGAGAGCAATGATCTGCAGTACATCAGGTAAAAAAGCATCTGTAGATGCTTGTTAATGCTTGTCGATATTGACAAATGCAAGTCAAGGAAGACAAAGGACAATTTTATAAATTTTATAAATTAACAACACATGAATAGACTTTCTGGAGCAAAGAAAAGGATCATTTCTATTCTGAGATGAGTCTCAGACATGCTGTCAACAGTAGAAGGCTTACACATCTCATAAGAAATGAACCATGCTTACTTAGGCAAGGAAACACAAGATTAGTGAAGAGTTGGCTTCCTTCAAAATAAGAATAGGCAGATATATTTGAAGCGATTAGCAATACCAGTACAGTACCTGAAGACACAGTGTCATCCTCAATGTCTTTAAAATCCAAAGTGAAGGACCTGAAGGCAAATTTATAGCTGTAAGGTGCCTTCTTGCCTAGTACATATTTGATCAAATACCAAAATGCACTATTGAAAACCTAAAATCAAAAAGAGGAAAAGCATTCAAAGAATGATTCATTTTTAAAAGCTGATTTTTATTGATTCTTGTTATTGTTTCAAAAACTGTTTAGCTCTTTTCTTTTTTCATGTAAAAATGAAGTCTTTAACTTCCTCTAACAAATACGGTATCTGAAAACTAGTCCCAACTGTAGGACTACAATGCTTAAAGCCAACAATCAAGAGAAAACCTGTTTCCTGCCTGGCTTATTAAATACAAGACTGATTCTACAGCATAAGTTTTTATCACCCAAAAATATCTTAGTAGTTTACATGAAGTGAGTTGATGGTCTCATGCCAGAGGATAGAACACTTTATAATCACCATCATTACATGACAACTGGCATTCTTATTAGAGGTTTTAGAACAGAGACCAACAACTGAACAGGCATGCTTACTGAACTAGGAGGTGGCACCACAAGGAAAAGTAGGAATATATTGATGGGCAAGAGGGGAAGATTTGGTGTCCTACTTATATGACTAAACTGATGGCTCTATTTTTATTCTCAACATATTGATGCCCTTCAAAAAGCAGAAATCCAGTCTCTTTTTCCTTCTTCCAATAGATGGAAATTTTAGTGTGTTTTTCAGAGCTTGTTTCACAATTTGAATTGAAGAACATAGTAATAACTTATTGGAAAAGACATAATTTTTCTCTTTCATTGTCCTTATTTTCAGATTTTTTCTGCTTTCTGGAAACATTTTATCCTAAATTATGTATTTTAATAGTAATAAACACTTCCTTTATTTTGAAAGATTTAAGACGGGTGAAGAAAGAAGCTCCTTTACTACATTCTTATGTTGAGAATAATTTTTCACTGCATTAAAGATAGATAATTTCCATATTTTCATTCTTGAATCACTGTTGGCTCAGTGCCTCTCATTTATCTCATTTCTGGTTTTTTATTCCTTTATAACTCTACACTGGTCTTCTTAGAGGGGGAGAGAGGAAGAGATATAGATATGTATGTTCATGCCTACTGAATTTTTCTTAAGGTCCCTAAGTTTTACACGTATTTCATATGAGCATATACATTTAAAATGTGTATTTTCCATTCCAGCAAGGTCAAATGGATTTCTTCTGTTGGACTTGGCATGAACATTACCTCTTTCATGAGTGGTGCACCTGGAATCGTTCTTTCTTAATTCTGTTGTTTTGCTGAATTTGAGCCTTGTGTCAAGCCCATGTATAAAAGCACTGGCTTAGATGTTCTAGTTTTTAATATCAGTGACTATAAAAATATTAATCCCTTTCTTCTATTGTGTCTTCTAAAATACACAGTCTAAACTGCATGAGCTTTCTAGTACTTTGAAGAAAGTAAGTGAATCTGGAATATATAAAGTACTGACTGCAGAAAAATCATGTTATAGCAGTATTATCAACATTTGCATATACAGAAAAATTAGCATATCTTTTACATAACTTTTTTGCTGCAATCATTTTATAATATTGAAAAGCTACAGTATAGATATCTACAGAAAAGTGTAACATTTTCATCATGTGTCTAAAGACCCTTTAATTTATCACACACACAGAGCAGAAAAGTTGAACAAGAATGTTGCAGTTTCAAAACCAAAGAAAAACAACTCAGAAATACTGTGAGTGAAAAAAACTCATTACTGTCTTCAGTAATATAAGCTGTAATAATGTTTTCTTGTATCGTCAACATTAGGCACAGAAATAAATCAGTCTGGCTTTTCTGCATTTCAGGTAGCGTCTTTTAAATCCAAAATTAAGTCATAAAAAAAAAAAAGATGATGCTTTTTGCCCTGAAGTGTGCTAAACTAAACTGACAAAATTAGAGACTCAAATTTAGAATGTGCTACTCTGTGCATATTAAAATTTCTTCATATTAAAAGAAGATAATTACAGTACACAGTTACAAGTTATGTCATTTGGGCTTACACTTAATAATGAATGCCACATTTGGAGCACTCAGGAGGTCCTTTTTAAAAGCATAGTCATTGGTTTGAAGAGGGTAACAACAATGTTAAGTTGTTATCCAGCTTTTGTAGCCTTTAGATACGTGTTTATTAAAATGGTTTCTTCACCTTGAAGTGCTCTTCAGCCATTCCAGTACCGTGGAGGCCAGGAGGATAGTGAGTTAGTTCCAACTCCTTCAAGGCTTTAGGAAGTTCAGGCTCACTGCTGAAATTATTTATCACATTTCCAACAGCTTTCAGGATAGCTGTAGCCTGTTCAATAAACCGATAGCTCTCCTGGAGAGAGAGAAGAAATACAACCATTGTTAGAAAGATTGCTTTAAGATTTTCTTTTGTTTTCTTTCTAGGCTGTGACAGCATACAAACATTTTTTTCTGTGCTGAAGTACAAAACTTTTCCTAAGTCAAGTAATTGTTATTAATTTTATAAACTCTAAAATCAATTAGGTCTCTGGTATTCAAAAGCATACAACATTTTCACCGATTTTAGCTATTGAAATAAAAATGTTACAACACTGTAACAGGCAGCATAACATATATTTGTTAAGGATTTTATTTTTCCTGTATCCTTAGTTCTAGAATATTTAATCAAAAATAAGATTCACATATAGGCTTTCTACTGCAGTGATAATAAGACTTGTTAGCTGAAATGCACAGCATCTATTCTATTATAGAAGGACAGATGAGTATTTGTATCCCACTGAAAACAACGTCCAGATACATGCTGCCTAAAGCATCATTAATCTTCATCAGGATTTCTGTGCAAGAATGTGGACGCTTTCCTGCAAATGACACTCTGCAGAGAAATTGCTGTCTTCAAAAAAAGTGCAGAGAAGAGCCCAGGATATAATTCCGCTTTATCATCTTCATGAGGAATAGCTTTTCATCCACAATCTGAAGACAAGGGGATAGTACAGCTACAAGACATTTTTAATGGACCAACTTTTTATATTTAAACTTCTTTGCCACAATAAATATAATAAATTTGCATAAGCTGCTTTAATGTCCTATTATTAGGACCCTGAATCTACACTGCTATATAAATTTGCTTTTACTCTCACCTTTCAAAATATTTTGGCACAACTGTGCTCTAGAAGCTATACTCCCTCCCCCCCAGCACCCATGACAAATATTTGGGCTTATTACTTGCCAAAGAAATCTTGAAAATATGGATGGCAGTGATATCTGTCTGGATTGTAGGCAACGAAGAACAAAAGCTGCAGTAATTACTCCCCTGGGCCTCTTATCTCAGCTATGAAAAGTTGTTTGAATCAATTGTTCGTTTTAGGTATAAAAACTCCTCTGGGACTCAGTGAGTAATATGTGATCTCATGGGACAAAACAAACTTCATTGATGTGACAGTTTATTTTACTAGGCAGGTATTTTTGAATATTAATTAATCTCTGTACGTGTATTTTACCACTTCTATCACATGCCTTAGAAAGAGAGCTTATACACTCCTCTGACATACATATTTCAACAGGAGTATTTTTAACATTCCATTTTACGCTGCTGTTCTATGTAAACCACAATACTACCCAATGCTTACTTACATATTTATATAAGACAATTATTGAAATACCCACCTCAGTGCCTACTGTTTTGTAAAACACATTTCTTTTATGTACTTATCCGTTTCATATTGAAATTAATGTTATACCATTAAATATAATAACTCTAAATGGAGATCCAACAGTACTTCACTTTAAAACTAAGTAATAGTCAGAAACATCTTTATCACAATGCTTGACTAGTTCTGGTTATGCATACCTTTTCAAGACCTGGCATCACAGTATCCTCTTCTCCAAAGACACATGGCACCATGCTACACAGATGAATATGGTGCCCTATGGGAGAACTTACTGTGAAGAGCAATATGTGTCGCCTACATTCAAGAAAAAAAAAAATCCAAAAAGCACTTTTTCTTTTTTTAAATCACAGCAATTCTTAAGCTTTTCTTTTCATACATTTGGCAAAAATGACATCCATTCCTAGATGTACTGGCTCTTCAAATCCGGCATTTCTATCTCCTTCCTTCTCAAGAATCTCCAAACATAGGTAGTAGGTGAAATCAGAGAAGTCACTACTATTTTATTTTTATTTTATTTGTTTAGGTTTTATTTTGGTTTTCTTTAGCAAAATAGGTAGTTTCACTATTTCAGATGGATACAAACCCGAAGTGTTTTAGTCAGGACTATAGTTAGCTACACTTAAAAACATGTTTGCTCTAGAAAACTTAGAGAAGAAGTCAAGTGTTCTGGTCATACATTACTTAGATCATAATTTCCATGTTTGCATTGACAAAACCAGAAAAAATTAACACATAATCATGTCAGGCTAGATGAACATTACAGAGTGACCATTTTATAGAGCAACTGTGGGCCAAACCACTCAACCGTAACCTCCTAAGGTGGCAAACAACAGAAATTCATTATGTCTTATTGGGATACGCTCATCTCAGCTCATTCTTGTTTGCCTGATCATACCCTATAACAGATTCCAATCATAAAAGAAACCATTCCTAACTATAATTACACAACACAGGGGATTCATGCTTTTCTCCCCAGTTAACAATGTCCTGTAGTCCCACTGAAATACTTGAGGAGCTTGCTGATATCAAATGGTGAAGCTTCACGGTCTTATATCATTGTCAGACTAGCATTTAGCTGGAGAAGTTAATCCAGGCCACAGCTTCAAAGTGTTAACCAGAGATCCAGCAGTGAGAGTAAGAAAGGAGAGTTACCCCCGCCACACACACTCACACTTTTTTAATTGCATCTTCTTGTGAGTGAAATTTGAAATGCCCCCAGGCCACCAACGGACAGAGGGAAGAAAGTGCCTTCCTGGCTTAGCAAGTCATTTCTCATTTGGAATGAAATGGAGGAGCAGTCAATAAGCCCATTCGTCTCCCACACCTGCTGTAAATTAAAGCTTCCTGAAAGCCTGCTGGCTCTGCCTGAAGTAGAGAGAATCAAAGGTGAGAAGCTTATCAATTTGAGCTGCCTATATCTCTGGTAGTTTTGAAATTTGCAGATGCAAAAAGATGTACGTTTTTGGCTTCCCTACAGGACAAAGATATGCAACTTTTGGAAACTACACTAAGAATGTGGTGGCAGAGCTAACCTATAAACACAATAAGAACTTTTCCATTTTTAGTCTGAAGCAAAACAAATAGAGGACACTATTAAAGATCTTTGATTTTATATCAATGTGCTAATATTGTGGTATTTTCTTTCTATGCCTATTTATTTTAAACCTTACTTGATTTTTTTAAAATACATTTTGTCTCAACTCTTTGAGATTAAACTGGTGATTCTCTATTTTTTGAAAAGTAGAAGGCCTCAATGAATTAGTCAGCAACTTTATGCTTATGGCAACATATGAAGATGTCACCTTCCTTGTTTCACTGGAAGTATTTTCAGAAACTGACAAATATCAAAGGCTCTTGTATTTTATCTATTTATTTATTGAAACAATCAAGCAATGCTCTCCACTGAATATCTAGAGTTACATGCAAAGAGAAATAAATCATATTAAGCACTATGTAAATGTGAAGTAAGATATGGAAGGCTTCATGGATAACCTCAGAATTTCTCCTGTCATGTTTCATAAATCCTGTTTCAAGAAAAGCTATGAAACATCCTATGGTATCATCATTCTTTTACAACTCCCCTAAAAATCCTAATTCTTTAATTTTTATTGGTACTCCAGTAAACATCTCAAAATCATTCTAGTTAGAAACACTTTTAAGTAGGAATTTGTATTCTAGTTTATTTTTTAGAAAGTCAGTGTGATTTTTCTTACTAAATGCTCTTAAATAAGAGTAAAGAATTCAAAGTCTTTATAAAGGCTTTGGTAATTATTTTAAATTCATAGCAATTTTGCAATCCTACCAAATCCTAGCTATCAACCAGTTTGATATTCCAAAAACTTATGTTTTAGGCAATAAACTCTTAGTTACTGTGTAAAGTAAAAGATCATCTCAAGCCTTAAGACTAAAGTGTTAGGACAGAAATGAAGCCTCGTACATACCCAACAGGAAGATTTAACACACTAGCTTTGGTTGCAGATGTATGCATCTTTAACACAAGTTCTCCAGGAGTCACACATTTCCAAGAGAAGTGTTCAACGACCAGCACACCCTTTGAAATACTAGAACATTCTCGTTTAGTACCTAGAAGAAGAAAGAAAAAATCCCCCACAATTGGGGGAGGGAATAACAGTAAAATGAAGACAAATACACTTGTGCAGAATCGGTATCTACTTCACAGTCATTGAAGTCTTCATTTAGGCTTTGATAATTCAGAGAAGAGCCAGTCATTTAAAATGCATAGGTGGTACAGAATATGGCTTATTTGTACTATTTACTAGAAAATAATCGTTAAAAGAATGTGTTAGGAGGATGTGTAAATCAGACATCTTCCAAGTCACTTAAGGCTGCTCTAAAACTCCATAAAAATCCATTCTGTCCACATGCAAAGGAAGCAAACAACCATATAAAGCTTATATTTATATTACAGTTTAATTATTTTAATGGGATGGTCAGTTTGGGTTTTTTAAGCTTTCATTTGGTTCTATCTACTCTAATCTAGACTCACTAAAATTATTTCCATATCCAATGTTTAAATGTCTGATTAACTTAAGCTGATTGTCATAACATGCATTAGCTTTTCTGAATGCCATTCTATGACTTCCATAAAATACAAGTGATTTTTATTTAAACCATCCAAGCTCTTGGATCTTGAAATAAGCCAGCTGTAAATATACTTAAGAGCTTACAGTGCACGAGTTTAAAAATCGCTTCAAAAATAAACTTTGGTCATATTGCTGATTTTACTGCATTTTGATCAGCTAAGGCATAAAGTAGCTTGCAAGAATGGAACTTGTAGGAAAAAAACCCCTAAGAAACACAAGGAAATCCATACCAGAAATACATTGATGAAAAGCTTGCAGCAAATCGTAATAAAGAGTAAAGGGAGGGATCCTTTCAAGAAAATATTCATCATCGCTATTAAATAGCAAGAAAGTATTACTTGAATATTAGTGTATTTCCTAGAATCAAATTGACTATTTAATGCTAAACTCTCAAACTGTGCCAAAATACACCACAGCCAAACACAACAGCACAGATATATTCAAGTATGGGAAAATACAACATTAACATGCACTTTTCTGTGTTGGCCTTACCTCCAGTATCATCCCAGCATACTAATGCAGAAAAGCTAACCAGGATTTCAGTTGGCATCAGACTGTCCACAAGTAAATAATAGAAGACTTGGTCATCAGTAGACTGCACAGAAAAACAGACATTTGTTCATCTTTCATTTTCATTGAATGCTGTCTGCCTGGGCTTATACAAAGTGTGACTAAGATTTCAGATATTGTGACCCTAGATATGGTATGGGAAGTAAGTAATTAACTGTCACTACTTCTTCCAAATTTCAGACGTGTCATTTAAGGCCGGAGCCTCATGCTGCATGTATAAACCATAATGTTAAGAGATAAAAGGAAACAGAAAATTTCTTGGATGAGAATGTATCTACTTTTATATGATATTCTTCATATGTACCTCAATTTAGTAGTTCTACTTGCCAAACAACATTCAATGGAAGGCCAGAAATTTTGTTTTGTGCTGCAACTTTCTGATTCTAATTAATTACAGTTAGCTTGAAAGAAATAAACACTCTTAATTTGTAACACATGACTGATTCTGCCTCATTATGTTTTTTTCTACAAAAATATATGGAGGCAGCATTTTTCACTCCCAATTCTAATACATAATTCCTATGCCACTATTACAAACTATAGAATGATTCTACTGTTCCTAGAAATTCTTCAAAATCTGAAGGTGAATGAGCTTCTTTGCTTCAGAACTGTTTTAATACATGTCTTCCTACATTCTCCAAAGTCATATCAATACATGTTTTGTATTTGATCCTGGAATGCCACTACTATTATCTTCATGCCATAATATAAAAGTGTTCTTTTATACTATAAAAGAACACTTTTATAAGTCTGATACAGAATTTACCTAATAGTGTAAACACCTCATCTGTATCAATGTAAAAAAATAGAATGGTTTTACAGCAAAGGGTTAGTTTTTCGGCACAATAGCACACAGGCTTACATAGTCTTGATACTGGTTATGGCTCGTGAAAGTATATCGTGCAGTGATTGGGAAAATTTCTTGTGATGTGACTACAAATATGGAGAGGTGTGAAATTGCAGGTATACTACAATTATGAAGCATAATCCATATAGTTAACCTTCTCAGTACAGGATTTTACATAAAGTTCACACCTGGAGTTTACATTTCAGTACTCTACAATTACACTTCAGTTACAGTATATAACTAGAGCTGGAACAGGATATTCAAGCATGTTGAATAACCTTCTGTTAATATGAACTAATGGCAGGTTTAAAGAAATACTGTCATTTCAGTGCAGCTGAGGGGTATTTCTAATCACTGCAACAGAATCTTATAAATTGCTAAAGGAGTTAGCATGTAAATAGAAAATGGAGGGCTGCGCTATACAGACTCCTGATTTGGGTTTTAGGTGACAGGTGCAGATGAAGGAAAATTGAAAGGCAGATTCTGCAGCTGAATTGTCATTAAATTTAATTTAGTCTCTAAATTGTTATAAGGTAGATTTAAATCAAGATAAAGAGAGAATGGAGATCTGATTCACTGTAATATATACTCTCACTACCAACTTTCATGATTTACATACTCAATTTTTTAATTATTGTGCAACAGCATTCCATAACACTTTTTTCTTGTCTTAAACACAGTGAAATACTTCTGGATATTTGCTAGCAAACATTATCTTTGTATTGACTATAGTAATCTTAAGGCATTATTATTTTTTCAGTAATAGCAGTTCTACGTAATCTACCAATGTCATTTAGGATATATGGATTATCTAATTATGTAAGACTTTGACAAAAATTTTAAAAAGCACATAAAAACTCAATGTGTTTTGACTTTGTCAAAAAACAAAGTCATATACCTTAAAATCAGTCTTCTGATAGTTATAAGCATATGTATGTGGCTTGTGGAAAACATACAGGTTCCTAGGGAGAAAATAAAACAAAAACACATGTAGGAAAATAATCTTAGTATAAATTACATATTTCAGGTAAATGTCTATTTCATAGCATAAGATACTAATTTTACTTTCATAAATCAGACTCCCAGCTATTTCTCAAAAATGGTTCAACATCTTTAGTTTCATAAAAGGTGAACACAATTCACCTCCAGAGAAAGCAGCTGACATTAATTTCTACCTTTGCTGCACTTCAACAGTTTTCCATTGGAGGTCAGGCCACTAATTTGTCTAATTTGAATCTATAAATGGTAATAAGCTAATATTACTCTGAAACTTCCATGCCTACCTGAAAATTACTGTAATAAGGTTACCTATAAAGTCTCACTGTAAGGAAGAACTATTTTGTATAGTTTATTAATGTGCTTTTTCAATTCTGTGGTGTTTGCACACCTTCGGAAAGCTACTTAGTTCCTGTTAACAATTTTTTCTGACCTTGATTTAACCAAGGGCAACATAAATGGCTTCAACTTTAATTGAGGATGGAATCAGATGTGAAGTCCAATGTTTTATGTAAAAGAAATGTTTTGATTACTCAAAAACTTCACAGGGATCCTGATCCATTGCTGACATATCAACTCCTACAATGACTAAAATTTTCCTCATTTCTCAAAGCTGACAAGAACTCTGAACATTCATCTTATTTTCACTGTATCTGGGATATAGGCATGTCAGACAAGGAAATGCTTTCAACGGAACTGACTAGTAAAATGAAAATCTTAGGTGCCTAATTTCTTTTGAGTGATAATTTCTTCAAAGGTCAATCAAGATCATCAATCATCAATGACACAGTGGGATCGAGTGCACCTTCAGCAAGTTTACAGATGACACCAAGCTGAGTGGTGCAGTTGACACACCAGAGGGTCGGGATGCCATCCAGAGAGACCTGGACAAGCTGGAGAAGTGGGTCCATGTGAAACTCATGAGGTTCAACAAGGCCAAGTGCAAGGTCCTGCACTTGGGTCGGGGCAACCCCCGGTATCAATACAGGCTGGGGGATGAAGGGATTGAGAGCAGCCCTGCCGAGAAGGACTTGGGGGTGGTGGTGGGTGAAAAGCTGGACATGAGCCAGCAATGTGCGCTCGCAGCCCAGAAGGCCAATCGTGTCCTGGGCTGCATCCAAAGAAGCGC
>NW_008824004.1:871352-886032 GCF_000699105.1 Pygoscelis adeliae
GGTCCAGAGGAGGGCCACGAAAATGATCAGGGGGATGGAACACCTCTCCTATGAAGAAAGCCTGAGAGAGTTGGGGTTGTTCAGCCTGGAGAGAAGGCTTCAGGGAGGCCTTATTGCAGCCTTTCAATACTTAAAGGGGGCTTATAAGAAAGATGGGAGCAAACTTCTTAGCAGGGCCTGTTGTGACAGGACAAGGGGTCATGGATTTAAACTAAAGGGGGGTAGATTCAGACTAGATATAAGTGAGAAATTTTTTACGCTGAGGGTGGTGAAACACTGGCACAGGTTGCCCAGAGAGGTGGTAGATGCCCCATCACTGGAAACCTTCAAGGTCAGGTTGGCTGGGGCTCTGAGCAACCTGATGTAGTTGAAGATGTCCCTGCTCCTTGCAGGGGGGTTGGACTAGATGACCTTTAGAGGTCCCTTCCAATACATACTATTCTATGATTCTAAGATGCTTTGTTAACAGCTACTTTATCAGTTCACTGTGAAAATAAGTAAACTCCCACCCATTTAGGGACAGGAATAAGAAACTGACAAATGCTCTATACATTAATTAATATTACAGTGGTCTACAAAAGGTCAACAGTACTTTACATTTTGCTAACAAGTTAAAAACTTTATATTTTACATTCTCTGTGTATGACACTGTGAGCAAGACTTTGAAAGGAAAGGAAATTACTTTGCTTGTGATGCTTTTTTCTGAAGACCGTATCTTCCTGGACCTGGGGCTCCCTAAAATTAGACAGGCAAACCGTAACAAGGTCTAAAGTGATCTACAATCTTTTGTTCCTGAAGTTCCTGTAGTGCTGCTGGTATAAAAGTCATACATTCTCCCTCAGAGAGGGAGCAGAGTTTAATATCTGCTCAAGAAAACATTCATTTATGAAAAGAAAAGCTTCACAAAGAAATCTCTGTTACGAATTCATATGAAAAAAAACTGGGTGAATTTTCTCTGATAATTCTGATAATTCCCTCTCTGATAACTCCCCTCGGCAATGCCAGATTCTCTAAAGTGTACCAAGCTTCTTAAATCTGAAAGACAGAAGCTAAAGATATTATGCTACAATTACATTAGCTTTTTCATGTTTGCAGAGGTATAAATGCATTGGAATTATATTGAAAAGGGAGGGGAAAAAAGCACCTAGCTGACCAAGCTGAGCTATGCTGATGGCAACAGAAGATTTCAACAACTTTTTTTGCCTTGGAATTGTGTTGTTCAGATGCAGACTGTGTCTGCCCAGTGGCTGACGGGTTGGGTATGTGAGCACCCTAATGGCTGCACACTCCATGACCTACCATCTTCCACCCACATTTCAGTCTGACATATGCTTTATGATGCTGGTGGTTGTGTTCTCCGCTGTACTCTGGAGGACATACTCAAGACACAGCGTGGGGCTGCACCTACAGACTCACTGTCAACAGGGACAGTAAGTCTGGTCGGAAGAATAGCCTTGGGACTACCCTGAAAGCCAGGGTAGTTATACAAAGAAGATCTGTTGAGAAGATACAGTTTTTAGATAGTCACATTTTGCATTTTACCATTGTTATACTGTATATTTTATCGAATAAAACCCAAAACCTCTGTTCCTTACTGGAAACAAACACAGAAGTCTTCAAAGCTAATCCAGGTTTCCCTGGAAACAGAAGTCCTTTCTGACTCAATTTCTTCCTTCGATTTATCCCCTGTCTGGCTGTTCATGCCAGTATCAGCTGTTTCTGACATTCGCTTTGCATCAAAACTAATATTCTCTTGTAATTCTTCTGCAGAGATAAGAAGACACACAGAGTCAATACAGTGACAATATGCACATTAAAGTAGTATCATTCTTATATTGAAAACTTATCCTAAAATTACCAGGATATTTTCCATACACCTCAGAGTTTAAAAATAAAAATTAAGAAGCTCAAAAGGTGACTGAAACAACTCTGTTTAAATATTCATTGCTTACATCTGCACCTGCTTAAGTATTCTGCCTCAATATACTATCACATATTGAACTGTGCACTAGAACCTTTAATATGAGCATGTTAGGTGAACATATATACAAATTCTGCAAACCTGAAGTCATCTATATAAAGAAAAATGCAACCCCTTGTCCAAAGCTCCCATTCAGTGAAAAGCTGATGGGGCAGTACCATAAATTTTTTATAACCCACAGAAAAGAAAAAATACACAGAATTGTGAAGGACACAAAGACTTATCCTTGCCTCTACTTAGATAGTACCCCCTGTGATGAAAATAGATTTGAACTACATTACATGAATTTTCTTGTAGGAAAATCAGAACTACTGTCAGATTCATACCAAAATATAAACACAGAAACGTCACGTAGACACATTTTGCAATCATTTAACAACTTTTAAAGTTGTGTTGTAACGTCACTTTCTCTGCCTTTACTCTGTGAGATTCATATGAATAGTTATTGAAGGTGTTTAATCTGTCCCAAAAAGAAGTTTTGAGAATAGCTCAGAACAGCTGAGAACAGTAAAACAGAACAGCTCAAACATGAACAGCATGAATGTTTGCTAAGGAAAAAGATGAGGTAATATCCAAAAAGGTAAGGTATAACAAATGAGAAAGCTAATTAGAAAAATACAGTATTTATATTTAAATGTGCTTTGTAATACTTCATGATCAGCGAGGCACATAGTGATGTGCTGGATAACTAATGAGTTTATAAAGTGTAGGTGGCTCTAAATTAGTTTGCAACTAATTTTTCAAGAATTGAAAAAAATATAATGTAAGGAAACGCAGCAAAGACCTTTTTCTTTTCCTTACACTATGGAAAAACTACCTAAAAGCTAGTCTAATCTAACTACCTAAAAGTACCAGAAAAATACCTAAAACTGCTAGAAAGTTAGTCTAACTACGTGATCTAGGCTTTTTCATAGATTAAAGTTAAAGCTTTAGGCCTCCAGTAAAATAACCACAGTGTTTGGCTTACGAATGTGCATATCACAGAGAGTATGATGAAGGGGCCACCAGAGCAGAACTATGCCCAATACCGTCTTCCTTTGGCCCAGTGTTGCTCTTCTTTGTTCAGTCTGAACACAAGTACTAGAGTACTATCAATAGACCTTCTTCAGGATCAATAGGATCAGTAGATCTCTGCAGCCTTCATATAGAAGATATGCTCCACCCTATTTAAAAGTCAATACATAAACCTTCCTGTCGACTATGTATGCAGACTGGGGTCAGAAGGAAGATAGCTCTTCCAGTGCTGCTAAAGGAAAGCAAAAATGATGTCAACAAAATGGCTGAAGTTTCCCCACTTCTCTTTGAAGAAGTAATGAGAATCTTGTGAGAATGTCATCAAAAAGCATATTTTATCCTTTTTGATCTATGCATTCCAAAGACAGTGCTGTTCAGAGCTTCCTGGCATCATACAGAAATACAGTTATAAGAAAAAAGTAAACCAAACTGCTAACTATCATTTACCTTGTATGCAAGAAGTGCCATTTCCAGCTATGAGAAACTGCAAACACTAGGTGATATAATGAAGATATAATTTATGGAATAAAACTATAATTAAATTTGAAGCAAATCTTAAGAGATGTTCAGTATAAATTATTATTTTAAAACTGACATATGGGAGATAATTTCAGCAAATAATTGTCCGTAATTATAATGTAATTTATTCCTTGAACAAACGCAAATACTCAAATACACAGGGATATAATATGAGCTTATTAAAGTTAAACACTGCAGAGAGCTTCAGAAAAGGGAACAGTATATTTGAATTCAAGAATTTTATGCTACTTAGAACTCAAGCAACAAAGATTAACGCTGCAATCAAGCTTAAGAGAAAAAAAGTAACTTGATGAATAAGGAAAAACATTCAAGTACAGAAGTAATAACAAAACATGCATTGTAACAAAAAATAGAAGACAAATAAAAACAGATCTATAAATAAGAGCAGAGCAGCATACAAACTAGAATAATTAATCCAAAAAGGGAAAAAAGAAAGAGTAGCAAATGAACACGGAGTGGCAGAGTTTATCACAAAAGTCCCTATCTTCATGGTAAGAAAATACTGTACTGCATGAAACCCCCAAAATTATTAGAAAGAGTAATGTTCTTAAGAAAATGAGAAGACACATTTTAAGACAGTTTAGCATCAAATGCTGCCATTGCTTTTGGTAAGTGCTCATCATTTTTTAAGCACTGGCTCTTTACTGAGATGCTTAAATGGAAATCAAGCCCCCCTCACCAAACTGGCTACAGTTTTGGGTGCCAACATTTATTCAGTATCTGGATGCTTTGTATCTAGCTCATAGTCATGAGCTAGCTCTTTAGGAGAAAAAAAATAATAAGCAAATGAAAATGTTTGCTAAATGAAAAAGCACAAGAAAATACTACCTTGTAAAGAAAATGTTCAAAATCGTTCAAAATTGAAATCAGCCCCCTGTCTCAGTTTTCAGTAAGAAGGGATAGACAGGCGGGCTTACTGGAATAAAGGTACAAAAATGGAAATTTCCTATTTACAGAAGAAATTGCAAGAACTTAACACAGTGAATATGAAGGTTGTAGCCAATTTCCATAACAGAGCACAGAGATAATGGCACAGGAAATCTGCAATCCACAAAATGGTACTTAAGACATCTTTAAATGTAGGTTTTCTACCCTGAGTTTGAAGATTAGTAAATGTTTTAAAGACAATACGAAAAGTGATCTAACCAACTACAGATTATTTAGTCCAATGCCAATAAACCAAATTTCAAACGCAGACAAATGATTACTTTATCCAAGTAGAACATGTCAGACTAGCTTAGGGTTTGGGGCTTTTTTCTTGGGGGGGGCATGCAGGGTGTTGATGAAAAAATCACACAAAGAAACAGAAGTATCGTACATGCTCTGCCTTGCATTCTCATTATGAAAGCTGAAGATAACCGACCTATCAACTTCAGGTCCACTTTAACAGAATGTCAAATTCTAGCTACTTTTATGGAAAATATAAAGGTTGTCCACACGATCAAAGAAATTTTCCACCTTACTGTGTACTACTTCAATATATCCTGTATACACTGTACAATAAGGTCATACTTAATTCCAGCATGCTCATTTGAAATTTCACTTTCTGGTTTTGTAATTTTCAGCCTGTATTTTAGTTTCATTATGTCTCTGGATAAATATTGGAACAGCAAGATTCCTGTGAGATAACAGATAATCATGGAAATAATGTGATACTACAAACAACTTCCATCAGATCCAGTATCTGCACCAAAAACAATTAAAAATCATAGAAAAGCACTTCATCTTGAGAATATAACTGCTTTATTCTAAGAACACCACAGACAGAATAAGTGTAAATGTATGAATTTTCATTTGACAACAAAGCACAATTAAGTGTAATTATATGTTTTAGGACAAATTTTTTGTTCTGGTAGATTTGCAAAGCTATGATTTCCTACTCTGAAGACATTCTAGAGACAGACAGTGATGCACTATACTTTTACAAAAAATTTTCATTGCATTTGGTGAACCTCAATAGCACAAAATGTCAATGGACTTTAGCAGCCTAAGTAGTGTAATGAGAATATTTTAAACTTTTTTTTTTTAAACAAACATAAAAGGACAGAGATTCCTAAACCAAAAGGTATTGAAATATTGAAAAGCAATTATTTAACCATGAAAGGATATGTTTATATGTATGAGTTTACTTGTAAAATACCATTGTTCTCAATAGGAATGTGTTTCAAATCCACTTCAAGTGAACAGAAAGAACTTTCCTGACATTAGACTATTCATATATTTAACCGTCTAATGATTTGTAACCAAACTCTGAAGAGATAAAGTTATTGAATTCTCATTCACATATTTTATAAAATTTGAGCAATTTTTAGCCATGTTAAAAAGTGTATTAAAACCCCCATACTCATAAATAAAACATTTTTAAAAAGATTTCTCTGTTTCTCTCAGTTTTGGTTCATGATTCATGCTCTCAGATATTCTGTGGAGTTGAAGGACTCATAATGAATCATTCTGAAGTAATAGCAATATGAAGTAACTTTCATAACCTACAATGCATGGCACAATGCAAAGCATTAAACCAAGATATATTACTAAGCCTCCTTTCCCAATGATTTTTTTTCTTTTAAAAATAATTTCACGAAGATGAGATTAGTTAATAATTAATTAAGACATTAAAAGGAATGGTATTATTTAAATAAAAGCAATCATACCTGTACCACCTAATAGGGGCATAGAGCTCCAGTCTTTGAAGCCTGTAATGTTTTCTATGTAAAGTTGGAATAAATGGATTTTGCATAGAGAAATGACAACATATGGGTTGAGATGGCCTGGAGAATGTGAAGAGAACCTGAGCACAAAGCATTTTGTTACAGTAGTAATGTGAATTATTAGTATTATAGGCCAGAGGACAGAAACATGTCCCCTTTGTCCTCTTTGTCCTTTTCCTTGGTTGTGCTATGGGAGCTTTTCTTCAATGGGCATTTCTTGAGTAGACAACAAGATGGCTATTGAGGTAGACTAACTTCAGAATCAATTAATAGTGACAGCTACAAAAATACTCCAAGTTCCCAACATATTCGTGGCAGGCTTAGTCTCATCTACTGCAAACTACTATATTTCTATTAGGTATTGGCATTGAGCTGTGAGAGAATAACTGAAGGATATATTTCCAGCTCATTAACTTGTAGCATTTCAATACAGTGAGATTCTTCTGGTTTTGTTCTTTTTTTAATGGGATTATATTAATAAAAATAAAAATTCATAAGAAAAGACATTCAAGCACTATAGTACTTGAAATCAATATCAGTTCTTAAAAGTATAACCTCAAAATTATATCCTTTGCCTGTACTGAACATATGTTTACCAAATTTGTTTAAAAACTATTTATTAGTATAGGTTTTGGAGAAGCATGACTTACATTTGCTTCAAGATATTTAAAAATCATAAACGTAATTACACTTTTAGTATGAGCCAGGTTTTTGGTTGGTTCCCCCCCCCCACACACACACACTTTATAACCTTATCTCGCATTACCCTAATTGGGGATTACCTAGAGATGGTTGATAGGTTTCACATTTTTCCAGAATGAAGATAATGTTAAAAACTGTGAAAATATCTATACATCTTGGGTAACATTACTGGGATCAATTACTGTAGAAATTAGGAAGTTGTGCACATGCTTTAACTAGGAGGATATTTATTGTATTTCTCAATTATTGGAAGAGGGGATAATAGATATTTTACAGAGAACAAAATAAAAATTTAAAAAATGTTTTTAAAAATGGCATTCTATGCCTTTTCCCCCCATGAGAATCAACCTTCAGAAATGCTTAAAAAGCAAAGGTGCATTGCACAGGCTTCTACATGGACTGAAGAGTTGAAAACCAAAACCAAGATGAGTATCACATGTATGAATCGTGGTGTAAATAAAGCCTGAATCCTATTCACATGTTTCACATGTTCTTCTGCTCTGAGATTCATTTTCTGAACTCTGGTAAAAGGAAAGGTGTTTCCAAGCATTCAGTTTTAGAAGAGGTTCATTGTGCACCAAGCAAATCTGGTCACTTCTTTAAAAAAGAAGGCTCTTACTACCTTCACCTGACCAAATCCTTAAAACATTCACTTAAACGAAGAAGTACTAATTTTGAAAAAATGACCCAGTTTGAATACTCTTCAAATACTATCTCACATTAAAAAAGTAACATTTATTAAAATGGAAGTTGCCCTTTTTTCTTGCATTTTATTTCAGAAAAAAAAAAGTATAAATCATAGTGATTAGAAAAAGAGCTCTGTGTACAAAACCCAGTATATTTTACTGGAGAGTAACTTATGAGAAGTGTTATTTTTTCAAAATATTCTTGTAAATTAGGGATTTTTTTAATACCAATCTGAAGATTCTACTCTATGTAATTATACATGCTATTACCAGTTCTTCAAAATCTTCTCCCGTAACACCAACACCTATAAATAAGACTGTTGATATCTGTACATGAGGATTAACATTGAGGCCAAACAATATGGGAATGGCAGAAGTCTGAATATAAACTTCAAACACACTTACCTTTACTGAGTCTCTCTGCATTTTGCTGCCAAAAGAGGGTAGTGTCCTATACGGTGCAAAAAACCCAAAAAACAATAATGGTGATTATAATCTTGTAATATTTTGTTAAAGAAAATACTTGCTTTTGGGGCAGTTCTTCCTGAGATGGAGAAACAAACTAGTAAGTTATCACTGTAGTATATTTTTTTTAAAAAGAAAAATAGAAATAATAAAATTCACCATAATACCTACATATACACCACCAATAGACAGACCGATGTTTTTCTAGAGAAGTACACGTGATCTGGAGTCTGGGATAAAAGCTGTTCCACATGCCTACTCCTCTGCTATTAAAAAAAATGTTCTTTGATATTACTGTTCTTTGACAATAAAATAAGATCTATTCTAAGAACTAATTAGTCCTATTCTAGAACCAATTCTGTTATTTTCTATTCTAAGTTTCCATTCTTGGAAGGTATATGGAGGGCTCCTTTTCCAACAAGCATTTCTTGCTGTGCAAGTGTACACAAATGTCATTGGCAACAGCATGCCTGATTGCTACAGCATCTTTTGTTTTCTATCAGCTGCATAAATAAAAAGTGGCCTGCTCTTTTTTAATGTTTTTGGCAAACAACTTTATCCTGGTCAATCCCATTTCCAAGCTAGACCTGCTAATATGAATGCAATATCCACTTATGTTTAAAGTTGAAATCAAGTTAGCCAGCCTTTCAGAAAGTCCACTCATTAAATTTGCAAAGACAGGATCCTTGTCTTTGAGAGATTAAAATCTTTGATAGTGTTAAAAATGCGTGCCTAGTCATCCTTCTGACTGCCTTCTTACCTGCAATATGACATACTCTGCACAAGACTCACTTGCACTTTTTTTTTTTTTTTTACAAGGGAGGGAGAGCAGGAGAAAGAGATTCCACAGTTCCCAGCTTATTTCCTATTTGAATGTGGTACTATTAATGGGTTAACTGGACTAGCTTTGCCTTTGCAAAGATAACTATTAACGCCTAGAAAGGCTATTGCAAACAAATTTGCAAGCCTCTTTTCCTCCCAGGTCTCCCTTTAACAAGAGCTGTCATTCTTCCCCCCACCCAAACTCCTCATATATACCCATCTTTACATGTGTCAATGGCGCTAATGCTGAAACTGATGGGAGCTATACTGACTTGGAGCTGCTTTAATGCTTTCTCAAGACAATCTAGAAACATTTTTTGAGGGGCAGACTGACATAATTTAAAGACTCTGAGTAAGTTACACTGGATGGCAGGTCACAAAAGTACCCAAAGCTTGTACAAGGTCATTGTGCTATAACTCCAGGTCTACCTCAACCCTCCTATTACAGACTACCCTGCATACACAGTATGAAGGGATCTGTGAATGCTTCCTTAGAGGAAAGCCTTATGACTTTCTACTTTAATTCCTAGCTGCAGTAGAAGTCTTCCTGCAGCATTTTACAGCACCTCCACAGGCCCAGAATAGGCCTAGGAATCTCACCTCTGTCAAAATCTTAGGTGTTTGATCTTCTCTGATCTAACTAAAGGAAAGAGTTGAGAGAATAAACTACAGATTTAAGAGTCTCTGTCCCAAAATAGGAAGTACTAAATAATTTAATACTTATAATTTAACTGCAATATTGTTTATTGAATGTAAAAGTCCCATTTTTGCACAGCACAAATCCTAAATTCTATTCCAAATCTGTTGTGGGTTTTTTAAAGAATGTTCATGAGTCAAAGCTGGGGACAGATCTAATATAAACAGCAATTAAGAGAAAAATACATACATTGTTGAAATTGTTAACAGTTGGTTGAACAATTTGCTGAAATATATTACGTCTTACATGTCACTTTTTAGATTAATTTCTTGCTTTTCTAGAGCAAATGAGCTGAAAAGGACACAACAGGATTTTGCAATTGCTCTTGTACTTCAGCTCCTGTTTCCAGACTTCTGAACATTCAACTGTGCAAAACAAAGGGCAAGCTGTGATCACTTGTCCCATGACATTGACATTCATGACTCAATATTTGGGTCTGAAAAGTCTCTAGTAATACCTGGACTATCTCCCTCCTTTAAACTGTGACTTCAGAAGTACGCATGCATAGAGCTCTCATATTTCTGCATGGGAGTCTACAACTTGCAAGATTCCAATATTGCCAAATTTCTTGTAGGAGTCACAGGATTTACCAAACAGGTACACGTCAACTGTACAATTTATCAAGTTTCTTCTCAGAAATCCTGGGCATGTCCAAAGCATAACAAGTACTAGGTCTACTGTACAAGCCTCGGAGACTGTAATGATTGCACCCCGACTCTAGCACTTTCTGCCAGACTTACTGTTCATGGACAGTACACACGATCCATGCTTCTAGGATGGACATGTGGCAGCTTATTACAGAGCTACTTTGTTGGTATTAACAGCTGGCAGCAGGAAGGCCTGGAGAGATACAGAAAGTCCTCAAAAACTGCTTTAATAGAATTTCCAGGAAAGAAGAATGTACCCTGGAAAATCTGAATGCTTAGTAATGTTACTTAAGCCAATTTGAGCTGTGAAAGCAATCTAACCACAGCAGTGTAGAGTCTCCTGCAGGCTCATTTACTCCATTTTTGAAGTGCAAACATAACATAGTCAAAAGCCGTCTGCTTCTCTAATGGTACGGGATGTCTTCATCTACCTAAACCTCACTGATTCTGAGACAACTGGGAGTGTCAAGGAAGTTCTCATTCTGTTAAGCTATTGCTTCAGCTACAGCGACTAAGACACTGGCACAGAAAGAGAAACTAAACACGTTTTTCCTCCTTAAAGAACACACATTGTCTGAAAGGTCAGCTCTGCTGCCACAGTATCTGATAAAGAAAGAAATAAAGACTTGGATCCAGCTGCAAAACATGAAAGGATGCACACAGCTAGATTCAGGGAGAATTTAGTTACTTATTGTTCTTCCTGCAATCAGCGGGAAATCTGAACGCAAAATGTGAGGAAAATTCACTGGTTAACTTAAAAATCTAACTTATCATCTATTATGTTTTATAATCATTAACACATAATTGTAAAAATAATGGTAGTTCATAAATTTATAGCTATCTTGTTACTTTCAAGGATTCATTTGCATTGTTCAGCCTCCTAACATTAGCTATGTTGTTATTTTATTCAAATCCACCAAATAATATGTTTTAAAACCTATCGTATTTTTATAAAACCAGTATCCTTTTCTATTGTAGAATCAATGCATGGCAAAACTTTTCACACCAGTTTTTCTGTAGAAAACACAGTCTTCTTCCAAAAATAAGCTCTCTGGATATAATCGTAGGTGAAGGAATAAAGCTACAAATACATAATTTTAAAGATTAAAAATCCATTTTAAATCTACCTGCAAAATGATGAAGACAACCAAAATATTTCTTAAGATCCAACCCTGTATTAAATTTGTAGGTTTGATGTTGACCTGAGAGTTATCTCATCAAAGAGTTTTGCATCTATAGTCACTTGGACGCATTCTTTTTTTGACTGCTTCTGAGTCACTGTTTTCACTATCTGGAATATCAGCTCTAGTTTTAGCTGTGATGTGGGAGAAGGTAACAGAGGTGGCTTTTGAAAAAAGGCAGTGGTACAAAAGAACAAACAGCTGCAAAGTTGTGCACAGACTGAGGTATAGGAATGGCTTAAAAATACTGGATTACCAACTCAGCTTCTCTTTTATTCAGTCTCTAATGTTGGAGCTGTCCCGTTCTGTATAAGCAAGTAGATATTTGCGGGCCCATCATAGAGATTGTCTATACCACAAATGTCTAATTGAGAGCTCAAGTCCCTCTTCTAATTCATGTGCCTCATATCTCATGTACGATTTTTTCCTGAAAAAATAAGCAGGGAATTTTCATTTTGTGCAGATTGAAGTAATTTTCAAAACCATAAAATTTGTAAAGAAAACAGAATGTTGTATTTTCTACCTAGCCCTCCTGTTGGCTCAATACCAATGCACTGGGCTTATGAAATATGTCATAAGGAGGATTAGAATCAGGAGAAGAAAAAGCTCGTTATGACACAACAGACTGGAATGTTTATGGGGAACATGAAAAAAGCACACAACAGAGCATGCAAACTAAATAGACTGATATCAGTTGTAAAGCAGAAGGTAAGACTGAGCTTGCATATATAAAAGGATGGCATTGAAGTAAGAAAAATGAACATTAAAGAACAAGTGTATTGTGTTTATGTCACTGGGATAGAGTGGCAATTTTAACCTTTCTGCTCTAGAAAGTAGCATTGCCAGGGAGCTCGACACTGAAGAAGCCACAAAGAGAAATCAGAGTGTTTTGCTTAAGATTTCTGAATATAACAATCAGGTCAGTCTATCAAAATATCTAGTAGCCATTGCAACAAAATTCTGATGGTAAACATATTTGGATTAGATTTTTCTTGCTTTGTTACTGTTCAACATTTCCTCAAACAGAAGGCAAAGCGCTTTCTTCTCAACGGAATTGGAGATAACTTGTATTAAAGAATTCATCACGATGAAGAACATTCAAGTAGGCTTTTGAATAGCAGAGCTACAAGGAAACGCTATTCCAGGATAATCTTTTTCTCAAAAGAGTTTGCCAAAATTACTGTTCTAGAAAACTGCAAGACACTGTGCAATTTACATATGATGACCTTTTTGCATTTTTCCTTACCACAGAAGTGGATAAGGAATAAAAATGAAAGGAAAAATCAAATTCTGAAAACCTTCTAGTTCAGGAAGCCATTATTCCACAAATAATTTTTTCCAACCAAATGGAACAAGCCAAAAATCTACTTTCACATACATTTCAATGCATCTTAACACATGTAAATTACTTACATTCCTATTGAAGAAGAATAAAAGCGAGCCTTTTCGTTAACTAACTGGGCCTTATGTTACAGTGTTTTTAAACAAAAAATTCACAAAATATATTTTATTAATAACTGTGATTCAAGGTCAATTTAACTACCGAGGATATTTTAAAAGATTTTTTTCCTAATGCAAATCCACAAAACTTTCAGAACTGTAAAATCAGAGGGAATGGGAAATTCAGGGAAAAAAAGTTTAAAAAATCAATAATAAAGCATTTCTATTCTTTGGCATGAGTACTTTGGGGACATGAGGGATAATGCCGTCTTTCAACTTGATATTCTTCAAAGGTACATCCAGCTCCTAAAATTTTATCTTTCATTTATCACTAGTCTGTTTCTGTGACAACAGACCTTAGGAACAGTGAATCAGATTTTCATTGATGTAATTTCATACAGTTTACACTGGAGTGAATTGAAATATGCCAATTTAAACTTGCTGAGGATCTGGCACAGCAGCTGACTGAATTTTAGTCAGCTTAAAGCATAAAACTGCTGCATCCCAAAGATTTACCAAGGTTTTAAAGCAGATGTCTCCTGAATAGTAATTGCACAGGTTAAAATGGAGACAAAGTTATTCACACTAAGTATACTAAAATATAAAATTCTACAAATTAGCCATAACGTAGCGAGTTGGGGATATCAAAGTTTCTCTTTAACTGTTTGCTTTTTTAATCACTATTTGACTTTAAAAAAAAAAAAAGTATAGATGTATATTGTTATTTCAAGTTTTAAAACTATGGAAAGAAAGCTCTCCCATAGTGAATCTCCCAGTTATCCACATAATTTTACTGATTAAAAGATTTAATATGTGAAATAAAGAAGATTGTTCTGCAAGTTAAAAACATTATTTTCTTTTGCAATCCGTACAAATGCAGTCCTACTTACATACTGCAGCTATTAATAGGCATAGCATTTTTTAACTGAGATGTAAATTGAGGCAAAAGTAATGTTCAAGTTTAAGTCAATTAGCTGCTCATGACTTCTTAGATTTCATGTCTGAATCAGATTGCTCTCAGACTAAGTCACACTCATGTCTTCTTCCAACCATTCTGGTTTTATCAATGTCTCTCCCTCTTGTATTTTCACACTTGCTCTTGCCTCTCCTTGACTGCACGTCCTACTGTGACAGACCAGCTTTCTACAATCACATGGTTCTTACACTCTTGGACTAGGGGAGAAAATCAAAGTGATGTTCCAAACTACTTTTATGCTTCCAGCACATAACCGTCCATTAATTTGTAATTAACTAAATCTATATTTGTACAGCTAAAGAGATTGAAGTCATGCAGCAATAATTATTATATATTGTAAGATGCTACTTACAGCTCCTTTTTACCCTGCTGCTTTTGTAATGATTTCCTTAAGTTGCAGTTATTAAAAAGACTTCAAAAAGGTCATGAAGTACTAATTAAACTATTGTTTATAAAATGTACACAAAATACAGAATAGCTAAATATATATTCTATTGCAAAGAATTCTCCTTCACTACAGAATTACCTTATTTTTAACTAATAAATACCCAACAACTATATCAACACATGTACATTTTCTATACACACAATAGATATAGAACAGTTTAAAAGCAACTTAGTTGCAGATCTGAAACACAAAAATGGCATTAGAATCATAGAATCATAGAATCATTAAGGTTGGAAGAGACCTCCAAGATCATCGAGTCCAACCGTCAACCCAACAACACCATGCCCACTAAACCATGTCCCTAAGCGCCTCATCTACACGTCTTTTAAATACCTCCAGGGATGGGGACTCAACCACTTCCCTGGGCAGCCTG
>NW_008824004.1:887087-936925 GCF_000699105.1 Pygoscelis adeliae
TCTTCCGATTCTCTCCCCCATCCCACTGTGGGTTGGGGGGAGAGTGAGCGAGCAGCTGTGTGGTGCTCAGTTGCTGGCTGATGTTAAACCATGACACATACTCTGAAGAGGACACATATAAATAGACCCTCCAAAAATTACACAGAAAATTATTTCCCTTTTATTTCAAAATTTACCAAACTAAATTATGTTTTCTTTGTTCATGAAGATACCTAATACTATCCTTAACAGTATGTCTTTGGTCTTCAGACACATTTTGTAACCCTACAGGCAATCACTATACATCAACCAAATACCACAAATGTTACCCTCAAATATATTTATCAGTTTGTCCCAGAAAAGAACAGTAGAAATTTTAAAATAATTGGGTCATCCTTACTACAGGATTGTGCGGATAAGGACTTTGTTGCTGTTTTTCCTTTATGCAGCACTATGGATGAATACATTTTATAGGTTCTTTTAAATTATTGTCTATATTGTAATCATAATGAATGTATCAGATACAGAAGAAGTACTCATTCTTTACTTGGAACAGAAAATAAATGTAGGGGGGAGAACTGTAGTAAACATTTACAAGTTGAGACTACATCTTCCCCAAAGTATAATTGGTTTATTGAGTTGGATCCAGATTAAGTATAACTTCATTGAAAGCATTTGTATATTGCCTAGACTGCTTTTTCCCTCAATTTTCTTAAAGTCAAAAAGATAAATGCTATCAAATGCTCTTATGAACAGTGTTTGCTGCAATAAGGATGAAATTGAAGACATATTGGCACTGCCAAAGTAGATTCTTTTGTAGGTGTTGAGCAAATGAAATAACTTCAGTGGAGCTCTGCTTGTTTATTTGAATATTTAAGTCTCTGTTTCTCTATGTTGCGAATTATTTCTCTATACAAAATATTTCACTCAGGAAGCTTGAGCATCCAATTCATGGCTGAGGATTCCCTTAGAAGGCAAAGCTTCTGAAATTTAAGAGCTGGCAAACTCAACATTGAAGTCTTAACTCTTTTTCTAGATCTAGCCTGAAGTCTTTCAATTAAGGATGACAAATGAGGATGACATTTTTAAGGCATGAGTTTACATTTTTCAAGTAGTCACATGCCTAGGTACATCCTTCACTGTACATGAAATACACTAATCGTAACATGAAGTAAACATTTATTTATAAAGACCCCTGACTATCTTCTTAAGACTCTCCCATCAAATGATTTTAAAGAGCAAAACCAAAATATTTTGTAGTGTTAGCAATAGGACTTTCAGAATCTGAGGAATAAATAATAAAAAAATAAGGTTAAAACGAAATGCATCAGGAAAGATTTCCCACCCAGTACACATCAATATAACTATAAAGTGCAACGAGCAGGGAAATTATTTAAATACCAGGGAAAAGCTTACTGAAAGGTCTTTAAAAACCTATATTTAAGTATTAAGTATTTTCTATTTTGCCTTTCACTATCCTTTGGAATATAAAACTAGGTCAAGTTAAAAAAAATTAGGAAAATTATTACCTGAGAATAATCTTCTGCATTTGAGTGTCTCCCACTTTGATTCATATCCACATTACTGTCACTTACATTTTCATCACTTTCAGTAACAGGAGGGAGACAGGATACGGAATGAAATCCTTTTTTGATGGTGGACTGTGGAAAGTGGCTAAATAATAAAAGAAAGCTCAAACACTTTAATCCATACATTTACTTTCAAATGACAGTCTTCATAACTACTATTCTTAACAGAATTTTGTCAAAATAATTTGTGCCTCCCTTGTTTTGACAGCTTAATAGGGCAGCACAAACTCTATGGATACATATATTCATACATGTATATACATATATGGCTAGGCACTACCCACATATCTACAGTCAAAAGATGTAAACTGTTGCCTTCTTAACTAACCCTCAAAAAACCAAAACCCAAGTCAGCTGAGGAAAACTAGATGATAACGCCAGAAGTGAATAAATTTCTATGGTCCCTAGACAAGAAAAACATTTCTAATGTGCACTACTTAAATAAAGGCAGGGCAAAAAAAAAGTTTTGTGTCAGAACAGTTTTTTGTCTTTTCCCTCAAAATGGGTCTCCATAGCTACCAGACAGCTAAAATGCACAATAACCAAGGAAACCTGTGCAAGGCCTATTCTGGCTATTGTAAAAGAAAGCTCTGTCGCTACTTCAGTGGAGGCAGAAGTAAAAACTGATGGAAATATAAGTAACTGGGCTTGTTCAGCAAACTAGGAGAACAAGATGAAAATAATGTTGCACACATGCCAATTAGACATAAATACCTAATTGTGTTATTGCAGCAATAAAGAACAGAGAAAAATGTAAGCATGTGTTATCTAGCCCCCTTCTTAAGGATTAAGATAATGAAATATCAAGATCTTTAGCAGTAACACAGTCACAATTATCTTCCCTTTGAATGTTGCAAAAGATTTTATTAGAATGAAAGCAAGAGATTAAAAACAGTTTCAGTCCCAATTGTGTATCTATGTCTATTATCTTATTTCAGCAGCTATATTACTTTAATGAAATGCTAATACTTGCTATATATTTTTGGTTACTACCTGTTAATTAAATCACAAGAGATTAAATTAGCTGATTGTCATGGAAACTTAGCACATTAAATAAACTGTCCTTGACAAAATGGGGTAAGTTGACCATGAAGCAATCTATTACATATGAAAAAACAATATAAAATATGTTAACATGCAAATACTGCAACATCTTACTTATTATTCTCTCACTTTTTTAATAACCTACTAATGGATATTGCTTAGAGCATTTTTATGTATTTCTACTCCTACTATTTGAAAACAAACAATAAGTAATTTAATGTATTTTTTAACCAGTAAAATGCAACTGTATCAGCAAAACAATGACATTCCCAGAATATTCCAAGGTCATTTCTTCCATGGACAAACGCTGCTGTTCAAAAAAACAAAAAAAAATCTAACTAGTTTATTATCAACCCATCCAATCATGATGATCAAAATGCAGAACCTGTCAAGTATGTAATTTCTTCCGTTTACTTAGAGATGTACTTAACAGAAGGTGTACACACCTTAAAAAAATACACACACCTCCGACAATTTACAAATTGTTGTTGGACTCAGGCTCGAGAAAAGAAATATCCTCCAAAATAACATAAACCTTTTGGTGCTCACTTGGGACGTGATACATTAAATGCTTCGTCTGTCAGGAGTTCAGTCAGAATAAAAGAGAGGAGATTAATAACTCAGCAGTTGTCTACCGAATGTTCGTATGATAAGCTGAAGCCTGACAGTAATGTGCTATGCAGTGGGTCATAGGAAAAAAAATAAGGCCCTGATACACTTAATGGTAATCCTTCTTTTCTTGTCAGTGAGCAAGTACTATGCTGAATATTGAATATTGACTAGAAGTGGTGCATACATCAACTTCTGAAACTTCTTCTCTAGGACACCCTGCCTTGTTTAAAGACCCTGGTTTTCAAGGGTTTATAGGACTTCCAAACAGTCTTTAACACAAGGCATTTATACAAAGTTGTGTTTTGAGCATGAGCTGCTTCACCTGCACTCTCAGGCTTCTTGTAACAACTATAATGAACAGAGAACAGCCTGTTTTATTCATAAACATTAACATTAATTGTTCCATGCCAGATATGTGACGCCCATGAAAGTACTGACTGGCCTGTCAATGACATCCTTGTTATGTGCAAGAATTGAAAAAGTCCAGTAGTTTGACGAAAAATTTGAAAGATATCAAAGAATATTCCTATTTCCGGTGGAAGTGATCTACTGAATATTCTACGTCTTTGGGCCCACTGAGCAAAGAAACTGGCAAAGTGTTTTTGCCTGACAGAGCTCCCTGCCCTTCAATGTCAGATGCCCTGGGAAGTGTGCATCCACCTAGGGGACTGTCCGCACAGGGTGTGACAAGTAGGGACCCACCCCTCAGGTGTGTGCATGCCCACCTCCTGGTGGGCTTTCTCACCAGTGTGTAGATTAGCAGATTGTAGGGAGCAGCATATAAAGCTTAGAGCATCCCAACTTGCATCTCCAGTAGGAGGTCTGTGCAAGTAGAAGAACCTGCACTCCCAAAAAAGAAGGTGTGCTTGTAACCCAGAATGCCGGGAGGATGCATATAATTGCATGTGTATGTCTCTGTGTGCGTGATTAGAAGTTCTTGGGATTAGTTACAGAAAGGTGTTCAGAAGTCTGTAGGTGTTTATTAACATTTTGTAAGCGCCTAGTATAGTTGTTTCTCTGTTATATTGCTGAAATTGATCCTAAATGTACAATTCACTGATTGCCAATTAATTATGTGACATCAATAAAACAATAGAACGCTCTGATCCTGATATGCTTTAAACTACATGAACTGAGCAGTTTTTCCCTGTGACACAAGTAAACATAAGCCATTGCGTTTTCACAGTGAAATGGACTAACAATACGATGTTAAGGCTGAAACTACATTGACTACTTACACGTCTGTGGGTATTGTGATAAGATTCAATTTGTAATTCAAAAAGAGGCTAGCAATCTCAACATGTTCTTCAGGTATCTTTACCACAGGCTCTGGAAAAAAGCAACCTGTCAAATATATATTCATAAGAAATATTTAATACTGTAATTTTGACAAATAATTTCCATAGGAGATTCATCACCCTTAAATAATTCTATTTTCCAAGTATCACCGCATACACTTGAATGGAAGAGAACAACCACAGGTGGCTTTAGGTGACATACCATGAAGAAATAAGTGCTTAACACTCTGATCCTCAGGTATTAAAAGTGTGCTTGACCTATATGTAATGTTATCCAAGGTAGCTTAGAACAACTATGGCAGCACATTCTGCCTTTGCTAATTTCCTCTGTTTCTGATCCCAGTATATTTTGCTAGCATGCCTGTAACGCTTTCATATTCAAGCTATCTCATATCATGCATTTAACTCCATTATGCAGCACAGACAAACCCTAGAACAAGTTTACCCTAAAACTATGGGTTGTTGCAGCAGGACTAGTCACATATGTTAAAGGCTTAAAAGGTGTTCAGAAGCTTTCATGGCTCTGCATCAGAGAGCTTCTGCATTGCGTTGATAACACTCTCTCTTCATTTTCTCCGGTAGAGTAGAGTGCCTTTTTAGAGATAAATTAAGACACTTGTCAAAGCATTTAAGAAATAATAGGGCTAAAGGGAAGTAATGCAAAATTGGCAAAAAAAAAAAAAGAAAGAGTAAACCCTAGGGAAGGTCTATTGAAATTAAGCTAAGAAATGATAAGTATGGCTCTGAAAACGTTTATAATAATTAAAATGTAATTACAAAATTATTTTGGAGTTTCAAGTAGACAAACCTTGAGGTTCAGATGTCACAACAGTTTCCTTTTTCTGACGGAAAAGTTTCCAACGAGGAACTGGTGGTGGTGGTGGTAGTGCTACCAGAGGACAGGACCTAGTTCTGGTAATCAGGACAGGATGGCTATATAAGTGGGAAAGCCCATATTGCCTCAGCTTCTCCGAAGAATCAGCCTATGAAACATGGAAAGATAATCTGACTGGGGTCTGCTCTCATCACTCTCAAAAAAGAACAGTATGCACACAAAAGCATCTAATGGCTTGGATAACAAATGAAACAAAAATCATTCACCTGACAAGGCTATCCAAAAACATTATCAAATTAGGATTTGATATTCAGCAGAAAAAGTATAATTGAATAGTTAGAAGTGTTTACATATATTTTACTTTTCATAATAGATTCATCACTTCTTTAAACTTATTTATATAACCATATTCTTTTAGGTGCTACAGAAAACATATAAGTGAAGCAGAATGAAGATGTAAGAAAACAACACTGACAACATTTTGTTCTAAATAAGCATATTTAAAAATACTTTTTCTGAGGAAAAAGCCCCTACTTCATGCCGAATTTATAAAGTGGCAGAATTCTAGAAACAACTGGTCTTTTAGATAACTTGTGAAATCTCCATAATGTAACATCACTTTGAACCAATACATCATTAAAGCTGAGCTTTTTATCTGCTGGCTAATTTAGAAAACACATTAAAGGCACTACAGTTGACCCATATACCACAGCCCTTAGCAATAGACTTGAGAGCAATTTTAGATGTGGACCTTGAGTGGTGCTCTTCCCATTAAAATAATAATGGTTCAGTACTTAACATTTTTCGCTACTGAAAGTTCTGTTACAAGATTTGTTCATCCTTTTTATTTTAAAAATACACCTTCTTTTGCTTGCTAAATAAATCACCTATAACTTATTTCTTTAACGTGTTCATCAGCAAGTCTCTGATTGCTCCTGCTCATTGTCAAATGTTCCTGAGGTTCTGTAATTACAAACTGCAGAGAAGAATGTAGTTGTGGTTATTTAAAGGGAGAGGATCAAGTTAAACACATTAAGGTACACAAGCAATATATCAGCCTCATATGACCTCTGAATTTATAAAGATATATTACAGGAGTGGTGACTGGGTACACACATATTCAAACAACTTAAAAATGCAAGTTAAAACCTCCGAGATTATAAAGGATTTCGAAGATGACCAGTTAGGTCCATAAAGGAGAACTTGTCAGCTGCTGAGTAGGAAACACACTTGAATGACTCAACTATTGACTGTTTTCATTGTATTTGAGCAAACTTTAAGACAAATAAATTCAAGCCACATCAATCCAAGGACATACACACTAGAAAGCACAGCTAAAAGGGATACTGCAAAAATTCTGGAGGGAAATTCTAGCACAACTGCAGTCAATGACAAAACTTCCTCCAAATTTAGGGAGCAACTCTTATTCCAAACAATGAATCCACTCTTCCAAACTTTAACTATTTCTATCGGTGTAGTACTTCTCAGCCCCCAAAGGAGGTTGTAGCGAGGTGGGTGTCAGTCTCTTCTCCCAAGTAACTAGCGATAGGACGAGAGGAAATGGCCTCAAGTTGCGCCAGGGGAGGTTTAGATTGGATGTAAGGAAAAATGTCTTTACTGAAAGAGTGGTTAAACATTGGAACAGGCTGCCCAGGGAAGTGGTTGAGTCCCCATCCCTGGAGGTATTTAAAAGGCGGGTAGATGAGGCGCTTAGGGACATGGTTTAGTGGGCATGGTGGTGTTGGGTTGACGGTTGGACTCGATGATCTTGGAGGTCTCTTCCAACCTTAATGATTCTATGATTCTATTCTATGATTCAAAGAAAGCTTGAAAATGGGCTTTTTTAACCGAGGCCCACAAGAAAAATCCACTACACTTCTATATTTAATTTCTGTCAACTTCCATTTTTCTGTCAGTCTTTACTAAAATACTGGTTTTGACTTACAGATTAATCTGCCTCATCCTATTTGGCCTGCCATGCCTCTTTTTCAGTAATCTCTGTACCCTAACAGACTGAAGCCAAGTTTGAGACTAAGGCCTTAGGTGGCAGGAAAGATATAACCCTATGTCACTGTTTCCAGTTTGCTTTTTGATGACTAGTATTACTTATTATTAGCAAAGAGACGGTATTGTCTGAAACCTTAAATTAATACAAATTAAAATAAAATCACAGAGAACAAGCTAGTCTTCAAAACAGCATAGAAACACAGCACAATTTTAAAAAAGAAAACAGTGCAAAAATTAAGAGCAGTAAAACATAACACCTGCAAACCATTTCTGGAAATTTCTTTATTTTATGAAGCCTATCAGTTTTATGAGAAGGTAGCTTAAATTTTCATGTTCTAATTATGATAAATACGATTTAAATGTACAAAAAATTAAATCTAATTAATAATCAACTCAAGAAAGCCTGCTCTGGCATTATAAATAGCTTTCTGTAGAGTGTGAATGACTAAGTGGAAATTTAAGCATTGTTTTTACCCCAGCTGCATGAAGTGCTACACTTTCTCCAGCTGCTTTCACCTGTTATAACACTAATGATAGAAAAGGATATAAAAGTGCTATTTCTTATAGAACAACATATCGGAAAATGTATATCAGCGAAGTCACTAATTGCAGTGTGAAAAAAAATTGAAATTCATGTTTTTCAAGTAGCCCTTAAAATAATTAGTCTTTCCATTCAGAAGTATCTCATCATGATGCATTTTCTAGTCCACATCTAGCCTCTCCCAGGAGACTTCAGCTCCTGGGATCCAAAGGAAAGTGGAGTAAAACTGAAAAAATGAGCAGGGCTGTGGCAGGAAAATGCATGATCAGAATACAGAAATACCAAGATATAAATTTAACTGGTAGTCATTACCTGGTGACTGTTTCCCCATACTAATTTTATTATTTTTGTTACAATGTCGTTGCTACAAAATGAAACACCCTGATAATAATATATGTAATGCTTTCTTGTCCTGAGAGCATAGAATCTTACCATCTGCCCTAATGAAAAAATATCCTCTTCAAACAAATGTAGTGGTATACAGCCAGCATACACGGCCATTTCTGGCTGGGTTGGCACAGAAGATTCTACAGAGAAAACATTAGCGTGCTTTAGAACAGGGTAAACAGTAAATAAATATTGTTGTACCTCACCCTAAATTATTATGCTTTCTCTGCCTTATTTTTAGTATTCTTTTCTTTGTCTGACTCTGTTATTTCATTCAAAACAAGGGCTTACTGTAAAATACTCAGAAGAGAAGCCATGGATGGAAAAAACACATTGTTTTAATCCTGGTCTATTTAGACCATCAACACCTTCTCCATATTTTACTTCTTTTACACAAATGAATAATGGAAATCACAACTTAGAAGTGCAACAGTTCTTGCCATTGTTCTTTTATTTTTCTTGAAACTTTAAAAACACTAGATACTAGCATGAAGAACACAATACACATCATCTGGGTAGGTGAAGTAAAAACATACTGATTGGTCAGTACTAGCTAAAGGCTTCTCACTAGTGAAAGCAAAATTTGATCTTGCCAGCAAAAGGATCAAAAGCCAGAGCTCTGGCCACTCCCGCCAATGGATATGAAGATTGAGATAAGTAGTTTGAGAAACAGAGTGCTCGTAAACCAGGGTTACTGCTCTTACTCCTGTCAAGGAGATGGAAAAGTGGAGGTAATGATGGCTGCTTCAGAAAGGGTGAGGGGATGACCCCGTAGCTCTTATCCCACACGCCTTACAGAAGCTTGTTTTCCTGTAGTTCTGCCATAAGGCATAAAAGCAGGGGCACGTTCACTTTATTACCCCTAGAAATCTGTTGCACTAGGCAACCGTGCAATCGTCTCATACCTGCATCTGTGAAAGAAGCCACTGTTAGTTCCTGAATGATGAAGAGAAGCCAAGGCTGTCTGGCTGACAGCCAGTCCACTCATGCTGAAGGGAAATTAAGAGTCTAAAAAATATAACACTAGAAATATAGGTCTGTGGTTTGACCTAAAAGTCAGCTCAAAAAGAAGGATACCTATTTCTCTCCATTTTTCCTTAGTCACCTAAGAAAGCATGTGAAGACAGGATTTCAGAACACAGGTTATGACACCTGTTTTTCATCAGAATGTTTTGTCTTTGTTCCCTTCAGTTCCACCTCAAATATAGGATAATTGCTTCCTATGTTTAGTAAGTTTTCAACTGGAAGTTGCTCTAAGAATCAGTATTTTCTGTGAAATGGAATAAAACTATGCTGTCTGCATACAAAGAAAAAAGGGAAAGGAAAAGATAAAGGAAAAGAAAGGAAAAGGAAAGATAGGCAAGTGGCTGGAAAATACAATATATCCGATTTAAAATCCATTTATTTAGAAGGTATGCAATGTTTTTTTCTTAAAGCAGTAAGATATCTCTGCATCTTAAATATTCTTCCAGAAATTCAATTACCCAATTAAATGTAAGCTGATAGTCAGTCAGTTACTTTCCAGTGGATTCTTAGTATTTCTCACTACATGCTTGTGATTGCTGTGTTAATCACAGCTCTTGTGTTAGCTGTGGGTTTCAACTTATTCAAAAGCAAGGCTATAATCTACGTTTGATCTCAGTACCTACTGACATATCTGATCTGTTACAAATACAGCAGTAGTAGTTACGATGTACTATACATTACAGAAGAGTACATGCCACAAGGCACACCGATCTCACTGCATGTGAGAAGTATTTCTCAAATAAAAGTATTTAATCAAATACCAGGTGGAATGTAAAGCTGTCATACACAGTCCAGATGGGTTGTGAAATAAAATGTCTGCAGGGCAGACAATAAACAGTAATGAACAAATTATTAGAGCGTGCAAATGATTAACCAGGCACACCATATTCACTTTAATAATACTATTACAATAGCAGAAAGATCTTGTACATTATGCCAGTACCTTTTAAAAATAATAATAAATTATTTGATCATTTTTCACTGTACAAAAAATGAGAAGGATGTATGCAAATTGTTTGCCACCAAGTGTGCTGTTGATTAGCGTGAATTCAGCATCTAGGGAAACACGTTAAAACCGATAGCCTTGATAAAATTGTTTTATTAGATGAAAAATGTTATGACATATGGTACAACAAAACAGTTAGATTCAGCAAAGCCTACTATTTATATCCACTACTGTGGATTTAAGAATTCTGCGGTGCTTTGTTAAAGACTTCTGAATCCTTGTAGCGCCTTATGTTTCACATTTGTGGCTTTGCAAATCCATCTACAGAGAGTGAGTACTATACAATCTGAATAAATGTTTCTCTCCCTGGGAAAAGGGAAAGTATCATTTGAATTGATCCATGTAATATTTAGACATCTCTCCAGCCACTTAAAAAGAAAGGCTAAGAATGAAAATTGTTGTTTTTAATATTCTTAATCATTTTTATTTTTTAAAAAATCATAGGTTTGAAAGACTTGCAAAAATTTTTCTCACTATACCTCAAGGTTTCTCTTAAATACTTATTTGTCAAACAAGAGCTGATGCTGAGTTTTAACTTTCCAAAACACTTCAGCTGGCTTTCAATATCCTTCTTAGCAGGTCTGCAGCTCATATTTTAACCTCTGTTGTTGTGTTAGGCATGAATTAGCTTTGCCTACTGGAGGGTATTTTTTTAGTCTTCAGAAAAATGCCCTATGTGCTTTTCAGAATTGACATAAATATTGCAGAATGATAATATGCATTTGAAAAAACAGAACAAAATATTAGGCTCTAGTCCCTACTTATAAATGAAAACTCTTTTGAACAGGCAAAAGGAAAATGAAAAGAACTTTACAGTTATGTGTTACCTATCTCATTGACTCTGATGGTTAACATTACAGATCTACTTGTATGACTTCAGAAATTTTTAAACATAATAGTAATCTCCCAACACTTCTGTGACATAGAAAGTGACATAGAAAATATTATTAATTATCTCGAATTACAAAACTGGTATCAAGGCACAATGAGACTTAGCAAAAATAAATGGCTGGTTTATAGAACAAACTCCTAAATTCCTGGATCGTGCCCTCTCCAGTGGAATAGTATTCCCTTTCCAGCAGTTCAGAAATTATTAGGAAAATCATTAGTGTAGAAACGTAAATGGAAATTGGAGCGGTGGCTCTTTATAGGAACAAGGGGCCTAAGTAGATCATATCATATCATCATAAAAACTCTTTATGGAATGAATGGACTCCCTGGGTATGACAGGAGAAATAGTTCCTAGAAGAAAAGGCTGATGAGTGGAAAAGTGCAGATTATGTGCTGAAGTGGGCCAGTAGGAACATATGAATTGTCTACAAAAGCTTCCCAAGGACTGGCTGGTTGATAAGCCACAGGACCAAAGAGCTGGTTGCTCTCAGGAAGAGCCCTGGCTGATCAGGTAAAGGGCTTGTTATTCTGCTGGGTCCACGCAATAGGATGAATAGAGAAAAAGGTTCAGTGCTTCAAGGATCCTGCAACTCATATTGTATTTGGGGGATGCAGCAGGCATTCGTCTGAGCACCCAAGTGATTCAGAACTGTATTTATACACTTGCAATGGGTCTGGCTGGGATGGAGCTAATTTTCTTCAGAGCAGTTCATATGGTGCTGTGTTTTAGATATGTGACCAAAACAGTGTTGATAACACACCAATGTGTCAACTGTTGCTGAGCAGAGCTCGCATAGCATCAAATCCTTCTGTTTCCCACTCTGCTGCCCCAGCGAGTAGGTTGGGGGTGGGCAAGAGGTTCAGTCCTTCTGATTCTCTCCCCCATCCTGCCGGTGGGGAGTGGGCGAGCGACTGGGTGGGGGGACTTAGCTGCCAGACAGCATCAACCCACCACAACATTATAACCCACACAACATCAAAAGACTGTAAGAGAAGTTTCCGAATACTTAGAAGTAACTGGTATGTCAATGTGTATGAAACCAAACAAGGTAATGAACATACAAGGTAATGAATACAAGAGGTTTTGCCATTTTAGAAGTAAAATATAAATGATATCAAGAGTAGTTAAATACCTCTTTAGAAATAATTCATATTTATCACAGAAAGAAGAACAACTCCCTTAAAGTCTTCACACTCAATAGATAGAGTGACAACTTGCAGTAGGGAAATAAGCACTTTTATGGTGCTGGAAATGAAATACTTTTCAAGCAACTCACATTAAAAAAAAAAAAAAAAGAAGCTGTTGTATTAAGTAAAGTCACTGTTACAAAATTCCCAAGAACAATTCAGAAACTTTTTACAACTACTACCTCTGGAGTCTGACTTTGAACCTAGCCCTAGTTTCAATGTTACTTTATGCACAAAAATAGTTCTACTGTCCCGGGTCACTCTCTGCAGACCCATGTCTCATAAAGCCTGCAAGCTTTTTCTGTTGTGGCTACAATCTCACAACAAAAATGCATTTTAATTCAGTATTATTTGAAATTGAAGTTCTCCTTTTTTTTTGTTTCTTTGCAGTCTAATAATCTTAAATTTGCTCCATATCTTACAGCCTCTGACTTTACAACCTCCACATTTACTTCTATTCAAAATCTTACCAAGTTTATTAGTGAGTTATCTACCCCTTACTCTTTTTCAAAACTCTATTCTGTTTCAGACCTAGGATAAGAGAGTTCTCTGACCATCGTATTTGAGCCCTGAACTAATGGTCTTTCTAAATAACCTCTTCACAGGCCACTAACTATCTTTCAGAAAACAGCATAAACTGTGCTTTAAATAGCAGGACAAAGATCAAAATGCCATCTGGTTCTTCATACAGAAACACCGCCTGATGATTTTTAATGCTCTTTCACTCCTTTTGCACAATTTCTAGATTTCATCACTTGGATCCTTCTGCATCTCCTTTGCTTTCTTTTCCCCACAATGTGCTTGAGTACTGGGCACATTCTTATATTCATGTGAAATGCCTCGTTTCCTATTCCACAACTACCACTAATGCAAACTATGTTCCTGCAATACATTTTAAAATTCACTGCTGCTTAACTCCCTTAGTAGTATCTAAGGTAGGAACTTAAACCAATATATTTGTTGATGACAAACAGCAATATTGGTTTGATATAAATTAAAATTATTTAAACCAATTTTAATCAGGATTTAAATCAAGAAGCAGAAATCTGATTTACATAGTGAGTTTCATTCTTGTTATACACTTTTACTTTGTAGTTATTTTCCCAAAGAAAGATGCTCTACCTATTCTTACCTGTTGATTTGCAACTAGATAATATTCCAGTTAATAAATATGTTTCCTTCTGCTAACCATATGGAAATGTTACATGTATGCAAATATAAGCAATGACAAAAGCAAATCAGCTTAATGTACATTTATGAAGACTTTCTATACTTTATGATAGTAAGCATGACATTTCTTATTGACTGATTAGTTGAACAATTAGTATTTACTTGTGGTTTGTTTAAATTGTATTTTGTTTTTTAAAACAATAATTAAATTTAAATGCAGAAAGCAAGAATTTAATTAATTTTTAAGCTATCATGAATGTATCAGTACAAAAAATAAATTCATCAAAATATATTTCCAGGATAAAGGAAACAAATTTATTAAACAATTAAATCATGGAGTGAATTCTAACGAATATTTCTGGCCCTTCAACAAAGAAGCATTCTAGCTTTTTCCAATCGCAATTTACTGAATAAAGTAGATACTGAACAAATAATTATTAGAGAGGAAGCCTTTTTTTTTTTTTTTTAATACAGAAAGACAGTTTACCACTAGAACAAATCTTGGCCCTACATGACTGGCCAGCAACTTCCAAATATTATGCATAGCATTACTTTACATTTTGACATCAAACACAAATTACTGCAATACTGTTCTTAGTATAAGTTATAGGATTTTCATAGGTTATAATGACTTCAGTCTGTAATGCAGGCTGTAAAGAATTACAATCTTTTAACAAATTAGTCTTCCCCAATTAAGTTCAAAAACAAATAAAAGCAAAGCCCTTTGCTTTACATTTATCTCCTGTTTGTATTTTTAGCTTCAATAGAATAGGACTTACTTTCAGTTAAGGCCTGAAGAGAACATTGGGCTTCTGCCAACATTTGTGAAGACTGAACTACTAACTTGTTTTTTTCTTTTTCCCCTTCTCTGCTTTTCTTCTTTCCGATTTCTCTCTGCTCTGCTTTTTCTATTAAGCAAAATAAAGATTAAATATTTTACTTTTTCAGAGACAAACTTTCAGTCATAGTTTCATACTGTGTAAATGTTTTAATGACATTTTAGATAAATTTTAAAAAAAAATCAACTACAAACTATTCCAGTCAGAAGAGCTGAGATACAATAAAGAACTAATGTCATTTCGTTTAAAAAAATAAAAAATGAAAAATAATTTTTAAGATGTAAACACAGATTTACTGAGAAGGGACCAGGAAGGCTTCAGTCCCACCTTCCAGTTAGTGCACAATTCTCATGTCCCTACTATAATGTTTGGAATTCCTGAATTCCTGGCACTGTGTCAAATATTTTCTTCATGTCCCTGCTCCCATGCATCAATTATTTCCAAAATAATCTAACATAGATGAGGCATAGGTTCCCAATGGACATGGCAGAAGAAAGCCCCACAGTCAGAACCTTCTCTCAAGCCTTAGAACTTAGACTATAGGAAAATACATTTCTAACTGAAAAAATACCAAACATTAATAGAGCATCAGAACACAGCTTGTAGCCTCAGAGTTGGAGATTACAGAGCTGTATCGTAACATAATGCTTCCCTGATTCTAAGCTGTTTCAGTTACTAATAGAATTTCTAAGTCTTAGGCAGGATTAAATTTACAAAGTTTTCTGGGAATAAATTACAGCACCCTGTTGGATGAATGACAGTGCTGTTCCCAGTGGCTGCATCTCTGTGCATGTCCATTCCAAACTCTGAAATATTGACTATGCTGGTGGGTGGGCCATAAAATGATAGCAAGAATTCCTAAGAAAAGAGAATACCCCCTCAGCCAGGTCTCTTCTAATATTTTTACAACACTTTTGACATTAGGACTAAGTATTTGGCATTCAAAGTGGGGAAGGCAGGGATTTTTTTGAAAATCGAGGGAGAAATAGAAATTTTAGTATATGATTTGTACCTTCCAAAGACATTAGGAGTGCTGCAAAATTGCATCCATGCCTTCCAGTTAAGAACAGCAACTAAGAAAACTCAGTTTCAAATATAAACATTGGAGAATAATATACTGGAACAAGTAAGTTTCTAAAGCTAATTTTTTTCATTTAGAAGTAAAGAGGACTAGCAGCTCTTGAAGAAAATTAATACCTATGCCTAGTAGCATAAACAGAAAAGTTTCTGTAAATAAAAATGCAGGTAGACATTAGAATGTACTTGTCAGAACCCTCTGTAGGTAATCATGCTTTGTAACATCCATTATGAAATGTATAATTTATTGATGGTCAGAGCAGTGTTGCCTTTGGGGAAACTGTAACCTCTCTGTTATCCCTCTGCAAGGATTCAGTCTTTAAAGAAATGGCTGTGACACTGAGCTGAACAAATCTCTGCCATAAAATGAAGCTATTTTCATAAAATAAGAGACTAGTACTGCTTCTAATGAGATCTATAGTTAAAACAAAACTTTTTGAATTTACACCACTGCAACGTGTTCAGTGAAACAACAACAAACGCACAGAGTTTCATGTGGCATAATAAAGACATATAAATTAGAAGCCAGACTTTGTGTTAACTTTATTTACACTTGGCCTACAAAGATAACACTACCTAAAATTACAGACCTTTTCCAATTTTATCAGCTTTCTCTGCTTTCTCAGGTTTATCTGACTGCTTATTCACAGATGAAACTTCATTTTTTAGCTCTGAGACTTTGGTCTCTTTAGGTTTTGTATCTGGCTGAGGAATATCAAGTTCTGGAGTTTTCTTATTTGGCAACTTGAATTCTGGCACAATCTCTTTCAAAAAGCCCCAGACTTTGTCCAAGTATCCAGGCCTTTAAAAACAAACACATGCATATGTCAATGATAATGATATTTACAGTAAGAAAAGAAAGTGTGATTTTTATTTAGACAACACTATACTACAACTGACAGTCCAACTCTTAGAAAAGTTACTGGGTTATTTTAGTAAATAAAACACACTTGCCTGATTTTGTGTATCAGCCAATTTGTTAAGAGGCAGATTATGGACATATCCATAAAGAGAGAGATGGTGGTTAGAGAAGCACGTAAATAAAGCATCCTTTCTAAAGCTTTTTAGTAGATAAAAGTTGCAGCAGGGAAATTTGCAGACCACTTTACAACTACAGCGTATAATAACTTGATTCTGGCTCTGTACATTAAAAAAACTTCTCAAAGGTACTCCCAAACTAGGCTTCCCTAACTGTTTCAGCACAGGTAGTTCCATGCCTCTTCCACTGATTCCAGCAGCTACAACAGCTTTTTGATATGACATGACAGTTGCAGCCATACTGGTTCTCCATGGAAACTCAGTGATTCCAAAAATAATCTAAAACTGAATGAATAGTTCAGGGCCATGAATAAATTTCATGGGAGCTAACTGCATACAACCTTTTTAAAAAAAAAAAATAAAATAAGTGATTGTACAATGAGCTAAAGCCATCTTATACTACTACTGCAAAGACATTCAGGTATTCACATTTTCTTTTTCCAGAATATAATATATTTGCAGTAAGTGCCAGATTTGTGAATACTATTTTTTGCTGTTGCAAATGTAAAACTAACTACATAAAGAAACAAAATTTAGGTTGCTTAGATTTCTAAGTCCATGGGCTACATATACACTACTGTAAGACACAAATATCATCAAAAACCTAATTGCAAGCATAGCTTGGGACATAAAAATTGCTGAAATAAGGGCTAAAATAGCCCTTGACTGAACTTATTTAATACTGAATTACTGTTATAAACAAACAATTATACCTAAATAAATTATATACAAACCAAAACTATTTGTTATCTACGTATTCATTAGAATGTATACATCAAAAGGCAAAAAAGTGTAATTGAAAATAAATGTCTAGATATTTAGAGCCTGTGTCCTGGTCACTCATTCAGTAAAAAGAATGTCAAGCTGGAAAAATAGAATGTCTGTTCTTTAAAATGATAAAATGAAGTTCAACACAGAGGAAACAAGAAAAAAATGTTATTAGAGGTTGGAAATACTATTTTTGGTTGGAAATAAAAGTATATCAACTGTTCCAATTTAAAAGGTGAAAACGCCATACTAGCTGAAGTTGATTACTTCCAAATTCATGATGTATACTTTCTATAGTACATTCAGATATAAAGTTGTTATTATTATTACTTGCAGACATTTTGTATCTGTATACTAGATGAAACAGATTTCTCTAACCCTGTTTTCACCATAGTGCTTAATATTAATTAAAAATAAATTAACTTTATAAAGAATGGCATCAACTTAACATGATAAATAGTTTTACAAGCAACTGTATGAGCTACAAAGAAAAACACAATAAAATTGCATTCCTTGAAGGCACATTTCTCAAGTGCCGGAAGTAAAAAAATGTACACTTCCCAAAACTGATGCTGAAGGACTTTTAGGGCTCAGCTTTATTTTTCATAATCCCTTATAGAATTAGATATTAAATAACTAATACGTAAATTGTTTAATAGAATAAGTTACTGGAGAGGAATAACTTCTGGTATCCATCCAGTCAGTGTATGTAGAACTGTAAATTCCTCCAGCTCTCTTCTTCCAGTTTCATGTATACTATAAGACAAAAACAGACATTATACAGAATTATAATATAACCAACTCACAGTAAACTCTGTAGTCTACATTGCTTTCTGTAGTAGCAAGACCATACACAAACAGAATAGTTTGCCGAAAAACAAGTTGTTACTTGCAATTTTAGGAGTTTCCCTATCCACTGCTGACTACAGCTTTACAAAGTCAAATTTGCTTTTATGCCTTTGCATCAGGCCCATTATTTTAATGTTCCCTCCAGTACAATGGCATAGTTTCAACATTGATACCAAGCATACTATGTATACTTGCATACAGTAAAGCCTCTTTTTGCAGGATTGGAGATGTGGGTTTGAAATCCCTCACGTAGAAGAGGGATTTCCTGAGAAGTTGCTCTAACTCCCAGGTTATTATGCATGAGAGTTGGCTGTATTTCCAGTGTACCGTGCTCCATTCTTTCAAATTGATACAGCCTCCTACTCTCTGGAAAGATTTCCGCCTGTAGATCCGGAGAGGACCAAGGCTAAAGATGCCAGCCCTTGGCCATGACAAACCCTTGTGCTCTGGAGAAACACAGTATTTCAAACACATTCCTGCAAACAGAGTTTCCCAATGGGCAGCTCTAGGCAACTCCCTGGCCTGTGCAGAAGTATTTTAGATCACTCTTCCAACAAACTTAACTTGATATGACCAGAACAGGGAAGCTTGACTACCCAGATCAGTGTTTTGAATTATTTTCTGAAGCTTAGTCATTTTAACACTTGGTGTTCATTGCTCGTCTTATAGGAAACTGCATCCATAATTGTAAATTATTTGCACGACGGGCCACCTTCTACTTTCCAGGTCAGTTTTAGGGAAGTGGATCACCATACAGCCCACAATAGCAGAACTGTAGCAAAAGCATCAAAAGCAACTTAAAACACTCTATTTTTAAGACTGTTTAAGTCAATACTGGTTAAGGCTGACAATTAAAACTTCATTAAAACTTCTTGGACATTTCCATTTGGCAGAAAACCACATCTGAAGCTTTTTAGGAATAATGGCAAACAGATAAAGTAAACAGGGAGAGTACTCCAGTTTCTTTGCAAAATTTTTGTGCATAAATATACACACACACATCTAAAAAGGAAACACTGCACCTTCTGTAGCTGCAGGGGACTTTGATTTACTGATTTACTGCGTCACCTTTCAGAAAAGTGTGTATTTGTCATTATAAAATTTTTAGCAAAATATATTTCCCATTATACTAAAACAATTTTTTGCAAACTCCACGTGACTTCACAAAACAAACCAGGCTGATTAAACATACCTAGTATTTGCCAGCTTAATGATAGCTTTGCACAGCAACATTGGCCAAAGTTCAATTTGACAGGTTGTAGCCGGCAGTAACAAATTATCCTCTTCATTGAAAGGCATAGTGTCATCCACAATGATCTTTCTCCAGCACCCCTATGATAGAGGGAGGGGGAGGAAAGAAGAAAGAAAACACTGAGTTTGTGGGCTGGAAACAGAACGTGTATGTAAGAGAACTTTTAACACTTTCCCAAGAACCCAGTTTTACTGTAATTTGATTTACACTACAGATGGCTTTAAAAGAAGTCCTCATATAATATCTGAGAAGCATGGAAACAGTATTCATAGCATTTTATTACTGATCTGACTTATTTATTTCAGAGACTAATCTTATTGCAGCTATTTCCAAATATATTTCCTCTCATATGCGTAGTCCATCATGTGCATGCATCCATTGCTGTTTTTTCAGCTGCCATGACAGATGCCTAAAAAACAGTAATGATTAAAAAAGGGCTTAACTAAGACATCAGTTTTGCAGATGCCTCTTTAAGCTCTTTAGTCTGGAAAATACTTGTGATATAAGCAGTCCCCCTTGCTTCACAAGAACTACCTGGGGATGTTGGCTGCAGTGGTTAGTGTCCTGGAAAGCATTAAGACTATCTTACAAAACACTGTAGGAAACAACACAAAATGACCGAATGTAACAGATAGCCATATTTCCAGGATAAGAAACAAACAGGTAAGACAAGATACTGATGCCTCCAATACCAGATATTTCATTAGTAAATTGAGCTAGTACCCCACAAAATAATCTTGCCTACCATTCTCCAAGAAAGTCTCTGTCCTAGTGATTAAGACATAAGAGAGAGGCAAAGGAATTAGTGGGGCAACAGCAAGTACTTCTGTTAACTCACCCACAAAATGATGAATGACCAAATCACTAAAATGTTCCCATACATTATCAGAGAGGGCAAAATTACTGCTCTCTGAACTGTGGCTTCAAACTGAAATGCCTGTCGATTAACTCTATATGAGTTCTGTAGGTTTCAGAAGAAAACAAATTTAGGCCACATGGCAAAGATACCCAAAAAGAATAAAACAAGCTAATACCTTTTCGGAGAAAAACTATTTGCTGACAGCCAAAACTAAATTTTTAAGATTTCCCAAGTTTGAAAAGGACCTAGTAAGTGAAATGATCACATATTCATCTCCTTTTTCAGTCATTGCTGAAGTTTAATAGAGAGAGCAGTACAACTTGAAAAGTAAAGGAAAAGATTGAGGAGATATTTGGTTTTCTATAGCTCAATTTTTTAATTCAGAGTAGTAATGCTGTGCATGTAATTCTTAAAAGGCAATAGTATTTTTTGCATATGGAGCACCACTAAAAACATTTTTCTCCTCCTCACCAATTGCTTGCCTTTTATACTTTATAAATAATAGAATCCATATCGCAATTATTTTGCATCAGTGATAACCTTTCTATAGCATTTCACTATTAACTCTAAAAACAATTATGCTATTTAAGGAGATAAGAGACCAAGAGAAAGAAAAAAAATATATGTGGGGCAGAAGATTTATGGATAGAAAAAGAAATCTATAGGTGAGAAAAAGTGGAAATAAAGAAACATATTCAATGAACCTCAGGAATGCAAAGTGAAAGCAGGATGTGGGATAGAACTGAAAGAATATTGCGCCAACGTGAAGAATGATTACCCACAGGTTTGATCTGGTGGAAGACAATCCCCTCAGGACTCAATACAGCATTTTACTGAAACCAGTTCATTATTCTTCCACTGTGCTTTCTCTCCATTTTCATTTACTTTTCTACTTTCTCCTGTGAAATCTGTTTCTTCCCTATCTCTACTGATATTTGTCTTTTCTCATTTGTACATTTTCTTCCACCATTTGACCCTCTTTTTTTTAACCTGTTTTTCTTTCTGTGAAATACAGCTCTACAACCAGAGGAAAAGAAATTAAATAAACCCAAAGGCCCAAAACAAAACTGAAAGTGACAAAGAAACTAAAACACCCTGACAACTCTTACAGATGCTTTAAAATGTAGTCTTTTATCACATGAATACACCACCTCTACAGCATTAAATTTGCACACAGAATAATGTCCTCTGCTGGGGAACCTGGGCGACGTCATTCTGCCTTCTCAAACTCATGCAACTCTTATTCGCTATATGAATATAAGTTATTCCATATGTGGAGGCAGTAGTAAGGGATGAGTAAAGCACAGACATGTAAATCAGCTAAGTGCTCCCCCTTACAGGAAAGTTAAGAGATTGTCTCAGTTTTAACTGCTTTCCTATTTCTTCCTCAGTGCTGGCTAGCTGACATGTATCAATAGCAAACTGCATGAAACTTCCTTTTAGAATATCATATTTGATCTATACTGTATTAGAACTGTAAGTTTTTCTTAATACAAATACATGGTGTAGGATTATTTAAAAATAAAATTAATATGCTCAGGGTTTTATTCCCTCTCAAGAGACATGTATCAAACTGCAACATGCGTAAGTGCAGCCATTCAAAAGCTCTCCCCGGCTTTGTTTGTATTTATGTTCATTCCAAAAGATGAATGGATTTATCAACAATGTAACAGTGTGATGAAGAAGTAAAATAAACCCCTCCTTACTTTTATTCACATGAAGTTTTTATACGATAACCACTAGAGTAATGGTTTCCAGCGTAGAAACAGAATATGAGCAATTTTCCAAGGGTCATGGAAGTGTTTGAGTAATTATTTTGTATTTGTAACTGTAGAGATTTCTGAAAGAACTCTGCACTGAGGTGTTTCTAAGTGACGTGCTGCATACAACTGCAAGGCTCTCTCCACACCTCCAACACAAAACTTGGCCAGCTTATCCATCTGAGGCACCGACCTGCTGCTGTCCCTCTCCAGGAGCATCATCTGCTGCAGATGTGATGCAAGTTCTTTTACTTTGAAGTTCTAAAAACATTGTGAGATGGGAAATTTTTGCCCTCTCCTTTTGTAGAGCAATACTAATTATCTCAAATAATGGTAAACTGGAGACTTGCCATGAGGACCATTAGGAAAACAAAATCTCTTCACTCTTCACCAAATTATATATATATTCTCTTCCTCTCCTCTGGTATATTTTTCTGTATCCTATTGTTAAGCATTTAAAAGTGCTGTCTTTGAGTATTCTGACCTGCACTCATACATTCCATCTTCCAAATCATTCCATTAACCACATTGCACCTTTTCACAAACACAGCCCTCACAAAACCTCTTTCTCCCCAAATTTAAGAGTTTCATTCTTATACTTATTGTTGCTCTTTCTTTTGACTGCCTCCTATTGGCTGAGAACATCTTCTCGAGACCTCTATTTTTTTTATTATTTTTTTTTTTACCATGAGTTAAAAACCCTCCAGGTTGTTCTTTCCTGATTCTCCTCTTCTCCTCTTGCATTTCCTTCAGTCTTTGGTGGTTCCTTTTTACTGTATGATTTTTTTTTCCATGCATGTATATTAATAACATATTCTTCCAGAAAGCAAAATGAGCAATTTCTTTTTTTTAATTACTTCATCACATTTTAAGGATATGAAGTAATGCTGAATATACCATTTCCCTCAAAAATTCTTTTAATATTTAATTGTCTTTTCTTCTAATTAATTATGCCATATTTTGGATTGAATTTACCTAAAGTCAAATTCCAGCTATTGGACCTTTTTGCATTTCAGTAAGAAGTTCTCCATTAGGATTATCTGCTTTTCCATTTGTAACTAACTATATGCAATGCCTTTGTAACCTCTATTAAGCTGGAAGAGACCCAAGTTAAACACGACAGTCTAAAGTTCAAATGATGCTGAAACTTTGGAAAAGAATCCAGGTGTCACCCTTTGGTTTTTGGTCCTATGACGTACATTTCTGCAGAGCAGTCAAAGCTGTAATCATGCAACTTTCCTTGCAGAAACTGGGAGGTTTGGTCCTTAACAGCTGAGAAGGGAAGAATATTCAGTTCTTCCACTCCTTCATGAGTGCTCTAACCATCACATTTCATGCAAAAGGAGAGGTGGCAGCCATCTGATAAAAGATAGGAGCTCTCTTTAACTTTTTGTGCACTCTCACAGAATAGTCTAGTGCTTGGTATCTGCATAGACAGATGTACCTAATACAAAGCCCTAAGTCAGACGCTTAACCTCCAGGAAAACTCTCAGAAACTCTGAATGTTTGTTTGACTAATTCTGATAGCTCCTCACTCAGTATGTGAGACAACTTAATCACCCTTGGAAAAAACCCACACCTATCCCCATTGACAATAACAGACCGCTTCACCACCCAAATTAATCTACTTAAATTCTGCTGCTGGAGACAGTTAGTGTGGTGATGCCTAAAGCAGGTATCTCAAGCAGGCACTCTGAATGTGTCCATAGCTTACCTGGATCTACTGATATGAAAATGTTTAATTTGACCAGCTGAAGCCTCTACACCTGCTTTGTTAGAGATGGTTATGTTTGTTCCATTCACAGCGTGCCAAGGAACAGATATATCTCTTTCAGCCTTCCAATGCACAGAAGAAATATACATTGAATAACTGCTTGTTGGTGTTTTTTTCCTTAACATTGGTGTTCATGTTTTTATTATCAGTAACTTGTGATAGCCTGGTTTTAAATACTGTATATCAATACTATTAGCAACTTAAATTTAATTAGTAACTTCGGCCTGCTTAATCAGCTCTCTGCGTTGTCTTAGCTGTTCACTTGTATTCATGAGCATTGATTTTCTTTTCTTTTTTTAAAAAAGCTTTTACACATTCTTTTTTAGGTTTTGTTTCCTTTTTTAAGTATAACTTTTTCTGTTTCCATGAATTCTACCTTTTCAGAAGTCCAATGGGATGCCTTTGACTTTTCATTAACACTTCCAACTTCATGTTTCCAACTGACTGTGTAAAAAATATTTTCAAGTTTGGGCAACTGGAAGTTAATAGGGTCAATTATATGTCTTAGTGTTTTGTGACATATTCTGTTTGCAAAAGACAAATGTAACCAGAATAACCCTAACTAGGGTCTGGTTGGTTGTCTAACCCATAGAAAACTTCTAACTTCTAGGTCAGTGATTATTTCTTTGTTTATTAGTATGATGTTCAATATTAAATTAAGTGTTCCCTGTTGACTGTAAAATGCGTTAAGTTATTGTCTGTTATCTTTAGAAACTAAATGGGATGTTTTGATTTTACCAGTACATCTTCAGTAAATGGTCCTCTCACTGGAAGTCTTTAATGACCTTTAAATACAATTGGATACAAATAGGTAAAGTCAGCCAACTGAGTTACTTGAACAATAAAAAACTTTCTTAATCCTAATACACCAGAGCTGAGGGCCACTTGTCTGACTCTACTAAACGTTTGCACCAAACCTTCATATTCTGTCAGTCACTACACAGGAACAGAAATATTTTGCATATTATCTCAAAACAATTAATGCATGCACAAAAAAAATCAGCAGATTAAATTAAGACTGAAACAAAATGGGGTAAAGTTACTGAGTGAGAATTTAAATCATACAGTTTATAATGCAGTGCAAACCTCACAATCAGTCGTCATCTTTTTCTCTCTAGCAAAAATGAAATTATTTAGTAAAAGCCAACCAACACTGAGAATTCAAGTGGTAAAAAGGAATTTCCATTCAGGTAGCACACACATATGATGCTTAGTTTTGTTATAACATTTTGAGACACAGAGTAAAAAAACCCCAAAATATCAACAAGAAGTACTTTCATAAAACAAAAAGGTGTAAGAAAGAAACAAAAGAAAGTAAGTTTCTGTAAATGTGCCAAATTAAAACCAGTTTACACTGTCCTCTTATAGTCATAAGAGGACATGTGATTTAGAAATCAAACCCTGTAAAAACAGGATGTCAAGTATCACACGCAGCTCAAAGAAACTACAAATGGTGAAAATTAATCACATCTTAAAACAACATTATTTTAACCACTCACTATACGATACAGAATGAACCAATTATTTTCTGTTAAATTTATTGAAATTGTACTTTGGGCTAAGGAATGACATTGAAAACTGCTGTTTGACACACAAAAAAGGTCACAAGTATCAGAAAATAAAAGTTATTTCGATAGATAATTTGAACATATGCAACATTAGCAACTGCCATTATTGGATCCTCTTTCTACAATGTAATAAACAAACGAACTCAAATGTAGTATCTTGTTGCAGTGCCCAGAGGGAAAAAATCTCCTAACAATCAGCAAAATTCTACATAATCTACAAAAAAAGAATATTGCCTTTTCAAGTAATAACTCTGATTTATCAAGTCCTAAGTTGTAAAAAAATCACATGAACTGTAAAAGGCATTTTTATTAACATGCATCAACAATTTGTCAACACTTCTACTCCTACAAATCCATATCTTTTCAATAATAATAAATACTTACCCTAACCATTAACATTTCCCATGCTAGCTGCGTAGTATTTATATACTGTTAGAGGGAGGTACTCACCATCCAATAAAGTTTCACTACATATTTTCCATAGCTATTGTACAGTGGCATGTGTCCCCTGGTAGCTTTACATAAGGCATAAATGTGTTCCCATGGTTTCCAAAAAAGTGTGGATGTTCCATTAGTTAAGGCCTTTTCATTATATATCCTCCAGACTGCATAAATTTCACTTATAATCCATCTCATCAGCTGAAAACAGAGAAAAATAGAAAAAAAATTTTTTTACTTACATCTTTTAAAATCGAGTCATAAAAGAATAAAAAGCTCCTGTTTTAAATGAAGAAGTGACATAAAAGTATAGCTATGGTTTCATGCAAAAATTAATTTCACTTCTACAACTTTTCTTAAAATCATCATAATATCTATCTACAATAGCACAAAACTTCATGAAACTAGGTAAAGGCACAATATAAATTATGCTGTTCATCATTTACCAAAGAAAAATGAGGACATATGATTTTAACATGAATTATGTTACAGGACTTGTGAACTGTCACTTGTTTAATTGCTTATTACTAGATATAGCTGCTAAACATCAATATTGGCTTTAATACTTGTTATTTGTACCCAGTAAAAAACAATCCTAAATCATTAAAAGTATTTAATGATTTTTAAAATTTAAAATAAAAGCTTTAACTAATCATGCTTTAGTACACGCGTTTTTCTAACATGCAGATTTCTGATGTATGCTATAGTTTCACAAGTATTACCAGACTGTTACAGTGATTTATATAAACAAGAATGAGAATAAATATTTATTACAAGAAACTTGCCCTAAAATTAATTAGTGGTTCTGTGGACAGCAAAATATACATCATCTGTTTCCCGGTGGCTTCTTCCCATACAATTTCTCTGGTGCTGAATTTTGAATTTGCATTGAAGCATTGAATGAAATAGAAATTATGAAGTAATATTATATTCAGTAAGGCACTCAGGTGCTTTCGTTCTACCTGCTTTATAGTTTCCCCTGATCTGTAGAAATGCAGTAAACATTTATTCAACTCTGGAGAGAAGGAAAAGACTGGCTGGGTGACAGAGATTTGCACATACATGCAGGCACACTAAGAACATGACTTCAGGAAAGCTTGAATGAAAAATATAGAACCTTTCTAGTACAGTTTTTATTTGCTCTTGTCTTTAGCAAATATTATCCACAATAATCTTTGTAGTTCATAGACTGTATATTTAAAAAAAACCCAAAACCGTTTGGAAAATCTCTTACTGTCATTGATTTAATTTTTCAAATTCCGAAAAAGGTAAACACTAATTATGCAAATCTAGATAATTTCTTGCCATTTTATTCCCATCATTCTTTTTCACTTAAAAAATGTGTCACAACTTACTTCTTCATGGTAGAAATCTGGAGTGAAATCCAAAAAGTTTAAAAAAGTTAAAAAGAATGAAAGAAAATATTTTCAAAAAGGGACATTAATGTATTTCTACTTACCTCACTACAAAATATATGCTCATTTGCTGAAAAAAGGTCAAATGAGGTTTCATTTTTGACAACCACAGGAATCTAGGAGAAAGGAAATTAGTTAAGTCCATAGCTAAATTATCTGGAATAAATTAAATTAACACTAACGTTTAACAGTAGTGACATACAAATGTTAGACATTTGGCAAACATTCATTAGACATCTGCAAACTAAAGGCTGTCAGTTTGCAAATCTTGTAGCTGCTTTGGTATTTCTTAATAAAAATGTGTTGAACTGTAGATGTTTGGAATTTTTAAAAAATCATTATTTTTACCAGGAGATTTAAAGAGTATCAAATGAAATAATTACATAATTAAATTGAGATTCCCTCAATTCATTCATAATATTTGCAGTTCTGCATTTAAATCATGATCATAACAGTGTCTCATACTTTGAGATTTCCTTGGTCCCCCACCAAGATTCAAAGGGATTTGTTTTCTCATGGTTAGATAGTGATATTGTCAGTATGAACGCTGACTTTATCAAACCTTTAACTGTATTACAAAGTTTTGATGACTATTACTTGTTTATACAGTCCATTTTCTTTTTGTAAGCAGTTTAGAAATAACATACTAGGATTGTAGTTTATTGAACTAAATATATCTGCCTCTCATCACTTATTGGTGATCATTGCTTTCTTCTTTGCTTACCGCACTAAATAGGCTTGTTTACACTTTCTTTTACAGTTACTAGTAGATTAGGTAGCAACATATATCATCTTAATAGCCTTTCATCACTTGACACTTAGATTAATTTTTAACCACTTATAAAATCTCTAGTAATCATAGCTTCTTGATCCAAAATACACTGGACCAAAACAAGCACCAAAGTTTTAATCAGGTCTTAAAGAAAACAAATGCTTTCTTCGTAGTGCTATAAAGATAGATTTTAAATAATTTTAAGACAGATACATGTTGCCATGGCTTTCTGGGCTGCCAGCTCTCTTGCCCCCATCTTTCAGATACCTCTACTGAGTTTTATGCATTTTGGCAGCATTTCTCATCCAATCTTTTGGTCTTGTCAATTACTCCTCTGACCTCCCCCTCTCCTTCCTCCATTAAAAATTAAACTTGGACCTGTTTAGTATCTAGTTAATAAAAAATGGAACTGACAAGCTGACAAAAGGAAAACTGACAAGCCTGAAAAAGTTGGAAGGGTGGTCAAAGTGTTTTAAAACTTCAGCATCTCATCTGAAGCAAAACTGCTTTAAAACTTAGATTAGCAACAGCATTGGAGAACACTAACCTTTGAAATGGTAGGCTGTTTATTTTCTTTGCAATTATTTTTAAATATAAACTGAGTAAGAGCTTTGCATAATTTTAAAATGTTACGGCTACCTTCCAGACAAGTACTGTCAAAGACATGGACACGTTCTGTATGCAGACTGGAGAAATACAATAGTTGAAGTGAGAAAAAGTACTATATTTCTGGTAAAGCTAATTTATGGTTTCAGGATAGACATTTACTTGAGACACTTGCTCAAGGGAAGCCTTAGTTGGAACAGACAGAACTTGTTTTGCCATGACACTGATTTTTAAGTGAGAAAACAAGAACACAAAGAAAAACAGGAAGGCATCTCTCTGTCCAGGTGTCTTCTAAATGAACGTAGAGTTAAAACGCAGAGCAGACTTGGCATGATACACTACCATGATGTTTTGCACCAGGAGGTGCTGGTCCATGGTGATTCCAGTAAGAAAGGCACTCAGACTCCGTATAGTATCATTTAAAATGCTATTATTAGAGCTAACTATAAAGAAAGGGATTAGTATAATATAATACTTATTATATAATATTATAGAATAATTAGAATAATTAGATAATCTTATGTCCTTTTAGACACTGGGAACCCCAAGCTGTACAGAATCAAACAGGCTTCTGATCCCCGTGCAACATTCTGTGCAGACCCCATCCATTGAAAGGGTTACCCCATTTTGCTATTATTGAGCTATGATGTGATTTGAGCTATTACAGGACTTTCTTACAAGAAAACAACTGTTTTCATCATTTCTACTGTAAAACAGAAAGGATGTTCACATAAGAACTTCCTGCTGCACTTGGATAAAGGCAAGGAGATGCAGGTGGTGTAATTGCCAGTACCAAGAGGGAGCTGCCTGCAGGCTCCTCCCTTACAATATGCTGGCTGAGTTTATCCAGCGGCCAGGGATCACGCCCGGCACCAAGCAGGCCTGAAGGACAAGCTGTGTGTGCAGCACAGGTTAACTGCTATATGGATCACTGGCTCCTCAGCATACAACGGTCTCCCGGACAGGATGACTATGTATGGTCAAGAGGATTTTATTTGTTGAACTAATTTCCTCTATAGATTTTCCTCTACTTGTGACATAGCTAGGCGAGTAGCATTTTTTCATTATGACCTTGCTCGTTTCTTACCTTATTTGTTAAAAACTCATGTGGACGTTTCCATGAACACACTTTTAAGGATCCTGGCAAGTCTATTTTCCCTTCAGGATCCTCAAAGACACACTACATAAAACATGCATGAACAAAAACAGAACATTTTTTATTAATTACAGTATTGTGTCTTCCGTAAGATGTAAAATACTATATTGTTCACACGATAATTCACTTAAGGGGAAAAATAGCATAAAAAGGAACTAGTAGTATCTATCACTGAACTAAAAGAGTGCAAAGCCCGAACTGAAGATTCAGCACAAAAACTGCTTGTATTGTTCTGAGAAGTCTGTGTGGCCTGCACTGTCTAAATAGGTCTATATAAAATGTTTCCCTTTTTTCCCACCTTTCAGGGAAACCTCCCAAAAAATGGTAGAAGCTTTTAATTCAGGCATTCTTCTACCAAGTTGTTTCTAAATACTTTTTCTAAATCACTTATTTCTAAAGCTTTTTAAATTGAAGACTGAAAATAAATATCTAAAGCAATAGACAGAAAAAAAGCAGGTTCCACACATTTTAAACTGCTGTAGAAACCACTGAAGACAGTCTCATATAATTTTCAAACTTTCATTTCCAAAGCGATACTTATTCTCCGTGTGAACAGAAGGTGTCAGGATATATATCTGTTTACTTAATAGTACAATGTAGGATGAGGAGATGCCTCTGATACTGCTGGTGCTGACTGAGAAACTAATAGGTTACATGGTTAGTGCCTTTTATTTGTGCCTGAAATTTTAAATAGCTTTTAGGCATATTATACATTTTGGTGTGTTTCACAGGCCACTATGTATTCTATTTATCTTCTAAAGACCAATCAAGAGAAAGAGTTTCTGGGAAGGAAAAACTATGATGCTTTGAGTGCTTACTGATTAAAGGAAGGCAAAAGAAAATACATTACAAAAGCATAAAAAACAAACCCAAACCAAAGACTCCAAAATAGTATTTTTGCTGCATTTTTTTATTTGTTTCATTGTGTAAGTTCCTTCAACATACCAATCCACAACAATTTAAAGTACCTGAAGGAAGCTAGATACTTTGGGGGAGAGGTGGAGGGGAGAGGAAGAACCTTTTAGGAATAATTATTTTTCTGAAAGCTTAAAGGAAGCCTTGTAAACTGGACCATACAGAACTGTATTAACAGAGTTTATACTCTGCTTTCAGAGACATCCAACCCTGACTACACAGTGTAATAGGAAAGTTTAGCACTTAAACACTAGATAAATCAGAAAAAGGAGGCAGGTGAGAATGACATAACACTACGCAAAGAAACACTAGAAAAACCAGAGATACACCTTTCTTTAGCTTACAAGTGCAAAAATACTTTGAAGAAGAATATTGTAGGTGCAGCTAAACTTGGCTGACAAAATCAGGTTTAACTTATCTTCTATTTAAGGTGGCTATAAGAGACAACTGCCAGGTCTCAGGAGTTCGTGCTCTAAGGACAGGAGCCTCCACCACAAGTTCCACAGGAAGGACAGGTAAGAAACAGGCACAAGAGAAACAGCCAAGGTCAGGTGCACAACCTCAGCAGCACACTGCGCTGCTCTGAGAGCGGCTATTGTGTAGGTGTGCTTGATAAAAGAGCTTTAGTGTTAGAAGGAAAGAGATCACTTCTGATTGATTCCTCTTCCCACAGAACAAAATCGGATTGTTTATATTCTTGTTCTAAGCATACTCAAAGGTACTGGATGCCATCACTAATTCTGTTTCTAACTGAAATACCGTTTACGATATTGAATTCTGGCTAGCTGCTTGTATCAAAAGAGGCCACATTGGAAAATCATTTGGATCGTAAATTCGTCTGCTGTGACCAACATATTTAACAACTCCTTTAAACATGTAAAAAGAGCAATGTTTCATATAGCATGTGGCTGAAGAACTGAATGATCCAGTAAACACCTCAGAATGCCTCTTATGCTAAAAAAGAAGAAAGATTTTCAGTTACAATTATTTTAAAATTTTATCTGTTTTAATAATGTCTGGCAGACCTAGCAGATTAGTGCTAGATAAATGTTAGAGTACAGCCCAAAGACACCAAATGTGGTAACGGAACAGAAGAAAGACACAAAAGAAAGTTATTTACCTGTCAAGTTAATGGCAGCATTCGGTACAGAACCTACAACTTCTTTCAAAAGAGTACTTTGGCCCCATAGGGCTATAATGTATTTAAGCTTAATGTATTTTCTTATTAAGATAAGAAAAAAAATAATCTACAAACACATAGGCTAACATATACATAGCACACAAGAATATATACAGAACAAACATATGAACAATGCAGAATTTGCATATAAAATAGATGATTAAGCACGGTATTAAATGGATTTTAAATATAACTTGAAAATGCTACGTTTAAGAAACTCTTTAAGAAATAATTTTACTACTACTCTGCATAAAACGCACATAACATCCTCTAATGATAACCAGTTTGAAGGAGTAAAAATCCAGATGAGATTTAAAAGTCATTCCAAAACTGGAAAGACTGAGGAATTTTTCTGCATCTGGTAGGTGCTTACTTTCTGCAAAATAACTATATCCCCTCAAACCATTCTCTGCACACTAGAACTGCAGACAGTGTTTCACATGTCCAGAAACTGAGGCGTGCAAAAGAAAAGACTTCAAAATCCATTTTTCCCATAATAAAAATGGGTGCATTTAACCTTTTGAGTCCACAGAAACTGCAGCGCCCAGAGAAGGGATTGCTCTGACATAGTACAACAGTTCAGCTGCTCCCACATCCCCAGTTTCAATTATGTTATGGAGTAGATTTTGGGGTTTCATTTTTTTTAACGATTAATGTGCACACATTAATGCATACACATATGTTAACAGTTCATTTAAGAAGCAACAAATAAACAATGCACAATACTTTCAGTTTATTATTTTAGTTCAGCAATTTAAACTTAGTGAAAAGATATGATTGAAATTAATATATTCATCAGTAACAAATTACTTTGAAGTTGTGACAAATACCCTGTTAAATACAGGTACAAAATACGAAGTGGAAATAATATATATATGTCACACAACTTACTGAAATGGGACTTTTTCCAGTTTTTTCCTTCTCTTTTCCAACTTTTCCAGTATCCCATTTTTCTGCATTGATATCTGCTTCATTCCATTCTGGCCAAATAGGAAATCTCCATTTCTCATTGGAAGCACCTACATGGGAAGGCATAGTTGCCCTGGGAAACAAACAGAGGCATGAATAAAAATGAACAGTATATTAGGCAAGGGTAGTAGGGAGATTTCCATCTCATAAAACATTCTTTTTTTCATGTACTGTAATAAAAATTTTAGTGTTAGTAACTACAATAACTTTTTGTCACTAAGATAAGCAAGCCTATAGAAGTGCTAGATGGCATTATTAGGTACAAACCAACAAAATATTTAAATGCATTTATATGAGGAATCCTGATGAAGTAAATGGGACAGCTGAAGCACAAAAGCAGAATCCAAGGGCACAGTTTCCTCCCTCTTCCTTTTCCCCTGATTCAAGCCACGCGGTTCTGCTTTCTCTCCTGTGCCAGTCCTAGCATTCACAACCCAATTCAACTCACTCATCCAATCGAAGGCTTTCCTTTTATTTTTTTTTTCAATTTTTTTTTTCTGACTTATTTACTTTAACCAACCAAAAGGAGCTTGCCATGGACAAAAGACATATTGGGGAATAGGACTCCCACTTCTAGGCACCTGTGAGCTGCTAGACCAGCCAGTTCTGTCTCCACTTAGTTTCATTCTCAGAGCCTCTTGTGCTACCAGTACTCTCACTAACTTCTTGGGATTCACAGCTCCAGTAAAAAGTTTGCTGAGACTGCAGGTATTTTCACAAGGTTAATACACAAGGTGTTCATAGCTACCAACTAGCACTAGTAGTACCTGTGCACATTATTTTTCCAGTGCGTACAAAGGGCTGAAAAACTGAATTAGGTAGAATGAGAATACAGCAGCTCCTTCCCCCTTAACTACCAAACCTGGAAGCAGACAAAGTATGTGCAGGTCACATGTTAACTATATTCTCCCAGACCCACTGGCAATAAACTGTAGATGATGTCCACTCTAAAGAACAAAGGGAAGAAGCTGCAGGGATCGGAGAAGCAACCTGGCACCGAAAACTGAGCAAAAAGGTTTAAATAAACCTTATTGCAGAAAAAACATATGGACTTCAACTAGCTGGGAAAAAGGACTAAGGTCAGAATTTCCTCTTTGATATTCAGCAGTGTTCTACAGCAGAAATGCAGTATTAGACAGATACTTTTTTACTACTGGAGCCTTAACAATATACTTGCATGATACTTCTATTTCATTATGTACATCAGCTATAAAAAGCTAAAGATATTGTAATTTTCTCTTTCCTTTCCTTTACTTTTTTTTTTTTTTTAATGAGAAACAGCAGAATTCCTACAAATATGTCCAGGAAATCAGGAAGATAACATTGTTTTGGGCTACAGCTGGAGGGCTATTTTTACAAACTGGTGCCAAGAAATATTTATTTTAAAAATAAAAACTTAATTTCTTTAGAAACTGACATCTTCAGGAGATTTGAAAGTGAAAGCTTCCATTTTTTTTATATTTGAGAACAGTTTTTTTTAACTCCCGGCCATATATTGCATATCATATCGTGGATATTTATACTGATATACAAATCATCAGTGATATCATATAAAACCATACTCACATTTTAAATTTCAGAATTATAGCTTCCTCCTGAGATTTTGGTGACTCCACAGAAAAAAAAATGAACCCTGATTATGATTTACGGTATCACTCAGATTGCACAAAGCATTTCAGATAAAATGGTCACAGTGTCATAATTCACATATGCTCTTTTTTAGTTGTTGTACACAATATTCATTCATTGTTCCTATATAGGTGCAACATTAATTATAACTACATTCTAAAGAGAAATACAGACTATATAAATTAGTAGTCTGGCTAGGAGAAAAGGGTGTGTGGCAAGTGACACCTCAAAATACTATTAAGCCCCATGTCCCAGAAGGTGGAAGCAGGGGCAAGTCACTTGGGGAACAGAGACATTGCTCAAGTGTAGAGCAATGAAATTAAAAAATCAAAAGCTCAGCTGGAGTCAAAATAATCAAAGGACATTAAGGGAAAAAAGCTTCTGTAAGTACACTGGCAGCAAAAGGAAGACTAAATAAGGAAAGTGCATGTCCGCTGCTTAATGGGGTAGGGAACTTAGTGACAAAGGACATAGGAAAAGCCAAGACACTCAATGCCTTTTAGTGTCTTGGATTTTGTTGGCAAATTTGGCTCTCAGGACTCCCAGTCCGTGAGTCTACTAACAGAGTCTGTGGGAGTGAAGCATTATCTACAGTAGAGGAAAGCAGCTAGGAGGCACTTAAGCCAACTGGACACACACAGGTCCACGAGACTAGTTGGGATGTGAGCAAAGGTACTGAGGGAGCTGACAAGCGTCACTCTAAGGCTCCTGTGGATCATATTCAAAAGGCCGTGGCAATCGGGCAAAGTTTCTGATAACTGGAAAAAGGCAAACATCACACCCATCTTCAAAAATGCTAAGAAGGAGGATCTGGGGAACTACGGTGCTTGGAGATACTTTAAACTCAAATGGACAAGGACCTAAGCAACCTGATCTAAGCCGGACTTGCTTTAAGCAGGGGGTTGGACTAGATGGCTTCCAGAGGCCCCTTTCAATCAACATTTTTCTGTGATTCCATAATACTTTGTTGTTAGCAATAATAAGGACAAAGACATAGGTAAAAGTAAAGATTTCTCACTGTCTAGGCAATAACTACATTGATCCACACTACCAGTCACTCTTACTGGAAGTCAGCTGTGAAAATTCAATACCATCTGTGCCTTCTGCTGCGCAAATAAAAATATAGCTTCTACCACTCTAACTGGAAGGAAGATGTATTCTCTGGAGGGATACCTGGCTTTGCTTTTCCATCTTTGCCATCTCAGTCATCTGTAAATGGTCTCCAGCCTCTCTCTATTATGTTTGATCTTTCATTAATGGTATTATTTTTTCCCCAGCATTTTCTTGAAGACTCAAATGATGCTTCATTCTATATTCAGTAATACTTAACAAGCCACTGAAAACCCTGAAGTGTTTACCAGTTTCCTTGGATTACTAGGAATGTCTATATCCGTTCCAGTTGTTTCAAAGAATCTGCTGTATCTGTATTAACTGCATGCATGAAGAATGATGAAAAACAGAATACTAGCTGTACCAACAGCTTCAACACTTGTGATATTTTGAAACTTTGTCCCTTTCAACATTGATTTAAACACTACTCCTGGCAGCTTCTTACATATACTTATAAGCAAAAAATGACAAGTTAAAATTCTTACTACTTCTACTTTTTTCTTATTTCAGATGAAATATCAATGACATATGCAGTGATTTTAACTATGCAAGGACTACTTCTAATTTTTATATCTTTTTTCTCCATCCAAGTCTGCATTTTCTCTTTTAAATATTTATAGAGAAGCATGGAAGTTTCAATAATAATAATAATAATAATAATAATGATGATGATGATGATGATAAAGAAGTTCTGAAGCCATTCCCAAAGACAATTAAATAATAATTGCAATAATTGCTATAAGATGTCTGACTGCTTTGGGACAATAATGGAACAATAAAAAAGCATGTTTTTAAAAAAACAACGAGATATAGAAAGACTTGCCTAGCTTACTAGCGCACTAAGACAGAAAATTACTTTACAATACACTTTGACGTAAGAGAATACCCTCAACACTAACAATGTGGAAGATGTGGAAACAGTGCTATCTATGACTGAGATGTCTAAACTAAGTTGGGGAAGCCCAACGCTCCTGCTTCTCAAAAAGGATGATGCAGTAAGATTTTGGAAAAATTCATAAAAGAACTCCAATTTAATTGGACTCCAAATATAAATGAATACGTGAAAAAAGACAGCTAATTTATTAAAATACTGTATTTGAATAAGGCTATTAAGTTCTTTTATTACAAGAATTGAATAATATAATTCATTGAGAATTCTTTGAAACAAACTAACAGACACAAGGACAATGCAAAGCATTACTGGTATTTTATGCTCAAGCTGGATGGCTTCATTGTGCAACAGTATTTTAAACACCAACTTACTGGCAAACTCCTTTTTAATTCTGTGCTAAACCCTAAAGGAGAAAAAGGAAGAATAAATTGCCAAATAAGGGAAACACTATGAAGTTGGCACTAACTCACCTCTGATCCTCTAAGCAGCTTCTCCAAGAATACTGGTACAATTGATATAGTGCCAACAGGGGAAATAGGGAACGGCAGGATAGACAAAGACAACAGGAAAAAAAATGCAGACAGATTATGAACTAAGTTTTTCAGAGACTCCAGGTTTAATAGAGAGACAGGCCCACAAGGAACTGGAAGTATGCTCTCTCAAGTTAAACATAGTCACTTAGCCTGTAGACATATACACTTCAGCTGCTCACCAACTCTGTAAGCAAAATCTTGTCAATATGGTCAATGGAGTCTAGGGAGCAAATATTTTCTTCTTAAAGTAGATAAATCTACCTGTAAACTATCTGTGACCATTCCTCAAAGAGAGAACCCAGCAACATTGAAGGGAGTCTTCTCAAGAGAATGACAGAAGTATTGGTATTTAGTTTCAGAACAGCGTGGCTACTCCACCTTCCTCTCCCAGTACTCATGTCATTCTGGATCACCAGACAACAATAATTTTGTGACACATGAAAATAACTGATGCATTATGCAGGTTTTTTAGAAGTGAGGAAGACACCATTCTTTCTATTTCATTCTTTCCTGCGGATAAAGATTGAATACTCTCTTTCCTAACCCCTCCTTGCAAAAGTTAGATGCACCTTTAATCTTGCTTAGCATTTTGATGCAGGCACTTTCCTTAACAGTAAAACAAAACAAAACCCAAAAAAAGGAAGGAAAAAAGAATTGGTTTTTCACTTTTGCTTAGATGAGCAGATCTGAAGATGGAAATGAGACATCTTCTCACAGTAATTTTGATTGGGAGTATTGAAATGGATAAAATTGTTCAACAGTTCAATAATAATACCAGTCATTGTGGAAGTCCACAATGACTCTCGGACTTTATGCAGAAATCTGGTTGGAGCCTTGAAAGATAAAAGTGCTTCTTCTGTCTCCATGGCTGTACTTTGGAAGTTAGGAAAAAAACGCCCAGGGATTCCACCATATTGATGACTTCTTCAGGGTTTCTGGTTAGTTATTTGCAAATGGATGTATCCAATCTTTTTTATTCTTTCTGTGATCCTTGTCATTTCTTATGACACAGGTTGCAAAGATGATATTTTTTGCAGCTAAATCCTTTTCAGTTTCTATTTTCATTAAGGTTTTATTTGTTTATTTCTATTAAACCTACTTACGTTTCAAAGTTTAAGATCTGCTTTATATTATCATTCTAAGAAATCAATACAGAGGTTTTCATGGACTTAGGACATAGTACTGGGATCTCTGCCTGAGGATTGAGATGCAAAATTGAAAGCTAAGTTTTGATTAACTTAATGAATTGCTACTTAGCAGCTGAGCTACAGTTACTGTCTATGCATCTGTTCTTGGCTAACTTCAACTATGGAGTACAATATGTGTTTGCTTAAAGCATATTTTGGAGAATCAAAAGACTGAGCATTGGTATCTGTAACAGCAACTGTTTAAACAAACCAGCCATTTTATTTGCAGTATGATACATTTAGGCGGTACAGTATGATTAGGTATCTATATGCTAGCCTTTCTGTAGATGCAATGATTGTGAGTTTAGTCTTCATTTGATTCACTCTATTAAGAATTTGTTTATCTCCACAGCAGGGCATTTGTTGCTAAGTAACTGCCAACAAGCCATCACTTCATCCCATCTTAGTGCTCCCTGTAGGTGTTTTAAATGGTCACCAACATTACCCATAGCATGTTCTAAAGATTAAAAAAAAATATGTGAATTTGATCATAACAATACCCCAACAGAAGACAAAATCTATTTGATGCTCATAATTTTCACATTGTTCCCTGGAGAGTGTTGCCAATCTTTTATCTTTCATTAAATACTATCTATTCTTTCCATGAAATGTCTGCAACCACTACACTGTACAGCTTAGTTTCATTCAAACCCCAGAAAATACACTATTAACATATATCTGATGTCACTCTTACTACAGTTCTTAGGATGGCTGATAATTAACGGAAATGATTCAGTAACAGGACATGATATTTAGGTAACTAATACCTGGCAGGTCAGTGAATGAGGCTCAGAGCTGAAACTTTTATCCTTCTTTCCTCCTTCCACTCCTGTAGATACTCTGAATTCCTCTATATGTACAGAAGTAAGAGCAATCTGAAGTGAGGGATCTCACATCTCATATTCCCCATTGGATACCAACGTTGGGACACAGGGAAAGGAGAATTTGGGGCTTTTTCCACTTACCGGGAAGCAACAAAGAAAAATGTGTCCCTTCCCTTGGATTGTTTGAGCAGTCAGAAGAAACAATTTCTGGCCCCAGTAAAGGCTTTTATATTGGGAAAAAGAGGGCAGAGAACAAACAGATGGCTCCACTTCTCCTCCAAACGTGTCCTGGGGGGTAAGCTACTTAAGTTTTTCCCTAATCTCTTCAGAACTCAAAGACAAAAGGCCCCTTTGAAGACTTTATTTATGGCAGAAAGTTCTTTTAAACTCTAAACATTGAAATAGTATTTCAAAAGTAGCATCTGAATATCTTAGAAACCCACGGCAAAAACCATGGCAACACTCAGGTTCATAAGAATCTAGAAAGGATATGAGAACGTTGGACCAAGTATCAGTAACTCCGCTGCAAAACGATTTGCTCTTTTTCTTCATACCTACTGCCGTTCTTCAGAAGAGGAAGGAACAGAATGAGTCACGATCAGATGATCTAATACGCAGATAAGGCAATACAGTCTTCTCTTTATTATTAATATAGTCAGCAGCAATTCCAAAATAAAACCAAAATATGTATGTGATGTTTACAGTAACTTACCATTACTCTTATCTCAGACACTGGAGCCAAAACCTAAAGGACTCTGTGTGGAAACAAAATACGCTAGTCTAAATGCTCAGAGCTCTCATGGTTGGGGAGAGCCTGAAGCCATGGATGCAGTTCAGGCACAATGAACAGAACAAATCATTGTCAAGCATCTAAGTTGCAATGACAGTTGCTTGCAAAGCCTATAACAACAGGTTTTGTTGTCATTTCACTTTTGTGTATTGGGGTAGGATTTCTTCCTAAAAAGCACAGAGTGCTTTCTGTGTGAAGCAAGATCAAACTGTGGAAAATTAAAGTGATGATAGAAAGAAAAGATGAATACAACTGATTATTCTTTATAGGCATATTATTTTTAAAGGAGTCTATATTTTGGATCAGTACTTTCAAGTGTAATATTCTCATTTCTAAACATAGCTGACATCCTTGTAGGTGTCAAACTCCTAACAGACTTCAGTAACTTGCCAGGAATGAGCCTATTTCAAATGCTTGCGCACATTTGCTAAGAGAGAATGGTAACCTAGCCTCACATTTAGCCTTGCCAGCTAGAAGTCCACGTGTTTTCTTTTTTTTTTTTTTTTTGCCTGCATATTAATGGGAGGTGAGATGTTCATTCCTGGTTTTCTTTCCAGGTTATAGAAGGGGGGAAAAAAAAGCTACATGCCAAATCCCTTGCCCAAGTTGTACACAGTGGTGTTTCCTGGACATTATTTCAAAGAAAAATTGATGGAAAGTAGTGGCCTAGAAGCATTGCGGTTTTTAAAACCTTTTTTTTTTTTTTTTTTAGTTTGTTCTCCTTATTTTCAGCCTGATTCCATTTCTTGCCCTATAAATACGGTCTGAATTTTGGTCTTTATCATTTTAAAATTCCAGCTAAATTTCAGTATCTTTCTTAAAAGTTTGGATCAGTTCTCATCAACATAATTCAGACTTGCTGTTTTGATCCATTTATACCAACTATACCTTTTTGCTATATAAAAATTTGAACTGACAAAAAAGTCAGAAATTGAATATAAAAAGCAGAATAGAGTACTAGACTGGTGCCATGTGTTAGAGAAAAAAGATGAAGATGCATTCAAAAAACTGGTGACAAATACAGTGATAAGGCAACTCAATATTTCATACAGATCACAATAGATTTATCTTGTGTGACTAAATCTTAGCAAAGCTAAAACAAAAATACATTTTTTCATGGAAGAAAATTCCATGAATTTTTGGAAGAATTAATGTAAAATCCAACCTTCATGCTCATAGTAAGCTCATGTACAGTGTTAGAATTTTGGACTCTCTTAACCTTCTATTTTTGCATTCCAGGAAGAAGAATAGTTTGTATTGCATAAACTCTCATCAGTAAATGGCTCAAAGACAGAAGCAAAATCAGGTGAAGTTACAGACTTCAGAAAAAATAGTGTGGATGCTGCTGCTTTCAATGGCAGCACAAGTCAAACTCTGCAGCCTGTGAGAGCAATGCTAAAAAAGCTCAGCTTGTCATTTTCAGTGGCAAGAGCCAGCTGTAGGAAAAGTTCTCTGCTCCTGATTCTATGGAGCCAAAGGACTGCTCTCAAAAAGCTTTTAATATGGAATGGAAAAAAATAGTATTTTACATATTTGAAAAACACTCTTGATAATGGAAGGTATCGGATAGCCTGGAAGTATTCATTTGCCAGCCTTTCATATTCTACCACACTGGAGGTCAGTTAGACTCTTAAAAGACATCCCTCAAAAATATTTTTTTTTAATTTACAATCCCAAGAGTGGAACACTGAAGATTAATCCCAAGAGATGCCTGCCAAAGCAGAAACCTTGTAATATCTAGCTCTTAAATGAGCACTTTATCTATAGAAACAGAAGTAGTTTACAGAGGAGGGCTTTATATCCAGTTTTACAGGTGGAAATATGATATACCAAGACCTAGCTAGAGTCATAGCAAAGGCCTGGAAAGAAGAGTGCCTGTTCTGATGATTTTCAGGTGCCAATATCAGCCAAGAGAAGTGACCTCTGACTGATTCTTCCAAGGCAGTTGACTCTGGGTTGTGCTCCAGGTGGGACCCTTGTCAGCTGGCCTAAATCCTTTATGGTTGCCTGGCTTCAAAAGGTGGAGGTGACAGGCCAAGCGAAGGGAGTACAGACTGACATAGGCACCAAGGGGTCCCAGCTGCATCTTGCAGTCTTTCAACAAGTCACAGGTCTGAGTGCAAGTAACATCTACATCCAATTTGCAGACCAAATTTCTGTTTGATCAATGCACTGTCCTTCCAACTAGCAGCAAATGACTACAGGTTATATAGTTCTCAGTTAATGATAACACTTCAACATCAGATGCTGTCTGTCTTCATGATAGATCAATTAAGATCTCTGTTCAAGTACAGTCAAGGAAAGCAAATAAAACACTAGGACACATTAGAAGCAGGATGTCCAATACATGAAATTAGTACAATGTCACTCAGTATAATCAATTTGATGTCCTTTGCACAAAATACTATGTTTGGTTCCAGTTGCCCTAGCAATGTAACAATAACTTTGGAAATTCAGTGACAGGCAGCAGTTTAGAGCATGGAGGAATAACAAAGTGTAAAAGTACAAAATACCGAGTAGTACAGATAAGAGTGTATTATTTATCTGTTCTCATAACACAAGAAAAATAATGCACCTAATAAAACACAGCAAATTTAATACCGATAAAAGGAAACATCTGACCACTCAGCACATAATTAGCCAGCAGAACTCCTTTACATCAGATGCCACTCAGGTGAGAATAATGATCTCTAGCTACTGGAACAGCTTGTCTCTAGCAGCACATACCTCTGCCAAACTCAGGACAAAAGAAGAAAAGGAATGTGTCACTCAGGGGTTCTTAGTTCCATTCCACTGAGCTCTGTGTGAGAAACCACTAACAGCACAGTCACAGAGCATCCACTTGTTCTGGTTGTCCTCCAAGGCAGGAAGCCGAGGATCCCTTTCCAAATCCTTCTTTCCTGTACTTGATTCAAAGAGGGAATCTGAAGTCGTGTTTCCCCATATAATTGTACAGAAATTACAGAACCAGTAACTTTCTGAGTTTGTTTCTCCCGGTGTTTCCTGCTAAAAAGATTGAGCTGGCCTTAGATTCAGCTATAAGAATGTTGGGAAGATTGAAGCACCTCTTTCCACACTGGAGTTTGGTACTTTAAGTGTCTTTTAAGAACACAGCTTGTGCCTTGCTCTTTTCTTTGGCATTTCTTCCTTGTTGGCTTCTGCAAAATCCTTTTGTCCCTTCTGTGTGGCACCTGGGTAATTAAGAACTAAAAATCTCTGCATGGCAGAGCACCTCAGTACTGTGGGTTTAGGTCAACTCGTTTACAAAGCACTTAGCATGCATTGATAAGAAAACCAGGAAATCCCATTTCTTCAGCGGTGGTTACATAGAGCTCTCAGAAGAAGCTAAAGACCATTCTGCCTAAGTAGGTGTATAATCCATGGCAAACAGAGACTCTAACATGATATTTTAAGAATGCTTTCCAGTTTCAAAGCACAATTATTATTGTTTTTCTTTTGTCAGCGCTTTTTCCGTGATACACTTCTGCTGAAAGCTGCTTTTCTCTATTACACTGTTCATTGTAATAGAAGTCTAGACTTCTATTGCACAGTGCGGTTGCACAGTCTCCAACCAACGGCTCATGGACAGTGTTTGCCTGCAAGATCCCCTGACATTGCTTTGAATTACCGGGAAAGAAAAACCTAAAACTAAGACCAGTAGGGAGCACAGCATTTAGTGTGATATTGCCACTGGTATATTACTTAATGTTTTCACGCCCATGAGTCCATGAAATTTGAAATCTACAGATCAGGGTAGGCTGAGGTCTCAGGGGTTCATTGTTTTAATTAGCATTAACTAGGAAAACTAATTTGAATACATAATTTCCTAATTAAAATGTAATCAAGTTAATAATAAAAAATTCAACTTACTGATTGGCTTATATGCTATTTTAATATGTTTCTCATATTTACTTGGGGAAGAACCCATTGCCTCACCAGAAAGCATGAAACTAAAAAAACATTAAAGGCAGAAGAAAAAAAAGTACTAACAAATTGACTATATAGATTAAAGTTGTACTGCATTTACACACTGAAACATTTCAATGAATGAAGCACAGGTGCTGAAAGCAAGATCTTCATCTTTCTGGCCAGAAAATACAAACACTAAGAACTCTAAGTGTGCTTAACTTTATTTCTGAGACTAACAAAAATACTGGTCTTGGAAATATTGGTTATGTACAAAACAAATAGACAATAAAAGACAATAAATGAAAAGCAGCTATTTTATGCTCAGGCAGGACAATGCAAACTCTCCAGGAATGTCTCTGGTTTTTGTTAGATTACAATCTAGGTATTAGTACAATAGTACAGTAAGAGAGTTTGCAGATGCACATTGATGCAACAACTAACTTCCGAAGAACAATTACGAACCAAACAATTTCACCCAAATTGAACCTAAGATCATAATACATTTATCCACTAGCATTACTATGTCTGGGGAAAGTATGCATGTGCATGATGGTACCCTTTGCTCAGCGTTTCAGATGGTTAAATTTTAAGCTACATAGACACTTCTCCATTCAATTCTGCAGCTGGACGTCCTGAAATCCTGGGCCATTACAGATTTATGTTGCTTCAGAATTATTTGAGAGAACAGGAAATACCTTGTCATATTGGTAATACAAACAGCCAATAAACCCTTCCAAAAGGCTCTGGACAGCCATTCAAAACAAAAGAATTCTGTTCATCTTAGGAGTCATTGCAATTAATAGCCTGCTAAATGAGACCGTGATCTCAAAATGCCTGTTCCTCAGGATTGTCAGGACAGTAGCTGCAAATTGGAAATGAACAACTGCTGCAGCTCGAGATATACCGCAGCTCACTCCCAGACTCTTCTGAAGCCTTAACTGGCTTTGGTGATGTGTATGGTTAGGAAGGATCTGAACTGAGATATTTGAGATAGAAGAGCCTCCTGAGTAATCCAAAGGACTAAAATCAGCTTTGTAGTAAGGGTATAATATCCTGTAATACACGACCAGTTACAATTGTAAAGAGGTTATGAATGCAGTGGAGGTTTAAAATTCTTTGTATAAATCTTCTTTCCCTTGCAAAGTTCAGTAACTAGCTGTACTGATTTTGGCTGGGATTGAGTTAATTTTCTTCATAGTAGCTAGTATGGGGCTGTGTTTTCGATTTGTGCTGGAAACAGCATTGATAACACAGGGATGTTTTCGTCACTGCTGAGCAGCGCTTGCACAGAGCCAAGGCCTTTTCTGCTTCTCACACCACCCCACCAGTGAGTAGGCTGGGGGTGCACAAGAAGGGACTAGAGGGGACACAGCCGGGACAGCTGACCCCAGCTGACCAAAGGGATATCCCATACCATATGATGTCATGCTCAGCATATAACGCTGGGGGAAGAAGGAGGAAAGGGGGGGACGTTCGGAGTGATGGCGTTTGTCTTCCCAAGTCACCATTGCGCGTGAGGGAGCCCTGCTTTCCTGGAGATGGCTGAACACCTGCCTGCCCATGGGAAGCAGTGAATGAATTCCTTGTTTTGCTTTGCTTGCCTGCGCGGCTTTTGCTTTACCTATTAAACTGTCTTTATCTCAACCCACGAGTTTCTCACTTTTACCCAGATTCTCTCCTCCCATTCCACTGCGGAGGGGGGGAGCGAGCAGCTGTGTGGGGCTGACCTGCCTACGGCGGTTAAACCATGACACTAGCATGTTTTGAACTTAAGCACTGTTTCTTATAACCATAAACTCGAAACTAACTGTATTTTTAAAGACAGTATAGTTTCCAATAAATGGGGCATAATTAACCAAGAAATGGATATGCCTAATCCAAATATTGCAAATTTAGGGCATAAGCAATAATTGGGACTAGTATCCTCAATGCCTTTTGTCCAAAATTTTAACTCTGTTTCAAGCCTCTAGCAGAACTTAGTCGGAACCACCAAGCCATACTCACCTCTGACAGAAGCTCATGCAGGGACAAAAACATGCATAAGCATCTACGTACGAATCTAATTAGCTTTTACAATAATATAGCAACCTGTTCTCTCAATAACATATACGTTGCAACACATGTGGCAAGACAAAGATGCACCATTGATCTACCCTCTTGGACCACAAACATAAGAACGGGAGAACTGAATCAAAGCAAGGGTGAACTATAGCCCAACATCATCTCAAACAATACTCACAATTGAAAGCCTACGAAGAGCATAAAGGCATATATAGTATATTTCTCTAATACTTGGATAGTCTCCAATCATTTTTAGCTCAAGCACTTCTTGAGCTATATGTGGTTGCTATTTATTTATATAATCTTCAATGGTTTTCTTTTCCACAGACTTGTTCCATGACCCCATGTAAATTTTTAGTGCCCATTGAAACTTAAACTAACCAACATGAGCACTCCAGCACAAGACTAAAAGCAGCTCCAAGTTCAAACACCATGCCATTATCCACAAGACATTAGTTCTCGCCATTCCCAAACTTCAGTCAATCTAGCAAGCCCCACCCAAAACATCAAAAAATTAATCTGTTCCGTCTATCTTCTCTAAGCCACTGCTGTAGCCTAAATCTTAAGAATACTTACCTGAGGAACACATGCTGGCAGTGGATAAAACCTCAATCATAAGCCTTGGCTTACTCCTTATCCTAAGCATATGGGAATTCAAGTATGAATTAGCAATGCAGCTATTTTTTCTGTTCTTACTGTCCCAGCCTTTAATCTTAATAACAAACATTAGGTAATCCTAGGCTTTGGTGCAGCAACACACTGTACAACAGCAGCGCAGCAACCTGCTACTCATTGCAATCAATCCGGAACACAGCTAAACTTACATCATTTCTTCCAGCCAGTCCAGGCTTCAGCTGTCTCTGCAGGTCCTTAAGGATCCATCAGCAGTAAATATTGCTCTTAGTTACTGCTCTCCCTAATAAGAAGTCCAACACCACTCTGACCTTCCCCTATACATCGGTGACCTCTGCCTGTGCCACAATTATCCCTAAATCACTTGCCTCTCTTGGCATTGACCATTAACTCCTCACTTTTGTCCCTAATAACCCAAACCCTAATTGAGATTTTTCTTTGTGCTGGCAGATGCTGATGACTCAAGTTTAATTCAGAAGATTGGGCTTCATGGCATAGAGTTTCATCAAATTCATTTAAAAAGCATTTTAATTCATTATCCATTCTTATACTAGCCAGAATCTCTTTCAGTGCCGACAAAGACATCAATTCCTATTCACTGTAGCTGTTGAAACCTGGGAATGATCAGATTCTCAGTAGCTTCTAATGGTGCAATTAAGGAAAGCTCTAAGGAGAGCAGTTCTTTTGAGCTCTTCAGCCTGTCCTCTCTAGCAACTGCCTAGCTCCTGAAGGGAATTGCTACCTAATTAGAAAGCAGTAATGAAGAGAGACCCACTGGAGCATCCTGCAGAGACCCATGCGACATCTGGCTTAGCGAGTCCAAAGGAATTTTCCTGCCTTCTCCCTATGCTTCTGAGGTCCCACTCCAGCACCGCAATATATCCACCAATAAACCCTGTTGATTTTCCACAGTACAGATGTACTGTGCTGACTGTTGTAAGCATTTATGGGGGAAAAAGAAGCCTGACCTCGCTAGAAATCAAGCAAAGTAATTTTAAGGTCATCAAAATATATTTTCCAGCTCTTTGTACACACTACTCTCAGAGGGCTTCTGCACTAATGTTATCCACAAGATTTGGAATTATAACATCGTAATTCTTTGTGGTAAGCATTAACAGTTCTCAGGATTTTTTTTTTTTAGTATTTCTAAAAACTATTAGCCTTTTTTCTTTTTTATAGTACTGATATTTCTATTCAGTATTTCAATCATTGCAGACATATAAAAACAAGTAGCATTTACTATCAGGAAGACATTATTAGACTGTCATGGTTTAACCTCAGTCGGCAACTAAGCACCACACAGCCGCTCGCTCACTCCCCCCCACCCCTGGTGGGATGGGGGAGAGAATTGGAAAAGCACAAGTGAGAAAAACTCGTGGGTTGAGATAAAAACAGTTTAATAATTGAAATCAAATGATAATAATATGATAATAATAATAATAATACACAAAGCAAGTGATGCACAGTACAATTGCTCACCACCCACTGACCGATGCCCAGCCAGTCCCCGAGCAGCGGCCCCCCCCCCGGCCAGCTTCCCTCAGTCTATGTACTGAGCATGACGTCACATGGTATGTAATGTTCCTTTGGCCGGTTTGGCTGTGCCCCCTCCCAGCTTCTTGTGCACCTCCAGCCTTCTCAGTCGGTAGAGCATGGGAAACTAAAAAGTCCTTGACTATTGTAAGCATTACCTAGCAACAACTAGAACATCGGTGCCTTATCAACTTTGTTTTCATCCTAAATCCAAAACACAGCACTGTACCAGCTACTAGGAAGGAAATTAACTCTATCCCTGAGTGAGCTGCGAGACATAAGAAAAGATTTCAGCTGTCGTCCAGGTGAGCAGAAACCAGGACATAGACAAAATACAAAATATTTTGGACATTTTTATCCCTGCAACTGCAAGTTGTGTTCAAAAATAAAACAGAGATCCTCAGGGAAAACCTACCTTGCAATTACCACAGAATACTAAACTGATGGGACAACATTTTCTCAGGCAGCCTGCAAACATCCATTCCTCTTTCTGATACAGGGATAGTGACACTACTTAAGTTCTCATAGACTTACACAAAATTTGTACACTACAAGTTGTCTCTGTCTCACAAACGCACAGAACAAGCTAGGTAACAGAATGAGTGTAAATAGGAAATATCTAATAAGTAATTGTCATATCTCCAATGAACACAGCTCCAATCTTAGAATGTGTGCGTGTAAGATTTACTTCTAATCTCCATCCACGTCCCACTAAAAAGAGACTTGACAAACTGCCTTTGATAAACCATTTACGATCATTACTAACACTTGCCCACTATTAGGAGAAAATCATTATCTGAGGAAAGAGAGAGCAATCTCTCCAACACAGGGATTGCTGACCAAAATGAGGGCTAAGTCATACAGTTACACAGTACAGTTGTTTCATCACCACGTTCAGCAATTTTTCTCAACAATTACAAATACTAAGAGCAGCAGTATTAATCATTTTGTCCCAGAGTAGACTCCTGCAGAATCAGCTAGGTACTCTGCAGATTTTTCTTGACAACAATGATACCGAGCTAGCCTTAAATCAGAAAATTGAACATTCTGTGCCTTTGGGGCTAGAATTGTACTTTCTAGTAAATGAATGAGATTTGCATCTTCTTCTCATGGACCTGCAAACACAGAATATCTTTACTGTAATATAGCTATTCCTTACTATACAGCATCTTTCCATTTCTAAATAAAGAAATAACATGTTGATCTGTCTGCCATCCATTACATTCCCATCATTCTGACATCACAAATCCTATGACAAAGGGGAAAGCACTCTAGAAGCAATGTTGAAAATTGAAAAATGAAACATAGCCTCCATTTTGCATAAACCACATAAATCCGTAGTTCTTAGTTTTGACCATAAGCCCAATCCAAATAAAAAGCTCCCTGTAGACTTTAGCAGACTGTAGTTCAAAACTTGAAACTGCCTAGTTGCTTGTTCTCTCCATAGAGATTCTGTAGCTTATAGCAGTGGTCTCCAAAGTGGGGTGTGCACACAAGGAAGAAAAATATTAGAACTTCAGTAGTGCACGTATATAATTTATAAATAAATGAATACACATATATTGGGGAGGGGTGCTCAAAAATTTTTTACTGATAGGGTTGTATGATCAAAAAAGTTTGGAGACCACTGGCATATAGCATGACTAAAGAAAAGAAATATGTTTCAATGTTTCAGTCCTTTCAGAGGGACTAAGAATGCTAAAATATCTTTTTGATACTGGGTTTGGGCTATAAATTCCAGTCCATCTGGGAAACAAGGGCAAGCAAGAAGAAAGGATATTCAAGGTGTCAAAAGTGTTCTCAAGGGTAAACTTTTAGCCCCACTGTGTTCAGTTCCCAACTATCAACAATTTTCACGGATTTCAGCAAAACCAGATTTTCACCCAGATCTTTGACTAGAGAGTACTAAGATGCGTGTGGGTTTTCAGC
>NW_008824004.1:936951-939094 GCF_000699105.1 Pygoscelis adeliae
CTTACTGAGACTAAACACTGTAGTAGAACAGAGCCTTTAATCAACGCAGAAAGAACTTCCAACATACAGAGCAAAACAATATGGCTGAAAGCGTAGCAAGTGCTGAATTCAGATTTTCAAATATTTTATAGCACCGTTCTCTACTGTTTCACGAGAAAGTGGGGCTACTTTTTCTGTAAAATTTTTGTTTCAAGACAAAAATTTATAACACAAAAGTTTAGAATAAGCTGTCACTAGCTTTCCTTGATTTAAATTCATTATCTACAGCTGAACAGATGCTAAAGTAAAATCCTTCCTGACAGCTTAAACAAGAAGGTTTGTCAGGTCAGTTGCTGAACTTGGCAAGACATGCATCGTGGTCTCATTTAATAAAGCCTAAAGTAACAATGTACTAAAGAAAAAGACAGATACTGGTCTAGATGGTCTGATACAAATAACTAATTTCATAAGAATGATTATTTTATAAGTTATTATGTAAAGGACAGAATTAACAATTTTACTATATAAAAAGTACCATTATTTTTAGACTCTCCAAAAAAAGATGTATCTTAATTTAATGGAACAGCTAAAAAATTCTCACACTGTAAGAACGCCTATTAGGGGACAAAACCTGAAATACTGGACAAAATCTTTTGGATGACAGCCCGTTCAGTTTCACATACACTGGAAAGTAAGACATACTTCTTTTCTTCTAACAGTGCTAAAAAATAAAAGTGTCCCTGACAGCTTAGATATCATCAGAAAAATTTTGATAAACTACTTGAAGCAGTAAATATGAAGGGCTGCATGGCTGTGGCCAAAACAAAAAGAGAGTTACTAAGCAAATCGATGCCCTGAGGAGAAGGGAGGAATTGGAGACATTGGCTGACTGCAACAACAGAAAAGGGGAATCAGGATGCAAAATACGAAACAGAAGTATAAAAATATGAAACAAGAAAATACCCTGTAGCAAAGGCTGGGTAACTGGATATGAAATAAGAACAAAGAGGCATTTGAAGACTGATTTCAAGAGAGAGATAAGTGATGCAACTGAAACCTTTATTTACGGCAGGAAAAAGAAGAAAAGGGCATGAGCACATGCATCAGATACCTTTTTCATCTGAATCCTGTCAGTGCCATGCATGCAGGCTTACATACTTTAGGATGAGAAAGCTGCTCAAAACATAGAAATAGAACTTGCAGGTCAAAATAGCAACAGTGAGAGAAAGTCAATGTTTTCTATTTATTTAGTTGTCTTTGCAGGAAGAAATATACATTTTCACAGAAATATACAAATTCACACTAAATACCTAGCAAATAGTGAATCATTTTAAAATATCTCAAGAGATGTTACTTACACAGAAATATTTAAGAAATTAACAGGAAGAATTATTTCTTTTTCTTATACTTAATTTCCTCAGATTTGTTCTAACATAAAGCAAACATTCAAGGCATTGGGAGTTGTGTTTCCCTTCTGCAAATGAAATTGATGTGCTGTAAGAGTCATTAACCGTTTTGCCCTGAAATCGTCAGCTAGCTTAGTTCCTCTACCTGATATGGAGGGTGTGTATTCCCAAAATTATTGTCCTGATTCACAGCATCGAGGTTCTTCTAAACCCAAACAACATTTCAGTGAACACTTAGCTTCGGTCTGCTCCTGACCCTAAGTCGAATGCTTCGTGCCGTGAGCTGTGGCCAACACGCTGCCCCTCGCGTAACAGAAACAGCCGCGTCGCAAAGCCACCCACCCGCGTACCACATGTGCCGTGATCTTCCCGTTCCTACTGCTCTCCTCAAGGTCCCAGGCAGCCTGTCTGCTAGACCAGGTACGGTACAAGATACACGCAACATCGCTCTGGCAGGGTGACGCTACCGGACAGGTGCGTAAGAAATGCCGTAGGAGGAAGAAAGTACAACTTTCACACCAAGCTGGGCCTCCAGTTTAAACAAACAAAACAAAACAACAACCAAACCCCGCCTTGTCTCTTGAAGCCACTTTTAATTAAGTACCCACTTGAGCAAGTAAACTTTCTTAGCATAAGTTACTTGCACGCACAGGACGACGGGCAAGCACCTCTTCCACGTACGTCCAGCCTGTCAGCGGCGACGAGGCCGCGATACAGAAGCGGGGACGGCAGGCGGCGGCACCGTGCCGCAGCGGGCC
>NW_008824004.1:940197-969434 GCF_000699105.1 Pygoscelis adeliae
TCCTCGCCGCCGTCTTCGTGTTCGAGGAACCAAAAACCTGGTATAAAGTGCCTTTGCGGAAAAAGGCTTGGCTTTGAAGGTGGTGAAATACTGCTTCCCGAGCTCATGCAGCAGCTTCCAGGATCTTTCCCAAGACAATTGTTTGAAAAAAGCTAAAGACATTTAAAAAGTGCGTTTTAGCTACAAATACTCTAATCGCATGACTAAATTTCTGTTGAACAAGTAAAGAGCAAGAGTAAGAAGTACCGATTGGAAATGGTGGCAGCTCTTTGCCCATTTTTACACCAGTACAAGTAAACCACATGAGAAGGAAGAAAAAAAGAATTAGTCCTGGAGCCTGGAGAGATTTTAGAGCTGGACAGTACTTGTTTTCTTTTTTTGTTTCAAAATGATGCAACTAATTAATTCCTGATACAAAGCCTATGACTACTGAAGTGAACGGAGTTCCACCAAGGTCAGGTAAACCTGACATTAATCAGCTACTTTTGAATTCAGCGGATAGTTGACTTCAACTAAACTAAGCGGATTTTTTCAGATACATTCCAGGGATTACATTATTGCCAACAACTCCTATTTCTAACTCTTAACCTATTTGCTATTTCCCAATCTGTAGTGCATGATGAAAAATCCATGATAAAACAGAATATACGTGTTCACTTACTCAAGCTAAGTCTTTCTGAAATATAAAAATCAATGAAAATTTGTCAAGTTGCAGAGGGCATGAGTACATAAAAGATACAAGGAAAAATATGCAGATGTTGCTACATCCAGAGGCTTATTTTAGGCAAATGTCAGATCTTGCTTTATATCAAGATGACAGAAGGCCAGATATATACACTTTTAAATTTCAAAGTGGAAAATTCTTCTGCATCTTTGCATTTCCTTCAGCATTATGTCCAACAGCATCCATTTTAAATAAGGTACCTTGGGACACTTCTCACTTGAGAAGTAAGTAAACATTTCATGTTTATTTATTTGTCTTCAAACTGAGCAGCTGGTCTCTCTTCAGACAATTACACTATCAAATATTGATCAGGGCATGCAGATGAATAATTGCAGAGGCAGAGGTGAGTTCAAACAGCTGGCTACCGCTTCAGTACCGGTGCAGGGCTGTTAACCTCCACACCTTGCTGGATGCTGATGCAAACTTGCAGGCTGAGGCTGGAACTTACAGGACTGAGTTTGTGACCCAGAACACAGATAAAACCACCTCAGATAATCTGTAATTTCTGTCTATTCCTCTGAATCCCCTTTCCTACGCTTGCTGGGCAGAGAAACTGCTATGGAAAAGTGTCTATAAAACGCAGGTGTAAGAGGTACCTGTGAAAGTTTTCCTAGTAGGAAAATTTCCTTCCTGATCCCATTGCAGATGACCAGTGAAGTTTGCAACATCCTCGCAAATATATTTTTTGTAATACAATTATGTGAAAGACAACAGAAAAATAGTGGAAATTTGAGTGCATCTGTCTGTAAACATTTTTGGGTGGTGAAGGAGGAAGGACAGAAATCAGAAGAGAATGTACATAAGCTACAGAGCCCTTCATTCTTTGCTCTGTTAAATGATATCTGCTACATATTAAGTTCAAAATGCACCTTTTACCATAAAATTCTACAATACATCTTTTCTGCAGTGATGGCATTAAAAGCACGTATCTAGGTGCTTTGTGAAGAAAAAAAAATTATCTCAAGTCCTGCATCCATCAAGTTACATCTTTTTATTTATCCAAGAACTTAATTTAGAATTCCATAATCTAATAGCAATAACAAGGACAGCTTGTTTGGAAAGAGAAGTTAATCTGAATTTTAAAAAAGCTAGTTTTCTAACTGGCTGTTAGAATCTGTAAGGTCAAATCAGCTGTTTCATTGGCCTAGTGTCTCAAGCCATGAAGTATATCTGACAGCTGCTCCCTGAAGGGGAACATTGTTAGGGTAGGGGCAGCCTTACAGTTGGAAATGTGAAAAAAATATACAATACAATAAAAGAAGAATGGTGCAGTTGTATCTTAGGAACCCACTGGGATGTAGCTACACAGATGTTAAGATAACAGGTACTGGTTAGCAATGGATGGGTGGCATTCTGGTCACCATTCTTCTAAGATACCATTAAAAATACTGGCTTTTTTTTTTTTCCTCCTTAAACCATCACATCATCAACCGCTATAGCACACACAAGTCGCTTACAGGAAAACAGCCTTTTAGTCCTAAAATATTTTGCACTTTTTTGTAGCTATAAATACTAGTTGGAGAGAGCAGAAAAAGAGTAACTATGAACAGGAACACTACCAAAGCTCCTTTCAGGGGTCTTGGAGCTCAGACTGCTCAGACTTAACTTCCCTCTGATTTTACACAAGGCACAAGGATTCCAGAACAAGACAGGAAAAAAATTTCACATTAAGAAGAGAAGGCCTGGGAGTGTGGTTGGGGGCGAACCTTAATGTGTAGAAATACCTGATGGGGAGACTAAAGACACTCAGATTCTTCTCACAGATGCCCAATGACAGGATTAGAGACAATGTGAAAATTTAAATACAGGAAATTCCGCTTAAATTTTTTTTTTTATTTTATTTTTTTTATTACAGCAAGGGTGGTCAAACACTGGAACAGGTTTTCCAACAAGACTGTGGAGTCTCCATCAAACTGCACAGGGCCATGAGCAACTTGCTCAAGCTGACTCTGCTCTGAGTGGGGTGTTGGACTCTATGATCTCCCAAGGCCACTTCCAACCTCAGCCATTCTGTGATTCTGGGAAGTTTTCCATGAAAAAATGGTTGAAGTTAGACACAAAAGCTTGTGTAAGAACAGATGCTGTATCTTCAAGCATGAGGTTGCTACAAAGTTAGATAGGAGATGAAAGGGAGGTAGAATGCATTTTTATTTTCTTTTGTTTGGGTCTTGGAGATTTTTTTTTTTCTTTTCTTCATTTCTTTTATCAAAGGATAGAAAAATTTAGGTTCTGAAATTAATTCATTTAGCAGAGTGAGAGGAGATCAGCAACGCCTGAGAAAAAGGAAACTCTGCAGTGTGTGATAGGGCTTGGGAGGAGCAACCCGTGCACAGAGTAGGAACGGTCGGCTGCTGAGACGACATAGGACAGGGAACTGAACTTGAGCAAAACCGTCCTCAAACAGATGGACCGAAACTATTCACAAGCAGCTGTATTCTGTTAACTCTTAAGTCAGCCTGAGGTTAGGGAGCAAAGTGGGGAAATGGATTATATGAATATTTTGGGTAAACTGATGGAGTAAGACAAGGGGAAGAAAACTGCAACCAGCTGCATAACAGAGAACAGTCTTCTAAGCACAGGACCTTCTGCCAACTGCCATTTCAAAAATATCTTACGGTACTGTGTCTCATCTGATCTTGCCAGGGACATGCCTTTTCTAGTAATCTAGCCTCCCTTGAATCTGACACAGCACTAGAAAGGATTCTGATGAACCCCAGCTGTGCTACTATTTCCCCTTACCTTTTAGTTGAGCTCGCTCTTTGCTAGAGCAGCTTTTGATGACGTTGTCATGATACTGTCGCATTTTGGAGAAAGACAGCCCCAAAATATTCAGTAAAATATTCAGCAGTAGCATTGAGTCTCATGGGCGCATATTTAACTTTAAGCCAAAGTGTTTTTGTGAACTGAGTCCCACCGCAACTTTGATCCTCTCTCCACTTAAATACTGAGGGAACAAAGTGTAGGCAGCCAGAGCAGGCAGCAGAAGAAAATTAAAGTAGCTCAGAGAACCGGGCAGCGCCATTGCTTTTCTTTAGTAAATTTATGTTTGATGATTCATAACAGGACTATCTTTCTACGTCAAAATGAAAAACTTCCTGGTTTTGATTCTGTGTGAAAACCCCTATCTGAAGTTTGGAGTTGAGGGCAACTGTAGTACTTTAGCTATTGGAATTGTTAAGAAATGGGGATCCTGACAGAGAAAGTAGTATTACCTCTTCAAAAAATTCTAAATCTTTGGCTAAAAGATATGATGAATTTTGATTGTAGCCCGAGGGATGGAAGGATATTTCTGTTTTTAAAATGAGAATACACAATCTTAATGCAGAGTTAACTACTGAGCTGTAGAGACTAATAATTCTCTTAGTACACCATTTTACTTCAGTATTTCGTTATTTACAGTTAAGGATGTAACTTTTTTGCAGGAGACTTAAAAAGTTAAGTCTTGTTGTTCTAAGTCAAGGCATGCTGCAGATCATAGCAAATCCTTTTTAATAGTGATTAACTTCAGTGCAGTTTTCAGTGTGGTTCCAGTTGTGTATACAGGCTAAAAAGCAAGAAGTTATACTCTTGAAAATGCAAAATGCAAGATTGCTAGATAAATAGTTTGTAATATAAATGTGATTAACATTCTTCAAGAGAAGTCAGGAACAAGACCATAAATAGGTATACCTGTAAGATGTCTTCAACCTTGTTTTTCTAATCTACCAAGTAAAAACAAGTCATCTTCTCTAAAAAAGAAAATACTGCAATGCAGTTTACGTTCTCTAACTTCTGAAACACATAAAAATGACAGAAATCATTACGACACAAGTGCCATCATAACCACTTGAGCTATAGTAAGCCTCATCTAATTGTGCTTAAAACAATAGTCCAATGAAAACAAATGGCATCCCGATGGACAATCTGACTCAAAGCCCTTGCTCTAGAATACTAGAAGGCAATGATTTGGGGTACCCTGAGGCAAAGCATAGTTGGAAACAGCAATTCTTTAAGATTCAAGCAAGGTAGTTTGCCTGTACGTATATCCATAGAAGCATTAGCACTTCAACCAGCCAGATGCTGTCCAGAGAAAAGAGACTAGAAGTAATCTTTGTGCGCAATACATCTATTTCAATGTTATACTGTACTGAATAAATATTGACTGAGTATAAAATCATGTTTGAGGCATAGTAATTTAAAGTTAAGACTGAATGTATCTTGGTGGGGCAGACATTTTGCTACATCATTGCTGGGATAGCACTGTCAATTAAAATTCAGTCATTATAACCAAAGATGCTTTGAGATAATATGAACAATGGAAATGGATAATGCAGCCCAAGTACTATACTACAGAGTAACCTTCAATACCACAGTCTACAGGACACTTTTGAAATACAAAAGTTAAAAAACAAACCCATCTGAATGTGAGGGGTTGAAAGTCCATTATTCTGGATAGATACTACATAAGATTTCGATACATACCAGGAAGGGCAGAAGAGTTTAGAAACAGAGTTAGCAGAATGCCCATGCTATCTTTAACTTTTAGGGAGCCAAGAGCTTTCCAACAGGACCGATAATTATTAGCATAGCTTAAGCTTTCAGAAGGGTCATGATAATAAACAGGTTAAAAGTTCCTAAGTTCCAAAAAAAATGATGAGGCAAAACAGAAGAAGCCTGTATGTTTTATCAAAAAACTGAACACTTTCATTTCCTAGAACCTGTAAAAGATAGATAGAATCCCTTAATATTAAAATGCCATGTGACATGTAGCAGGTAACTTGTAACTGGGAGTAAAAAGTAAGGGTAATGAGGCCAGGAATCCTGCGTATTTTAATTTCATTTAGAGTTCAGGCCAAATGATGATTTACTCAGTGATAAAAAGATGCAAGATCACTATATTAGTCTCTTCTTATCTTTCCAAAAGGATGAAGGAACCAATATTGAGATGCTGGCCCTCTACTTGTACACCTCCCAAGCCAAAGCTATCCGAAACACCATCCCTACTTAAAAAAGGAAGATTTTCTTAAGGTACTTGAGGCAGGAAGCATTTTGTATGTACACAGACTGCAATGATAAAATAACCATCTAGTAGAATTTATTCATATGAGTATGTAAGCCACATAGGACATCTAAGCTAGACACTTTCCCTAAATGAACCTTATTTTAGGTAGTGATAAAAGAGTCCATAATCACGTGTTTAAAAAGACACAAAGTACTTTTTTTCTTTTCCTGTTTAGACACAAATTGAAACAGAGAAGGGAGCTTACAAACAGAGCTTTATAATGGTCATGTACAATACAGGCATAATTTCTTTCAAACAATCTTCACTACATAGTCAGATCTGAATCTAGTATGTTCCTTATTTTCAATATTATTCTGCTGCAGGACGAAGAACTCTGTCTGAAGTGACCTTTTGTGTACTGCCAAGTAAATTATGTGTTTCAATTCAAAATCATTATCTCACTGGCATTTTGTTAATATATTTTTTACTCCTGAAAGTATATCAATACCCCCATTTCTTAAATTCTTTAGTAATTCATTATATGAAGGACAAAGGCATACATACACTTAAAGAACTGTGTTCCTGTACCAAATAAGGTGATCTGTAAAGGGAGAAAGAGGTAGCCAGTTCTGTTTTAGAACCAAGGTCACTAGCAAGATGTTAAGACTAGAAAGGTAAGGGAGCAACAGTTTTTAAGAGCAAAATGTTTCAACATTCGATATCATAGTTTTACTACACATTTCTTTTATAACTATTTCTTCTTATCACCATATATCAAATGGTTACTCAGGCACTGAGTCTGTAAGAATGACTCGAACTATTCCCCAGCGATTATCACTACAGATAAACAAGGATTTGTTCAATCTAAGGAGACTGAATGCTATTACAACTCAATAGGTCTGACACAAAGTTTAAACAAACAAAACTCTGGAGCTTGGAATAGCTCATATTTTTCTACTACTGCAGTTAAGATACACCTAGGAAATCCCATACTGAAAGACTACTAATTGCTCTAACTCCTTTCTAGTTTTGTCAGCAATTGTAATGCCTCATTAAGCTTTTTAAATGAATAGAGGCTGACTTTGCATTAGCTGCAAAGACATACTGCACAATTACAATCCAGGAAGACTATATGCCATCTCCAGCCTTTATGAAATTAGTTGATGGAAACATGCCAGGAAAGATGTTTTACTGAGGCACTGATTCAGATTTTTATTCAAGTTTTTCATCTCAAAACTGTCCCTTAAATATAGGGAGTAGGAAGTCAGGTACTTGCTCATTTAAGATGGACATATTTCAGATTGCAAAAAGATAATGAAATAAAATAGCATAGGGCCTATGTTCATCTGATTGAGATGAATCATCACTTTACTATATATCCTATACACATAAACCAAATTATGTTTGACAGTTTTTGCTCACTTATTAGCCTGAAGTTAAATTGGGTCTGTCTAAACATCCACATATCTTTCCAAATCAAAGTTCTCGGGTTAATTAGGACAGGGCTTCATGACTAGTTTAATTGACCTAAACACTTCTCCACAAACTAGTCTCATTCTCCTCTACCAGGGAGATGCTACCATTCCCTTCCTCAGGCTAGAGTGCCAGCCTTTTCTTATAGTTTTCACCTTCTGGCTGGATCAGATTTCCTGATCTACCCCACCAGTCTCAGAGTAACACTCCCCCCAAGGAACAAGAGTGAAAATGCAGTTTGTAGCATTAAGGAAGACTAGCCAGCTGTTAAAGCTCCCCCCCCCCAAGGTGAAAGAAAAAAAGATATTCCATCATGCCGGTAGAAGTCAATTTGGTTTTTATACTACTAGATTTAGACCAACCTTCTATGCCATACTAGACAGATTCAAGAACTGGCCTTTTTTTGCCCATTAGTGACAAACTTCATGTTACATCGCATAGGCTCAGTAAACTTACAGTTGAAGCCAAGTGAACATGAAATTACACCTTGACTGGTCAAAGACTTAAGTTTTGATCTAGTCAAGAAGCATCAAATAAACAGACTATGCACATGTTCCACTGGCTAGTTACTGGATTCATGCAGCTATAATTAAATTTTAGAAAAAGACAGTACACTGGAGATTAAACAGCTTTTTAAAAGTGAGTTTACAGTCTAAATAGAGTTGTTCTGCAAGTGACTGAATAGGAACATTATGGTAGTTCCACGTTAGCTAGAAAGGTTGACAACTCAAGCCAGCTGGCAAGGAACATGGATGGGGTGCAGCTTCCTTTCTGAAGTGCTACAGGCTTTCAAAAAAATTTAAAGTAGCAATCAAGCTTTAAGTATCCAATAAATCTGCACAAGCCTAATGGACACATTCTTTAGAGTGGTACATGGTTGGAGGATGAGAGACCATGGACATAAACTGAAGTTTGAGAGGTTCAGACTAGATAAACTCTCATGAGGACAGTCAGGCATTGAAACAACTTTCCCAGGGCCATGTAGTCTCCATGAAAGCCTGAGCACCCTAGTATGACCTTGCTTGGAGAAGGATGTTGGCTTAGAAGACTTCCTAAGAACCCTTTCATCTGAATTATCTTATGAATCCAAGGTAGTTAAACCCAGTTTTAGCTAATGTCAAACCTTACTGTGGTAATTTAAAATAAGCCTTTAACATAGCAGCTACTAGAAGATAAAGTTGTTTCAAATGTCAATGAAAGCATTTGTGTATAGGGTAGGACACATGATATGAAGATTCATGTTCTCAAAAGCATACACCAACAACACAGATAAGATGCCCAAACATATTTATTTGTCTCTTAAAAATTATGTTACTCTTTAGAAAAAAGACAGCCTAGGAAATCTAAATACAGATTAAAGTATATCCAATCTGGCACATACTTCATGCTGATGTTTAAGTAAACATCAGCACCATCAGACCAAGCAAGATAAGACTTCTAAAGTCAGTAGTAACGAGGTACCAGGACAGAAGAAATCCTTAAAATAGAGGAGCTTCAAAGCCTTTCAGCCAAGCAGAGCCGGAGTTCCAAAATGTATTAGAGAACCATGAAATATCTCTAATCCTTTTGTTCTTCATTTGCTGCCAGAAATACATGAGTTATAACAAGGAAACATAAGCATCTCAGTATACAGTTACAGACTGGTAAGCCAGTTCACCAGCTCTGAGTAGTCAGAAGAGTGCAGCACTGTTCTAAAATTGAAAAAGTTAGAGCTTGGGGGTTTTTTTGATAGGCTAACAATAACCAGTTAAGCTATTTCCCTCGAGACCTCTCACCTCCCTCGTGGTATTCAGAACCATCTCAAGATGGAAGGAAAAAGAAGCAAGTTCATTATCACAGGACAGTAAGATATTTACAAACTCTTGGTAAAGTTTTCGGTGTTAGTGCATGAAAAAGTTACTGGATGTTTATTTCTGGATGTGCATATGGGTGAGGTTACTGTAACTATGTGCCAGCAGTACAACTATATTCATTAATGTGTTTCATATGTAAAGTATTAGCTGAAAATATTCTGCCTTCAATGGTTGGAGATGCATTTTTGTTAGCATCTCTATAACCATGCCTTTCCCCTGTTAAGTATAATCATTTACCCATCTTGTTCTTACTCAGTGGTAAGAGCCATCTACTTCACTCAGTCCTAGCGAACACACTAAGAAAGATACCACCCCATCTGTCATTGGCCCCTTCAAGATTTCTGGGATATCTCGATCCAGGAGAACTAGAAATGAGACAGATCCTTATGGTGGGGGATAATAAATAGGGACAAGTGTGTAGGTGAGGAGTCAGGCTAAAGTGGGACATTACTGGTGACAAAGGAAAAGTTTACAGTAAAGGTGCAAGCGTCTATTCAGCTAAAACCATGATAAGTGAGTCCTATTTGGAATGCAGCATATGTCCTAGAAGCAAACTAGACACTGAATGTTGTCTTTGTTCCTTTTTAGGAGTGTAAACACTACCTTATGTTCTCAAGTAAGACGACACTAATCAGACTTAGATGCAGCCACTCAAGCAAGTGGAATGATAACTCACAAGATATTCTTGTTTAGCATGAAACCAAGTATGTAAACACCCACAAGAATCACCCATTCAGATAATACCAGACACCCCATACAGATTGTCACAACGCAAGCACCATAGCAGCAGTTTGATTTAAGGAACAGTCTTGCTGCTCATCCCATCACATTTACTGATGAGTGGTAGCATTAGCAGCACTGTGATTTACTCTCTGCTTTCAATGGGTCTAGGTCCAGTTTTGGTTTCCCCACATCATTCTCTTCATTGGGAAAGGTTTTGTAGTTGGCAAGGATATTTTCCACCAAGAATCGAGCAGCTTCATCTATGTTGATGTTGTCCTAAAAACATTGAAAGCAAAAAAGTCAGTGATTTTTTTTTTAATAGTCACACATTCCTAGTAGAAGCTGGCCAAATGCAAAAAACTCTTCTACAATCTAAGCTGTCTGTGTCATGCTGATGAGATGTATTAGGTAATCGCTCATACACTTGCTTGTTGAAGAAAGTTACCAGAAAGGTTTGAGACAAAGTTATTCACCCATATTACAAATAGGATACTTGGACTCTAATCTAGTATGCAGTCAGGGGATAAATGTCACCTGCATTTGGAAGACTCACAAATGCTAAAGTACATTTCTGCATCAGGAAAGATACAGGCAGTTACACTGTTCATAGTAGTGTTCTACCTTTTGGGGCCTTTTTCTGCTTCTGCTGCAGTTTGGGTGCACTTACATAAAAGGACCTTTTCTATCAGCGTCAAAACCTCAGCTAAATCAGGGTACCTTATCTAGCCACTCTACATTTTCTTGTGCATGCTTTGAAAAGTACCCTAACATACACTCTAAAGGTGTGTATGCAGGATACCCTGATGAAATACAGCTCTAGGTATCTTGGTTACTGAGGGGCCAAGCTGGCCAATGCCAAGGGGCCTTTGGCCACAGCTTTGAGCTGGCTGGCCCACCTGTTAGCTCACCACAGGGCTGCCACATTTGGAATCACTGATCTTTGGTTCCAAAGGAAATACCACCCCAGTGCACTCTGTCTCCGTAACTGCAGATCTAAACTCTACATGAGCAAGGTTAGATCATGAGAAAATTTGACCCATTGCTACTGCACTTCACAAGCTTGTGGTGTCAGCCACAGAACGCTTCTGGCAGCTTGCAGGTAGGCACTTTTCCCTGCCCAGAGTGGAGGAGGATTCTCCTCATTTTAGTGTAAGGATGTTCATAAGGTATTTCTATGAATATTTATACTCTGCAGTTCTTTTGCCTTTAATATTCTCCCTAATCCACAGGAAGTGGGACCTATATTACTGATGACTAGACTGAAGATTCAAGTATCAGTTCCAGCAGAAAGGCAAAAGCAGATTATCAGGATATTTAAGTGGGCAGGACTTAAAATCATAAACTGATTTGGTATGCTTAGAAAACAAGAAAGCTTAGCAAAAATTCAGGGCAGCTATTTTTAGGTCTCTGAAGAGGTAGTTAACAGGTCAATTCGTAACTGAACTAGGACTAATATTGTCTGGACTTTTCTCTGCACCAAGAACCTTGTTTTACATTGTCGTGTCTTAAATGCCACCCAAAACGCAAGCTGTCACTACACTTCGACATTAGGTTTTGCTCCAATGTTACTTGCATTTATTTTTAACCAACATTGAAGTTTATGTATAGCAGTGTTATGGACAGGTGAAGCTTCAGGGAAGACATAACCCAAACCAGAATCTTGGTATTCTTTGAGTACAAAGAGCCTTAAAATGTCAGTTTTTAGTAACAGATAAGTGGGTTTGGGAATTATTTGTTCAAATTCGCTAATAATTTGTTTACATTTAACTAATTCCTGTCACTGTGTACCCTTCTTCCTTATTTTAAAGTGATCAGGAAAAGGCTTGTTACTTTATTTCTTATCATATTCATCCTACAGACTTTTATTTCCTTTAAGAGTTGTCTATGCATCACTTTGTGCCAGTTCATCAGCAACAGTTAAAGGAAGTTGGCAAGCCAAGGGAAAAAGAGGGACTTTGAGGTTTAGCTTACCATATAAAGGAGTTATTAATCAGACCAGTAATTTGGTCTGTCAGCCACACTATCTTAATCTAGAAGAATCTTCCATTTTAAGGATAAATTGGGTTTTAAGGAACTGTTGGATTCCACTTTCAACTAAGTTACCACAAGTTTATCTGTGTATTGACCAAGTCTGTAGACTAAAACTGTACACTATATGAAGTTCCTAAAACTGTACACTATATGAAGTTCCTAAAACTGTACACTATATGAAGTTCCTAAAACTGTACACTATATGAAGTTCCTCAAAGTTATCTGTTTTAATAGAGTAGCTATCTCTTAGCTTAAGTTAATACACAGAGCAATTTGTTTTTCTCTAGTTCAGTCTTGACACTACCTGATAAAATAGGGAAGTGCTTTAGTGACATTAGCATCTGGGTGGGTAGTAACAAGTCAAACAGCTTATTCATTTCTGGAGTCTTACTACTTCCTACATGCAACAGCGAAGACAGAAGCTGCAATTTAAAAACCTGCACCTAAAGATTACTTTTATCTTTTGGATAGTTTGACTGGTATTTAGTAGTAATAAGATCTGAAGAATTACACTGATCCTGACATGTGCACGGAAAAAAAAAGCTTAAACTCGGTTAATCCAGTTTTCCAGTTAGTTTTAAGGTTCTCTGAATTTAAGATGCAGTTCTAATCCAAATCAAATATGCTGCAAGTCTTCCAACTTTTGCTGAACATTGGAGACTTGACTGTCACTTCCTATACTTGATGATTTTCTTTCCCACATGACTATATTCATCTGTTCTTATGCCAATACTTAGAAAAGTTAAAATATGTTTCCTCTTTATGCTCACCTTGGCAGAGGTTTCAAACCATCCAACAAAGCCACCTTCTCTGCAGAACTGGTCCATTTGAGAAGGATTCTGGCTGCCATCTTTCTTCTGGTCACACTTGTTGGCAAGAAGAACAGCAGGGATGGGGCTGCCATTAGGAAGTAGTACTTTACTGTCCAAATCATGCTTCCATTTTGAAACAGCCTCAAAAGTGGAGCCTCTTGTGACATCGAAGACCACAAAAGCACCAACTGCCTCTTTGTAGTATACTCTGGTCATATTTCCAAAGCGTTCCTGACCTGAAAGAGAAGACAGTGAGAGAGTATATTTATATTTAAGCATGAACTGTAGTCAGTGTAAGTGGGCTTCTGTACCAGGTTAGTACAGAGGAATTTGGCATTTAGTCCTAGTCATATAGTTCATACAACATTGCTTCTTCTATCCATTGTAACAGCCATTATATGTATCATGCAAGTCAGATCCTAAAAAGAGTTTGCAATCCCAACTGCCATGTTGATTTTTTTTTTTTTAAACTTATTTGTTGAGTTGCATTCTTCGAGAAGTAATGCCTAACAACACTACCAGCACAGCTATACATAAATTCTTTCCTCAAAAAAGCTTCTGAAAGATTTAGATATAAACCTAATCACTTCAGCTAGAGAGTTAAGCATACCCAGAGACTTTTTCTGAAGGGTGAGCAACAAGGGTTTCTACAAGCTCCAAGGCTAACAGCCTTAAAAGCATCTTCTGAAGAAGTCACCTATATTAGATTTTTTTTCTTAGGGACAAGCTCAAAAGGAGCTAGTTCAACAGTTCTAGCTAAACTTATCTTTGACTTCATCTTTTAAGTCTGAGACCTTCTGTGGAATAATTTCCAACTGTAGGAGTTGTACAGCAATCCCAGGATTTGATACAAGATTACTAGAGTAGTTAAAGTACAATTATTTGCAAAAAAATCAAGAAGAAAACCAATGGTCAGCAAGTATAGTCAACTAAAGCCTTTTCTTATTAAGTACAACTATTGCAGTCCGTCTACACTTCAAGTATAATTAGAGTGCCAGTTCAGTTTTTCTTCTGTTTGGAAGGTCAGACCATCATGCTGTGTTTGTACTGGAGTAGACATAGCAGTGTCAAGTGCAAGCATGTTGCTTGGGAAGTTCAGGCAACTAAAATAGCTTTCTGATTTGTTCAGAAATCTTCACTGGGAGAAGTAATCCCTGTACTTTATAATTCAGTTTTACAGTGGATCATAATTTCAACTTTTAGCATTTAGTGCATATGCAGTTTTAGAATAGATAGAGAAAGTAAGAATTTTAATTGGAACATAGTTATCCTCTTTTTATAAACATTCAAATCTGCCTTTGATTAGCAAGGAAGAACTGGGTATTATCATCTTCTCAGAAAGAGCTAGAAATTCACTAGGTGAAGGAACTTGACAAGGGATCCTGTTCAGCAGCATGTTTTTCTAGCTCAGTGGCCTCATTTTAATGTCAGTACTTCAGTGTACTGATTAGCTCATTCCCAATAGGCATTTTCAGAAAAGGTTGACTAAGCAGCTGTTAGAATTGCCAAAAAGCAGCAGCTACAGTGAAGTTCCAGAGAACTATAAAGCTCTATGAGGAGGACTTTATTTCTGGCTGTTCAACTTTAAAATATGATGCTGCATAAAACAGCATCACTAGCCAGCATATTCTGAGGAGTGGAAATTACACAATTTCTTCACTACCAGCTCATTATCCCGTTTGAGAACAGGGAGCATGGAAGAGGAAAGCTCTTTCCTCCATATTCAAAGCTCAAGTTTTAAAGCAGCATTTATGCTGTGGACTCTAAGGCCAACAAGCCGGGCACCAACCTGCATCTCAGTGACTATGTCACTGGAAGAGGCACATTGCTGACAAGTTTAACAATGCACACAGAACTTGTATACAAGTAACTCATTGTCTCCCTAGGCCTTTCCAGGCTGGATTCTTATGCCTAGAAGGTGGTTTTGGTATAGCCTTACCACAAATTGTTGTACCATGTGCCCACTGTTTTCATTAATCAAATACCAGTAGGAAAGAGTTTGGCCAGAAGGCTTTACTACTTCTGCAGAGCAAATGTGCCACATCTAAAGAAGATTTACCTTTAGATTGTGGGAATTTTTTCTTTTAAATGGAGCTGCACAGGGTCCAATTTAGTTGTATTAAGCCAGTCACTGCATATGGCACCACATGAGCTATGAGGAGCTCCTTGTCAGCTTCCCCATTTGTTTAGCTGTCAGTCTCACCATTGATTCCTGTTATACGGGAACACCTCCAACTGTGCTAAAGCCCTGAGTCTTGTGTCCAATTCAGGCAGTATATCCCTTCACACCATAGGACAGGCCCACAAAACAAACAGTGTAATCTCAAGGTCTACAGTGCTCTGTACCAACCTCAGTCTTCTACAGAAAGATTTCTTCAGGTTTGGCCCCAAAATAGTCTAGAAATGGACACCACTTGCTGTTATTTACATGAGACTGCACATGAGTCTGAAGCATTGAGGGAACAGTCCCATTAGTCCTTCCTATTCAGTTGTTGGAGATCTGTGGGGATTTCAGTTTTTTTTTAATTAAGACTAAGTTTTTCCAAAAACTTGATGGACGTTTACATAAGAAAGTTAAGTTGTATTTATTAGTTGCAGAAAGGGTTGCTAGACTGTTACCAGCAAGGAATAGAGACAGCATAATCACTACATATGAAAACTAAGTTATTTGGAAATTGTGGAAAAGGTTATCGGCCAGTTATTTCTCAGATAGCTGTGCATGCTGTAGGTAAACATGGTTGTGATCAGTTACCACAGTAAAAGACATTACCATTGACTGAATCCCTTCCTGTCTACTGCTCTCCCATCCAAAAAAGCTCTAAAGATAAACAGTTAAGAAGGCCATACTAGCCTCCTATGGCCATAACTCTTGCTGAAGCCTGCACAACACAGTGGGTCTAATGTGTAGGAGAGAGATTGAACCAGTACAGGGTCATATATAGCTTCCAAAGAAAAGAAACAAAGTTACAAAGTATATATCATAGCCAAACTTTAAGAGTCCTAAACACCACCAAACATTTTTTCTTAAAGAAATAACAGGGGGCCTAGCCTGGGCCAGAAAGTCTAGTCATCACTCAGATAAGTTTGTCAATTCCATTTCCAAGAGAATTCCCCATCATCTTGCCATAGTCAGTCTTCCCCACGCATCTGGCCCAATGTCTTTACACACAATGAGCTGGAGAGCTGCACTGACTGGTAATCAACCAAGACTCCCTGCCAGTTGCTTCCTTGACATCGGTGACTTCTCATGCCCCAGTATCCCCCAGACTACATGAAGTTTTAACATCATGGCAGCCCCTTCCCCTGTTGGTAAGAGCCAGATATGCTATACCAGAAAGGCAATGACGGTCTTGTGGCAGAGCAGCAGACTAGCTGAATCCCCTCATGGGGTCCTGATCAGGAGAGAGGCCACTGCAAGTAGGGTTGTGCTAACTGGCAGATAGATTCAGGAGCTCTGGAATAATGCAGAAGCCAAGGTTAGCTTTGTACAGTAGCTTTTCTCATTGTGTGAGAAGACAGCAGTTCTGGTAGGAACGTAAACCTGCACTGAACTGTACTTTACTTTGCACTCTATAGCAGTCACTTAGAAAGCATGGGCTTCAGCTGTCCAGAACAATCATTTAAGTATTATTTCTAGCTGGCTTTATCAATAGAAGTCAAAATTTTTACTCTTATAGTATGAGTTTTAGATTTGGAATTACATGTTCTTCTGTAATTTAAATTTGGGTGAAAGTAGACAGTTGTTGTGCATATCAGCATAAAAGCCTCTATCTTTACTTATTAGATTTAAGCTTTACATTAGGAGGATTTGATACCCCTTACCCCTAGAATACACACACAAGCTCAACACCACTGTAGTACTACAGATGAATGCCTTTTAATAGGTCAAATACACTCCAGTATGAGTGCTGCCCTTTTCTAAAGTAGCCCAAATTCCAAAACAGGTTTTTTGGTGATGGTTTTTTTGGGTTTTTTTTTTTGTTTGTTTGTTTTTTACAGAGCTGCTTTCACCTCTAGAATTCACATCCACTAACAATAGATCTGACCTGCATACTAGCTTATGACTGCTCTTCCGTCCTGTCTGGAGGTCTAATGAGGATGGATATATTCTTTTTATTCCACAGAAAGAAGACAGAAGCAATAACACATGGCCTGCTTCAGAGGTAAGAGTTTTGTTGTGGTAAAAGGTACATGGCATGAGGCAGGAAGAGAATTCAGTATAAACTGAGTAGACTTTCTTTACAATCCTGTTATTACTGACATTGCACATGCTTTAGGCTGAGCTTCTTGCAGGGGATGCAGAGCATTCTAGACAGCCTTTTGAAAATTTAACAGGACTTTCAGGCAAAGCTTTTGCAAGTGCTTTTCTGCTTACAAGAACACTCATACAGAAAAAGCAAACTGTAGAACACACCACTCCTCCAAAGTTTGGAGTGTGAACATCATTCTCTATTTTGGTTATTAAATCTAAATTGACTCAATTTTTGCCATGCTCAGTTCAGCCAGGGATTTGTCATTCCCTTTCCTATGTGCAGCAGAATTTTTGCTGTAGTCATTTCACCATGTATGAGAATAGAGTTGAGCCATACCAAGAGTGGATCATACCCCCAGAGGGGAAGAAGGCTAAAATTGATCAGATGAAACTAGACTTAAAATCTCCAGTGTGTATAATCATGGAAGGAAGAAGACAGGAAAATTACTTGCTTACTACAGCAGTACAAAAAGGACATCAGAGGATTAATTATTCTGGTAGTTCTAGTGCCTTGACCTGATGGCACCACAAAGTTATCCTTCCTCTGTGCCTTAGGGGTTCAGGTATAAATGAGGAGCTAAGCTACAGGGCAATCATGGGGATCAGAGTTTGGGGGTATAGAAGTGGCTGCATGCAATGCAAAGTTCTGCATTCTCCAACCACAAAGTTTTCACATCTAAATGACACAGCACATATTGTCACCATATTTTCCAGTAATTGCAACAACATTAAGTGAAATACTTGCATAGTGTCATGCATCAGGAACTAATACAGTTCCCTACAGCAGCACCACAGGAATTAAGTTTAGTTTAAAACTGTATCGGAGCTTGGAAGCTATTATTGCTTTCCAGTTTACAATGTAACAGGAGTAAACCATAAGTTAACAACATGAAAAAGTTATAGCCAGGTCTGACATTAGAAGCTTTACCTTTGTCCTTTACTTCACTGCAAAAGATAAGTTATCATCATAAGAATCAGACACTGCCAACCTTGCCTTGAAGTACATTTTGAAGAGTTTCTACAGCAATCTTTCCCAGTGTAAGGAATAAACAAGAGAGTCCTGTTTATCACATCAGTGTGACTTATTGTGGCAGTTCTTGCTTTTATTTAGCAGGAGTTACTCTACACTCCTACCATTATTTGTGCTCTTAACTCCTCCTGTGTTATGAGAATTGAGGCTAGAAAAAGCAAGTTAAGTGTACAAATGACTGCTGGATATGCATGATACTGAGTTTGTCAGGGTTCTCCTAGACTACTTACCATACCTAGAAGTCTTAGTATGTAGTTTATAGGAACTAACAGAAACCTACTCGAGGAGAATAAAATCAAGCTTCCCCAGCTATACTTTTTTGCTGTGAAGGTAAATTCTGGTTTATCTCAGTCAATACCAATAGTATAGCACAAGTTCCCCTACCTTGTAAAAATCCACACTTATTCTATACTGAAGCCACACAACTCGGAAGCCAGAGTTTGTTAGTTGCATTTAAACCCTTAACATCTCATCAGGAGTACTGATGGACAACTGGACAAAGTCTAAATTCTCTTCCAGATGAGACTAGCAGTTCTGACATCCTCCAAAAATTGTGCCATTAATGAGGAAGAGAAAGATGACCAAGAGTTATAAAAGCCTGACAACAAGAAAAATGATAGAACAAACAGTTTCTCTTGTTGAAGTAATGTTAGTTTAAGTTATCTTTGACAGGCTAATCAGCTTAATGGGTGTCCAGAGCTCAAAATTTGATTTTAACACATTTGGTAGTTCCACATCAAATCTTAAACTAGAGATGTATAGTTTAGACTAAAGTCATCCAGAAGTGAATGCACAACAAGCAGAAGAGTTTTATTCCAAGGTTGTTTGCTGCTAACTAGAAGATCATTGCAACAAAGTTTTGCAGTTTTTCCCTGGACCCAATAATACAGAGTTGTCAAGTCAGATAAATAGCAAGAAGTTCTCAGTTTATTAATAAAGCCAAGCAGCTCTTGCTAACATTGTCCTTCAGAATGCTGAAACTTGGTGTTCAGTTAGTTTAAAAGGCAGTTTAAGTTCAACAGAAAGAAGGAATATACCACACAGGATAAGTCTAATCTAGAAAACCAAGCCAAAAAACTATCCAGCAATACTCCAGTAGTGAAGAAAATGATCAAGAGACCTAGTGATCAAATTAAGAGAGTTCAAAATGCATAGAAGTAGCATTCTGCTAGTGTTTCAGTTATTCTGCTTTTCTATCAACAGGTACTATACACTGCAGTGAACTCAGGCATCACAGGATGCTTATCAAGCTATAGTGAACAGTTGTAATAAGTCAGTTTTAGTCTGGGAATACTTGAACATTCTCCTTCCATCGTGAGGAGGGTTCTCAGATCAACTATTTACCATGACCACTAATAGTCAATATTAGTCATACCAAAATTCAAGAAGAGTCATTAGTGACAGCCAGACTAACTCTAATTTGACTGCCAACATCACGGCTCTTAGGTCCTTGCTATCAACTACTCTGACCTTATTAGCCACACAGTGTGCAAGCACAATGCCACTATTTAGACTTCAGTGCCTAACTCTACAAATTAGTTGTTTCAGACAATTTCCTGGACCATGAGACATTTGTGCTTTTATTCATCTAGACAGAAAAAAAAACAATTCAACAGTAAGTGAAATCCCCTTTCCAGTCTTCTTTCTGCCAAGGGAAGGCCTAACCTAATGAGCACTCTTCCCTGCTCCAGTTGTGCTGCTTTACAAAAGATTTTTCTCCAACTCTCTGGATTTCTAGGATCAGGCTTTCACATACTAATATCAGGGAATATCTGAGCTCCTTATTTACAATTCTATCTCTCAGCAAATTTCATGTCATTCAGTGTGGTAGATTTAAGCTAAAGCACCACCCAAAATGGCCGGGCATGCAGCCCAATCCTCTCACTGAGTTAGAATCACTGTCCCTTTCAAAACTCACCTAAGTCCTTTAGGAGCCACAGGCAAGAACAGACTACACTTTGGATGCCTGTTGGTCCTATAGCTGGATGTTTGGCTCAATACAGTAAATATCAGAATTGCCCTGAGGATGCATCTCCCAGTTCTCCAGACATCTAATGTATATCTTAGCCCTACCTGGGTCAGGTGTGAGCTGACTGAGGCTCCTTTTTAGCCAGATATATCAATATGCTACTGGCAAGCTACCACTGCTGACAGCATTCCCCCCTCTCCCCAAACTGGCACAGCTTGTCCCAGAACTGTCTTACCCAATTAGATTGAATCTGTTATTCAGCAAGAAGTAGGTTAACCAAACCACTATCAATATTACAGGACATGCTCAAGTATGTCTACCGGCTTTTTCACATGGGTAGTAGCCATAGATTGAGAGTAGACAGACTCTGAGACAGTCAGTACTAGATGTCTCTCCACTCCTCATTCTTACCCATTTAAGCTATTAGTGTGAAGTTGCCAAGTGTTTAAACCACAGAGGTGTTGAACTAGTAGCTCTAGCAGATATTAGAAACCTGTAAGAGTTAAAAAAGGCATGTCTAGCCTGACTTTTACTTTCCACCATTGTGGAAATAATATTTGGTATTTGTGGTTCTGGTGACAAACACCAAGAAGTTAAAAAGCAAGAACTACAGAAATATTGTATCTTCCTGTATTAGACAGTACTAGAAACAGTTTCACTGACTGCAGCTCTTACAGTTTCTAACAGATAAAAGCAGCCTCAGATGATTTTAAGTGAACTGCTGGTGTCCTTTCTTATTAAGGATAGTGTGGGAAAGTTAACTGACCACTGGATGGACCTCTTCCCAACATAACTGTCCCAAACCCTTCAGAAGAACAGTCTTTGGGGGAAAGGTAACCAGCCAGTTAATCCCTGTTTAACTGACTCCCACTTCACCTTAAGAGATGGCCTTTGGCACTCTGGTTATGTCTATGTTAGACAGTGGCAGTGTGCAGCTGAAGCAGTTCTGCTGAGTGAGACTGATGGAGACCTGACATCCACAGTATACTGTATACAGTATGTACAAGAGACTTACTCTGTAGTCATTGAAAAGTCACTGAAGAATATCAGTTCAGGTGCAGCAGTATTTTGATTGTTTTGATCATAACAGTGTTTTCACATGTTCTTAGAAGTCACTATTTCATTCTGAAATGGTAGGAAGTAGTTTGCTCTAAAGTTTCATTGCACAACAAAGCCAATTTCTAAACTAATAATTCGTTAGCTACCTGGATTTTCAACATCAGTGAGTAGTCTTTTCATTCACTGTCTGCTATCATTATACTTTATTCTAAAGCAGGACAGTCCTGTTCACCACCAGTGAAACCGCAAGAGCGCTGACATGCGAGTGCTCAGAAGTTAGACACCCGATTTCCACCAGGAACGCTGACCACATCCATCATCCTAATAGATGGGAAAAGTACACCATTCTCTTTCAAAGATAGAAAGCCTTCCTCAAACAATTGCACAGCTCTCACAGGGAATTTTACAGCAAGACTGAAACTCTTCATTGCTGCCTGTAGCCTTGGGCTAATTAATGATTTAAGATTGTCCAAACTGACTTTAACAGCTTACTATCCTGCAATGCCCTGCACTTACAGTTCAACTAGCTTTGCCTAGCTTCAAATGTATTATATCTAGAAGGTATGACAGTCATGTTTGTATAAGAAAGTTTCACCTGTTTTGCTTGCATCTTTGATAGACAGCAAATTAACAAGAGGGGAAGTCCCTGACTAAGCACTAGATTTCCATCAGAGTTCAACCAAGCTAAGTGATTTCTAATTAGCTGTCAAATGGAGCATGTATGGAAAAACTCTCCTTGCATTAGTATTCAGAAAAAGTTGACATAGTCCAATTAGTGCCAGCAACAGCATGAATTGGTATTTCCTACCTTGCTTTAACTAGACTTAAACAAGTCATCTGCCAGAGTTAAGCCATGTTCATGCCTGACACCCTTTAATCCATCTCCTTTGGCACACTGTCATGCAGCCAGAGCTGTACTGTTTACTTAACAGTGATGCTGCATGACACTACAGCAGTTCACAGCACACAGGAGAACAATTCTAAAGTCTCAGGAACAACTTTATCACAAGACTGAAAAAATGTTAATCTCTAAAATGGTCAACGTGTCATGGCACATTGTGTGTGATTGGAATTTTGTATCAAATAGCTGCCACTTCGCTCTACCCAGCACTCTAGCCTGGGAGCATTTAAAGAACAAGTTCCCGTAAGCTGTTTGCAGTGACAATCAGAGGCTGCTTTTAATCTATTATTTGAAAAGCTGCTAAAATCCATACAATAAGGAATACTGGTTTTCATTTGCTGCTAATCTAGAAGCCACTGCTTTTGCTACACTTTCTCTAGGCAGAGTTAAGATATTTATTTCTAAATAAGTTCTGTAAACCCCTGAAATCCCATCATTTTTCAAAGCATTATCTTACCACCCCATCTACCTTTGTTCTGTGTCTCCATAGCCAGAGGAGAACTTCAAACATCTAACGTTCTACCACAGGTAGCTTGAGAAGCATGCTGTGCTTTGTAGTCACTGCTTACTGCTGGTCATGCTAGCTTTAACAGTTGCAAAAATTTCACAAGAGTTATTCCTATGCTTTCATATGAAAATATAAATAGAAATTCCCTTACTGCAAATCACTTCCTTCTGACATGGCATATTACACTTCAGAACTTTGAAGTGAGTATTTGGAGGGAACAGTTTAAAAAAGACTGCAAAGGCACGGCAATGGTTACCACTGGAGTTCAAGGAATGTATTTCCAACAGCTGTGAGACTGAATCCCAGTGGCCTTGCTGACTACTGAGAGGAAGAAACTTATTTTGTACAGCACATTGGAGCCTTTTTTGAAACCAGGCAGCTAAGATTCTTTCCTGCATTTCAGAAGATGAGTATCAGTTTAGAACAACCCCTTTACAGCACTGGCTAACTCAAATTGTGCTTGTGTACATGCACTTCAGTGACACCCTGTCCTGGTGTGCATATAAAGAAAAGAAAACCAAACTGGTAAGAGGCAAAGTGGAGATGTAAGTAAGGTGAAGACACCAAGACTCTGAAGCTGGAATACTGATGCAAGGAGAGTTGACAAATGTTGATTTATGTTCATGTAAACTCCATACATTAAGTGAAAAGATATATATTTAATATTGTCTACACCAGTTTGTCCCTGAAGGGTAATGCACTTGACTTGTCCAACCAGCTTAATTTCTGATTACTTGAGTCAGTATTACATGAAGGGCAAGAATTTAGCCAATACTTGCCACAAAAAAGCTTGTGATCAATGTAAGTTAATGATTTCTGCAAAGACTTCTAGCTTGTTTCATAATTTGACCCAAAAGTTAGTTATGTTGTGTGATATATACGATTTTTCCTCCTGTCTGCTGTATTGCACATAAGAACTTAGGTATTGTTTCCCTTGAAGGTAGCTTCCCCCCTGCCTATTTGACAGATACCCATCCATCCTTTATTCTCTGTATCAGAGTGCTAGGGAAGTATTTTTATTGTGATCTTGTAGAAAGCGTAAATCTTCTGAGCAACTGCTATATATTATATGAACCTTATCTACTTGAAAATAAGGCTGAAGGTCCATCTATTCCATAGTGAGTAGAAGCTCAAGCACTAAGTGCATTTCCATTGTTGACAGAAATTAGGAGTACCTGCAAGATCAATACAGCAAACTTTCTTTTAAGCATGTACAGGATCAGGTGGTCTAAGGTCAAATCTTTAACCCCATTTTTTTAGGACACCTAGAAAAGCCTATGGAAAAATTCTAAGCTTATTTCCAAGACACTCAAAGAACATCTGTCTCAATTCTACCATTTAACTGAAAATTAACTGAACAGTCCTGTCTTGCATAATCAAAATTACCATACTAAACTGCCTTACAACACCAACTTCAAGACAGTAACATTTCCTATATGCTTATGGAATTCCATCAGCGCACAGGCTTTAAGAAGTTTAGTTCAAGATAACATATACAGTACTTTGAGTTGGTATATAATATAGTACTGAGCAAAGGAACCTTCACCAATATGAATGATTCAGTACCCCACTGGTAAGAGAAGGAAACTGCTTCATCAGGAAGACCAATAACCATACCTTGCTTGATAGCATTTCATTAAAAATTACTTAAATAGAAGAATTAAAAAAAAAAAAGAAAGCATGCTGACATCCAGAGTCTGTATTCAGAGATGTCTGAAGGCTGGAGATGCACCAAAAAAAAAGTTTAACATGTTCAGCACTTACTTGGATACTTAGTTGTAGAGCTCCAAGATACAGCAAGTTGCTCTCAACTGAAAGCTCATAACTAATTCAGCTGTTCTAGAAGAGTCACAAGAAAGGACACCCACACAAGATTTCCCACAGAAGGGTGGTTTGTAGAAGGAAACCTATAATACACCTTCAGTTCTGTTTCTTACCTCTGCTGCTTCTAAGGCAGTGGTTCAAAAGCTTTCAACATGAGCAGGCCTTCTACTTTCCTCTCCTCAAACTTTATCTGCTAGCCTTCCATGTTTCAAGCCAGCATCATCCTTAAGTAATTTTTCTCATATGAGATTTATACTTAAATGGGTGCAAGCAGGAAGCATTCCTAAATCACTCACAGGTCTTTCAAATCTTTTTCATCAGTCTGGACTTAATCACATAAAAGATTCTCCAACTCTGACTGGGAGTTTTCTGACCTGCCTCAGCTGTTACCAGAATGATAGCACTCCTATCTCCACAGGAAGGCAGCTGCTGGAACCTCCGTCACCATATAAACTAGGAAATAACCTTAGATCACTTACTAGTTTCTGAAAAAGCTCTGAGCTCCAAGTTCCACATCCATTTCTGATGCAGTTATTTATGCACACATTTTTCACTCTTCCTTCCTCATCGTACTCATTAGGTATCTTTATAACAGTGAGGAAAAAAAAACACAGTTGGGGGCAGGTTATGCCTAGATTCTCTTGCCTCCACTATGCTCACTTGTGTAGAGCATGTTTAGAATACCGAAGTACAATCATTCCTCTTCTGTTTGGCCAATTTCATAGCCATGCTTTTCCAGTTACATCAGTACCTCAGTTTCAATAAACACTTTTACAAAGAAATTCTAATGAAGTCCTGAAAGAAGGGTGCTATTACACCAAAGTTAATGCAGAATTAATCAAAGCTTTAAAAACAAATTTGTCTACCAGTTGTCATTAGTGACATTCTTCAGGAAAAGCCAAGCTCAAGTGGTCATCTGTGACTTTTACCACCCCTGCCCTCCAGAGGTTTGCATGTTCATACAGGCTAGTATGACTGACAGTGATAGCCAACATGATCATAAAGCAGCAGCTTACGCTACTCACTTGCTGGTCTTTTTAGACCAGATCAAAAAGTTTCTATGATACAGAAAGTCCTTCGAGTGTTCTTTCAATGGCAGTTGTCCAGTTTCATCAATATGCTATATTCACCTCCTATACTATGTTGTGGTCAGTGCAATATACTCACTAAAACAGCATGCTTGTTAAGTAGGAATCTCTAGTGTATTGAAATAGACTTTAAAGCACTTCCCTATCATCAAGACTCCTTTGTTTTGTATTTCTTTACCACAAGGACTCGTTCCTATCTCCTATTTATTTCACCAATTATATATGTCCCTTGATCAACGGGGTTAACCTGGTTCTAACACTTTCAGAATTTATCCAGGAAGAGAGTTTTGTCATAACTCCGTATGTCAAGATAAAAAAAACCAAGAGTAATGCCTAAGGGCAGCTAAGGTTTAGAAGTTTTGCTCCTGTGTGAACACGCATGTAATCTGTTCAGCTTCTTCCAGAATACTTCATGCTGCAACCGAAATAATTTGACAGTGACTGATCAGTCTTACTCCCAAGCTTTTTCATCTCCGTTATTCAAGAAACTACAACTTGTGTCTAAAAACTAAAGTGACTGAGTATTTCTGGAATATACAAGTCTAGGCACAACAGTACCCTTCTTCCCCCTTCACTATTTCACACCCCCTCCCCTTTGATCCTGCCCCAGGAACTTGCATTACTTTGTCCCTTCCAACAGGAAGGCTATTTTCACCAGGAAAATAGCATAGGCCATGTAACACTGTCATGCTCTGTCCGATAGATTTATCTAATCTCTAAAAAACTCAGCTAGCACAAGAAATTGAAGTCACTCAGGAACCTGCTGCATTGCAATATACAGCACAACACTCATCAGTTTTGCTACAGTCACACCAGAAACCAGCACAGTATCTGCATTATAATCTTAGCTGATGACTGAACTACATGGCTAGTTCTTATCATTGATTTAGGTACCAAACCTTAGATTGCACCACCCAGCTGTTTGAAGAAAGCTTTTTATGATGAACTGTTAAGTACACGTTTTGATCTAGTGAAAAATAACATGCCTTACTACGCTTAAGGGTTAGACTTTAATTCAGAAGCTTTCTTAAATGCATCAAAATCAATTCAGAATGCCAGCACCATACTGCTTGCAGGGAAGTCACATGTAACATTACTTACCGTAAGATTTAGATCTCTTGAAGAGATCTAAGGCTGTTTTGTCTGCACACACCAGCAGACAAAATTATCTACATGAGCTGTTGAAAGCCAGAAGACAGTTGGGCTGATGAGTTAAAAGGGAATGACTATCACATGCTCAGATACTTTGTTACACGCTTTAATAAAGTGCTTTAGGGAATATGCACTATGACTATAGGGGAGCCATCTTCAACCTGGTTCTCTAGCTAATTTCTATATAAACCTTTTAACATCCTCAGGCATTTAGAAATATTCATGAGTATAGATGTAGAAAGCTGTAGAACACATTCCCGGGTCAAGGACTTCAGCAGTTTTAAGACCATGAAACAACCCTTATGGCTACAAAAATCCCTTTTATTTTTAATGATTAACACTTAACTGAGATGTCAAGTTCTATAGGAGTCTGAACTGTTACTCTCACACTGGCTAAGCACAGCCCAATCAAATATCACTAAAACTAAGATTATTTCTCTTCTTGGTCTTGTTTCAATGGGGGAAGGACCCCCAGCCCCTTGGAAACAAAATAGCCTGAACTACCAGATTAGACATGAGTTTGGAGTGCAAATTGCAAAACAGTTGTATTTTCCTTTTTCATTTTTGCTAGGGAAAGAGAAGTCAGGAGTTTCATACAAAACTATGTACCACGTTGTAATATAGGAAAATTTTTGCCCATTTAGTTTAGGGGGGCATCATTTGCAATGGGTCTGGAAGCGTTATGAATAGTATACAGACATTTCAGTGACAAGAAAAATTTTATTCTTCCATCTATCAGCAATATTAGCACAAGGCTCCAGGGATTTATCAGCAGCTCTTCACTCAGTCTTCACCTGGCAGTGTCCAAGATACACTAAGGGCAATAATCAAGAGTGAAAAATACTGTCTTCTAGATCTTGAAATTAATGCATGGGTGTATTGACAGGACTCCCCATAATGCAAATAGGTTCTACCCAAACTTTGTTACAAGTTACAGCTAAGTTTCTGCCTAGCCTGTTGAAACAGATTGCTTTGGCAAAGCACACAGCCTACCCCAGCCTCAGAAACCAAGGGCTGAGGAGAAGTTAAACACAAGCATGGCAGCCTGCCAAACCCCAGGATCCTGATAGTCTCTGTCTTTAATCTTTGGAACCCCAGACTTGCTAAAATACATCCAGAGTGTTGTAGCAGCTTGCACCGATACTACCAATTGATTTAAAGAAAGTTAAAACTGATCCGTAAAAGGAACACATCAGAAGAGAAAGCTTACCAACATTTTACTTGCTCTCCAAAACAGCAATTAGAAAATATTTTAGTTTGCCCCCCAGGCCAGCAGCAGAAAGATCTATAGCATGTTTCAGCATATGGCAGTAAGAAGCAGGCTTTTTAGTTTGAGGAATCATATTTGAAGTGTTTTAAGATAACCTTTAGAGCAGAAAGGCCAGAAGCTGATGTACAGCTGGTCTGTCACAGGGTTACAGCAGCCACATGTTACACTTCCTCTTTTCTGAGCTTCCACTTGATAAAGCCTAGAGTTCATGGAAACAGTAACCGCCAGTTGTTATCCTAGTATCTTCCAGTAGTGTAAGTTTAAACACAAGCGTTTAAAATAAAGTCTACTTTTCCATATCCAAAGAGATACTCTGAATGTGGTGGAGGGGGATGAAGAGAGCTGCAGGTTAATGCCAGGGCTGCACACAAAACTAGAAATGCAATACCAACTTGAAATGATTAAGGAGTTGAGGGGACAGACTTCTTACAAAACCACAGCAAAACAGTTTGCTCTGTAGCATTTAACACCACAGTATAAGCAAAGTTAACCATGATAGGTATACAGCTGGAGACTAAGACAGAGGTGTTAAAGAACAGTTTTGAACTATATATAGGAAAGGAATGATGTATAGTTTGGACAGGTGAACAGCGCTTTTCTGCTTCCATGCGCTCAACGTACCTTTTTGATACACAAACCCATGATTTGAATGTAGAAGTAAGCATAACACAAGTCCCATTCCCTCACTCCACTTTGCAGGGACACAAGTTATTTTTAAATTAAGTAGGTGACTCCAAACATGCAAAGTTTGAGCATACTTCCTTTGAGGACAATTTTAGCTATTTGAAATACCTTTAACCTGTAAAGTGCGCTTACTAAACATAACCTACTTAGAAAGGGATATCTATTTCCTCTAGAAGTGTTACGCAGCCCTAACCATGAACGAATTTAAGCAGTAGGAATAACCTAGGCCACAAGTGCCTGGGCAAGCGGGTCAGGAGAAGCAGTACAAGCAGGAACCCTCTGGGAGCCCTGGAGCCAGCAAGCAGAGCAAAGCAGCTTTCTGAGGGCTGCTGTAAAACCCTGGGCCAAGCCAAGAGCCCCACAACATCAGCTAACAGGAGCACACACAGCCTGTAAAAAGTCAAAAACTTCACTCCCACATGGAGACCTCCCTCTACTTATGACTCAAACGCAGACAAGAGGAGTTGCAGGTAATAGGGGGAAAGAGAAAAACAAGACAGACTCCACCGTCAAAATACACTTTCCTCCGCAGAGGCCGGGCTCCGGGACCCCAGACAGGCGGGGTCACAGGCCTCTGTCCCCTCGGGGCGCCCCCTGCAGAGCCCCCCCCCCCCGGCCCTTCCCTGCTATATCCCAGAGCTGCAGCCGCACCAGAGTCTTGCTGTCCCAGTTGATGACTTTGAGCGCGAAATCCACCCCGATGGTGGCCCGGTAGTGCTGGGAGAAGAGCTGGTGCACGTACCGCTTGATAATGCTGGTTTTACCCACGCCTAGCTCCCCGATCACCAGCACCTTGAAGAGATGCTCCCGACACTCCGGCACGCCGGAGCCCGCTCCTTCCCCGCCGGCCATCCTCGTCTCTCCCGCGGAGCGGAGCGCAGCGCTGCGGGACGCCGCGGGGAG
>NW_008824004.1:969842-1003008 GCF_000699105.1 Pygoscelis adeliae
GGCCGTGCCCCGGGGAGCGCCCGGGGAGAGCGGGGCGGAGCGCCGGCCGTAGCGGGAGCTGAGGGTCAAAAGGGGGCTCACGTCGGGGAATTTTCAGCTCCCTGCCGGTGGCTTCCTCTTGCCGGCCCCCTTTTACCGGTGGCGGCAGCAAAGTCTTCTCCCGGTAAAATCTCGGGAGTGCCCCTTTTCTAAAAACACTCAGGTTTTCTCCCCTCTGTTCGGCAAAGCATGTTGTGGCAAAGAGGTTCGTGGGACAAAGAGGGCTTTATCAGGGTGTCTGCTAACAGGAGTACTCCAGTAACCCACAGTCGCCTCTCCATTACCGGGCTTGCTGGCTTCCCCACCTGGAGCCAGCTTGGGGCCCTGTGAGCGCAGGGTGTTTGCACCCAAACCGCCTCCCTGCGCTTGCACACCCTGCAATGAGGCCTGGAACCTGCACGCCAGGGAAGGGTGGTGCTGAGCTCACCCTGTGCAAACAGACTGAGGGCGGAGGCAAGGGCAGTGACGTAGCATAGGCCCTCATGCGTAAAAGGCTCAGGTAACAGAGGATGAAATTACCTCCTCATCTGCAGGATTCCTGTCAAACACCTGCAAGTAAATTTGGTTCCCTTCTGTTCCTGAATTAATCCAGCAAAATATTTTTTACCACTCCGTGGTTGTTTTAAAAAACACGTCAGACAAAGCAGTAAATGAACAGACAAATTGTCAGAACCCAACACAAAATAAGTTTCCTGTCCCTAGGACCGTGTAGTACCGTGTGTGCAGATGGTAAGCGTTGAGGAAAAAAACATCTTTGCTAACATGCTCTCCAAATGAAACACCCAACCCCAGGCATCAGTCCTTGCAAGGAGAGGATGGAATTGTGCGGCTGAGTGGTACTGTCTTAGTGCTGTGACATTTAGCTATCATGTAAATCCTTAACAGAGCTATTTTGTGCTGGAGAGCAACGAGGACCGGTCTGAAAGGAAAATGTTACATGACTGTCTAGGCAGCGTGCGTGCACACAAGTTAGGAGCCCAAGTGAAGATCTGATTAGGAGTGAAGGAATGCTGCCAATGGGGAACAAAGTAGCCGTTAAAACATCTGGTAACCGATCTGGCAAACAATCATCAGTTGCTCCTCATTTTATAATAGTTTATTGTATATACTAATTCCTTTGTTATGCTTTTAATTGGTGGCTTGAGTAAAATAATTCAGACTTTCTCAGTTGGCTTGAAGCACGCTTACTTCCATGTCACACAAATTGATGCGTGCAATGTAGATGGGAGTGGGTGAAGAGAATAACGGTTTGGCAAAATGAGGCAAAAAAGCTAGACTTCTGTGGAGAAAAATCGTATTTAGCGATTTTGGGTTAAATTTATTAATTTAAGCTGTCATGCTATATTAAGTTCAATACAATTGTTCTAATTAGTATTTACTTTCCAGCAGAAGTAATAACATCAGAATATAAACTAAGGGAAGACTGTTACTCAAAAATTAGATTTTTTTTTTTTTTTTTTTTTTTTTTTTCCCGGAGGGTGGCACAGGGTAGCACAGGTTCTCTGGCAAGAGATGAGATAAACAAGAAACATTGTCATTAGTTGGGAGGTTGAAGAGGGATATGAGACACCTTATTTCAGGTACGTGTACTTTAACCACTGTGGGTTCTGGTCAACCTCTTTAGCTGTATCTGGACTGATAGTCTATCTGCACGCACAGCTATGGTCCATTCCGTTTGGGGACTGGGCTGGCATGCACTGAAGATCGCTCCCCACACAGGTGCCCAAGTTTCTCTCCTTCTTCCACTTGGGATGGAAGTGAATTGTCACATGCTCACATAAAGGTCTGGCTGAGGTCTAATATGGATGCAGAAGCCTAGTTCCTCAGGCTTAGAAGTAGTCTTTGTGACTTCATTCCTTACCTGTCAGATGATGATTATAATACTCTCCTACCTTACAGGAGAGTTATGTTAATTGTTTACCAGGCACATTTTGCCATTATATGGCAGAGGGTGGAATACTTGCTTGTTCTAATTGCAGGCTTCTCATAGTGTTAGATAAATTGTTTTTCCTTGCATAGATGGGGTGGAAATTTTAGGCATTTCCTACCATTTGTTAGGCCTGCCTACTACCCTCTTTGTCTTACATGCCATAGAAATTCATGACACCCATTACTTTCTTCATTCCTCCTCCTCATTTTGTAGGGGAACATAGATCATATCAGACAACTAAGTGAGCAACTATACTATTGTTAGCAAACTGAATACGAGTACCTCAGTATACTTGAAATTTGGTAGCAACAGTTCAAAAGAAGCCTGTAGGTTAATTTTTTCCTCACGTACTGATTTTGAGCAATTAGAACTAACATCGAAAACGAAGTCTATAAAAGTAATGATCTGTTCACAGAAGAGTCACTAACAGCAACAAGAGTAAAATGTGACTGATAATTTTCCACAATTAATAGTTTGATCAGTTCTAATTACACTACAGCATGCCAAACGTATAGCAGTGGATCTTGCTTGAACTAATAATTTGCCTTAATTTCATTATTCTTCATTTTTTTCAAGTTGGCTGATATCTGTGTAGAACAGCTTGGCAAAATTCAGTCTTTGCAGTGGTGTTATTACTGTTCTGACTCTCTGTGGTGCACTATAATCAACCATGCACGAGGTTATAGAATAAAGTATAATCACCATCCACCTAGTGCAGGGTAGATAATCTTTATACTGTGAGCTACGTTTTGGTGTCATTTGGTCTTTTGCATGTAATTCTACTTTTTAACTGACTGCCCTTTACCAGTTGAATGTCAGCAAAAATCCTCTATTGATCAAGGGTTGTTGGCATCCTGGTACAGTAATTTGGATTACATTATTATATTTTACCTTCGTTTGCTTACACTGGGAGACTGGGAAAGGGTTCTTATTGCGCCATTTTAACTAGCTTGTCTGGTTGGTTGCCTTTAAATAAGATGCCTGCTTCATATTTCAAATAGCAATTGTAAAAGCTATTTGTCTTTTTCGTTTCCTGCACTGGAGATACCAGGAATGAGGAAGAGAAAATGTAAATCTTACAAAACAGGCTTTTGGTATCCTCTCAACCTGAAGGCTGGAGGCTGGTCTAAATAAAAACTAGCTATTTTTTTTACAGTTGCTGTTTACTGGTATTAGCCTGCCCATCCACTGGGGTCCTTTGCTAAACTATTGGTTTATCCACATATCAGAACTCTGGCTTCCAACAGCAGCTGGGTTCGAGGAACTGGCTGCTCACTGGAAATGCTTCAGAACTTTTAATAGCCTAATGATCATTACATGATGAATACCAAAGGACTGGTGAAATAGCTTTGCCTGTAAGATGACATTGTAGCTTCCTTTTTTTCTGACCCTTAATGTCTTTTCGTATCTCTCTTCCTTCAAGCCTGCTTCTTCTAATCTTTCCCATGTTAGTCTCTCCTCCACTTCCTCTACAACACCATTTTGCCTTCTCTCCCTTCTATTTTCATCATACCAGCTGTAATTCTTTAATATCTTCCCTTTCTGTCTTTTTTGTTTGTTTTCTGTTTTTATTTCCTTTTCCCTTGAACGTTCTTCACCTGACCTCAGTTTAGGCCTTTCATTTTTTAATTTTTTTTTCATGATTTCTCCCTTTCATACTCACCTTCCCATTCTTATGAGCTTTTTCTTCTCTGAAGCAAATGAGGAATTCTTCATGTTTCTTCTTGTCAGCCTGCGGTGAGGAAGGGACAGTAGCAGGTTCAGCCAGTTAGTCAGGCCAGCAAAGCTGAAGCAGAGGGATGTGTTTCGTTTACTCTCCCCTGTAGTTGTGTTAGAAGTGACATTCATAGCTGAAGGGGTGGTGTGAGTAGCTGGAAAAGTGGAAGAAGTATGGCCCATGGAAGATTTCTCTGTATCCAGGTGAGGAAGCACAGGTACTTGGACGCTATGACTGAGCAGATTTGCACACCATATTATCTGCCTCCATGTGCTTCTCTGATCAGGTGGAAGATTGACGGAACATTTCCTCTGCTCCGCAGAGCATGTCCCAATAGTCAAGGGGAAAAAAAATCTGTGTTGTAAAACAGTATTGTTATAACAGACAGATGGTACTGCCTGGAGCAGTATAGGTGACTGAATGCTTTCTTTTAACAGTGGTTTTCTAGGGAAATGTCCCAAAGTACTGCTTTTAGTCATAGTGACATAGAAACTGTAGAGATCAAGGTAAGCACACAAGGCTGGGGGTCTGCCGGAAAAATATTGCTGTAGCCAAGTAAAACAGTGGGCAACAAAGCCCATACACAAGAGGATTGAATTAAAGTTACATGAAACTTACATATGAGTTTATGGTCTACAAACGCGTGCTTAGTTTTTACCCACTGAAAATACTCTCCTTCAGTTGTGTGAGAGCACCCATGAACAGAAAGCTAAGATTATATGTTAGTATTAGCCTGTCTGGGACTTTACTTCCTACAAGGCAATATGATATACTGTTGTCTCCTGACCACGAATTTAACTGTATTATGTGGACTTAAACTTGCAATATATGCACAGCCTACATATAGGGCAATTCTAATTATACTTGAAAGATGTTGTTGTGGAAATACAGATACTGTCTCTGTATCAGTTGTAAAATGTATCGTGGATGCCTGCGGGCAAAACTGTTCTTAAACAAGCCTAAATATATAGTAGAAAATCTAGAAAAATAAATATTAAGGTTTTATTAAAACGCATAAAATAATCATCTATACAATGGCGTAATACATGAATGCTTTTGTCTGGAAGAGGAAGAGAAACCAGCCATGAGGAAGTCGCATCAAACAGTGACGTTTGCCAGTCCTTGGCAAACGCCTGGAGAGAGCCCTGATGATCACAGAGACCTCTCTCACGAGGCCTGATGGTCTTGCACAGAGGATAGGATATTCTCCCTCAGACTAACTCATCTATAATCTATGCAAACAAATAGTGCTGAGCTTGGACTGCCATCTTTACATGGCAATTGAGCTTACCTGTTCCCCATTTACAGGCTTCCTGTTAACCGAATTCTGGGCTATGTTTGTTTTATTGTTAATTCTGTTCTTTTGAAAAGTCTTTTGTGCCTTTGCGGTAATCAGGAGGTGAATGGATACAATACTGCTGGGGCTAGAAGAGGGACTGAGAGACTGTCTCGTCCTCTGGCTGTGACTTGCAACACACGATGTGGGGGCAGGTGGTAGTGAAAGTGCTAAAGATCTGCTGAACAGTTCTTGCCTTCTTTTGGTAAATCTACATCTAGGCAGACAACAGACCGAGAGAAACAGCTTTTCAATTCTCTCCACCACAAATATTTTTTTTTCCTCTTTGCATATGAGAATGGTAAATCCTTTGCCTTCATTATCAGCACTCTGAAGAAGATAATAGTTCAATACTCTAGTATAGAGTGCAATGGTCTGCAGGATTGTAGTTGGCAGGCAGATTTGTGGTAAAATAGGAGTACTTGTAGAGCATCATTGCAGGTCTGAAGACTGAGGGCCAGGAGGGAGGACAGCGGTTGACTGGGGTTCAGGGAAGCAAGACAATAGTTTGTGAAATACTGAGGGAAGTATTATCGTAAACTTTTTCTTCTCTTACTAGCTGTTCACTCCAGTTTGTTAGGGGGACCTTATTTCCCCAAATTCCCCAACACCTTTTCCAACATTCACTAGTCATTCCCCCATTGTGCTCAGTACTCTCAAGCCATGTGCTAGGAAGGGAACGGAAGTTCTTCCATGCAAGGCCCTTACTTTCCACCCACAGTGCCTCCACCTGATCTTTTCCAAAAAGTCAGGGTCATTTTGATATCTCATCAACATAGAAGACTAGGCAATGGCCTACCTGATGGTGATTAACTAATGGCACCTACAGCCAAATATCAAGGCTGTGAGCAGCTGAAGGTAGGGGTGAGGTGAGAGGATTTACTCTAGCAGCAACCGGTAGCATCTCCAGCTGGGCAAGGGCGGACTCTGCAGTAGGCACCAACCAGACATGAGCTGCCCTAGGCAAACACTTTTCATGTGTTTTCAACCAGTTCTGAAACTGAAGTACTGGAAAGCAGTAGAAACTCCCAATTGTGTTTATGTTGATGAGTCAACGTAATGTTTTGTGTCATTTTCACCTAAAATCCTTATCATTTTTAGCTTATCTTGGTTGACAAGTGTACTTTTCCCGTACCACTCTGAGCAATATCTGCAGCTACAGAAGTATGACTAAAGTAAGATGTGACTTTGAAACATAGATACCAAATTACATAGATACGTAGAGTGACAAGAGTGAAAGCTGGACACTACTGTAAAGAAATCCATGTTGGGCCACATAATTTTTTTCCCTCTAATTTATTATTGAGAAATGGCTGAACAGGTCTTGCTGACAAGTTTTAGAGGTTTTCAGCCTGAGCCAGACACCTGGCATGGATAAGGTTTGCTTAAGTTTCAAGCAGGCTAAAGAACTATAATGGAGATTCCCAGCCTTCATTACTGGGAAAGCTAGTAGCTCCCGCTGCAATACCGTATCACCTTATCCCCACTGCTCCTCAGTTCTGTAGGTATTTGGATAATGGTTTTATAGGTGTGGCACCACTCTCAACCATAAAAAAAAAAAAGAAAATAATGTCCTACCTGTTTCCATATTGGCATATTCTCTCCATCTAAATGTTCTATCTGGTATTCTTTCTTCTTTGAAGACCTTCAGGCTCGATGTATCTACATAAGCAAAATGTATTTTGCTAATCATATCAGCATTTTTTTCAATCAGCATTCTTTAAGGGAAAGTGTGGAAATAACATATTTGGAATACAAATATAGTGTGTGACTACTGTGACCATGTGAGAATTAAGCTGGGTTTAATTCCCCAATCGCTTTACCTGTATTTGCAGACAAAACAGTCTTCAGGTTCATCATTCACTAAGAAAAGCACTTCTTTTCCTTTTTTTTTTTCTTTTGTTTTGGTGTGTGTGCAGGATTAGAGTGCCCTTGAAGTACTCTCTCATGGTGCTCCAGTTCTTGACCTGCCCCCGGCTGTATGTGTCTTGTTTGCCAGATCCTTCCTGAGGAGCAGCACCACTCAGTCCGTGGAGAGCTGGCAGCCGGGGAACGGGGGCTAAGCACTTTTGCCAGCTGGCTGATCAGCTGAGGGACAAAGACAATAGCTTATCTATCCTTGCTCTGGTCAGCTCCCAAGACATTCTTGTCCTTCAGACTGGCATGACTCTTGGGTCAGTGCCAATTTTCATCACTGTACTGCTGATCTATGTACATTTTGCTCCTTTTTGCTATAGATATTTATCATTTTTCTGTAATTTTACTTTTATTTTTGGGTCATCTAAAACACCGCTGCCTATTTTCTGCATTGTTAACAACAGGCAGTTAAACATAAGCTACTGTCAGTTCTGTCTACCTAAGCTGTAGCATTATTCCCTCAACCTCTATTTATTCTATAGAGACCTCATTGCCTGCACATCTTTAAACTGTCTGAACATAAAAGAAAATAAAGAGCTCACTCTAGGCAGAAGTCCTGGCAACTGAATATCTGTGTTTAATGCTTATGATATACTCTTTTAAAAGGTAGCTGCAGGATTTTTTTCAAAAATAATTGCATGCTTATCCACACCTAATGTTTCAAAAGCCCAGGTTCATTGTTTTTTGCTTGTTTGGTTTTTTTAATTTTGTTAAGCTCCACACCTAGTGAGAGAGGTGAACTAATTAAACAAATTAATAGCCCTAACCCATATCAGATCAGGATCTTTAGAAATTCTTTGCAAGCTGAATAACAATCAAACTGAACATCAGGATGTAAATGTTGCTAATTCCATGAGCAGCAATGAGCAAGGAAAAGGGCATCTGGCTTATTGTCTGCTATCAAGTTATACTAAGGATTATTAATGACTGATTATTATTTGCTAAGTTTCAAACTACTGCCAAAAAAGTACATAAAACTGCTACTGGATTACATATTTACATTTTAGGATTGTTCTTCCAACCGGACAACTTGGAATGCAATTAAAATCTTTATCTCGCTTTCTATCTCACCACGGTAAAATGAGTTACGTAGCAAATCTCTCTACTTCCAAATACTTTGTTTTGTGAGAACAGTCTGTTTATATCAGAGCTAATATTCTCAGGCTTTACACTTTACATAATTCACAAGCAATTAATTTAGCACAGACATCTCACAGTCCAGTCATGATGGCTCCCTAGCAGCCTATGAACAAGCTTTGATTTGCTATATGATTTCCAGCAGGCATTTGTCTCTAAGCTTACTAGAGGTGACTAATCACTCTTGATTAGGGGACAGCAATTGCCTTCTAGTCTAGGGCTCTGGAAGATGGCAAGTGTTTTCCTAGGGTTCTTTGGATGAGGGGAGAAGCTTTCATCCCAGACTACTTCAGCTCAGCATAATTGATTTTCCTGGGGCAGCTTAGAGATGCCAGTGAAATTTGAAAAGATGGCAAGCATGGTGAATTCCTAAAATTGGACCAAGCAATGCTGCAAGGAAATCTGGAAGAAATAGGATATACTCAATTACTGCCAATTTTCAAGAAATTAAAGAGAAGACAGATAAAAGAGGGAGAAAGAGAGAGAAGGCAATGTGCACATTTGGCCCTAATCTCAGAACTTTCAGTTTCAGAAAGTCATCATAACATGAAGAGAGCCCCAAAACACAGAAATCAAACTAGGCAAAACCACAAGAGAGACACAGGCAATTGTACCAGGTTCACAATGGAAGTAGGAGGCAACAAGAATTTTCTGTCACTCAGTGGAATTCATCACAGATTCCTCAAAAAAAAAGTTATTACAATGTTTGCCTGGCCCTCAGTCCTAAGTCATCTCTCATTTCCAGGAAAGCACCATGGTGTGAAATGTCAAACCAACTTCCCAGCATCTCGTTTTGTATTTTATTTCCAGCTGCTGCTGACATGCTGCATAATGCTAGAAAAGTCATTTGCTCTTCCTGGTCAAGGTTCCCCATCTACAAAATACAAATAATTATACTAACTTTGGAAAACTTGAGATAGAAACCTATCAATTAAAAATACTTTTGTTGTAATTATTAGTCCGATGCGTGGCTGATGACCTAGAGTCCTTGGGTTCATCCCTAATTTTGGTAAAAGGCAAGAAAAGTGTTGTAGTCTAAAATGAAGTATTTTTACTGATTTTCTATCAGTACCTATTTATCTCTCTTCGATTCCTTTTTTTATTCTTTTCTCTTATTTTCTCCTAGTAAGATATTCTACTAAAGAAATTTAACTTCCCTAAATATCTTTTTAAGATACTCTGTTAAGTTTACAAATCAGGCCCTATGAGTTAGTCTGTCATTTAATTTATAGAAACAAAAACTTCCTGACTACTTCAGAAACGCTGCAGTCTGTGGTTTGTTCCCTTGTTTGTTTAATCTAATACTCTAACTACTAGTATCAATCTTAACAATTTTAAAGGTGTCTAACCACTTTTGTCATAGAGATAGTTCTTAAACGTTAACCTGGTCTCAAACATCCACACAGCAAATTCAGGGGGATAAAATATTGCAGACCACAAAGCACAAACCCACTCCTTTCCATGCTGTTGCAGCTCTGTCCCTGTAATTTGTCTCTGTGATGGAGATACTAAATTCTTCATGCATAGCTTCCAGATGATGGACATTTTCTTCCTAACAACAAGCTGGCTGGTTGTAGAGCTCAGGTATCAGGTCTTCTGAGCTACTTTTGCAGTTTCTTGCTGTAATAGATGCAAAACACCAAAGAATCCAGTTCTTGGCAGAAGGAAACTCACTTCAAGAACACAGAGAGTTACAGATTGCATGTACTGAAGTTCCGTTTAGAACTGAAGGTGTTTATTTAAAATGTCCCAAAGCTACAGTCGACATTACTTCCTTTTGCTGGACCTAGCAAATGCTTTCTTTCTTACACGTGCTTGTATGCGTGCCACAGATCAGAGAGCTTTTTTCCAAAATTGGTTGTCAGATGTGTATGAAGTTTTAACAACCATAAACACTCTTTTCAAATAGCAGCTTGTCACATGACATGTCACAGACACCAACCAAGGGTTTTTTTTCTTTTTCTTCTTTTTCTCCTAAATGAAAACATTTCTTCTGGCAGCCTTTTATAAACTACTTCAAAGAAGTCTTCTCAAGTCCTTTTTTTTCCCAGTTGACCTACTATTCTGCTTCTTCCCTCCAGAAAATTACCCAAGATATTTGAAATTTGAGTTTAACCTAACAGCAATTTTGATTTTTGAAAATAATAATGTATTTCAAGACTCCTGATTTTAGTTTCAATGATTCTTTAGTTTGTATCTCTCAACTGCAGTGAAGATCTATTTATAAAGGGGTGAGGGCTGGAGCAAATTAAGTGGTTTTTGAAACTTACAAGACTGACAAAAAAACAATCTCAATCCAACACACAGTACTTAGGATATGCTTAGTGTCAAACATATGAGTTGGTGTAGGAAAGCTGAGGTGATACTTGAGACTCATGCCTCAATGCTAACGTGTTTAAGTGCTTTATTAAATGACTGTTGAGAGAGCAAAGTCTACAGGTTACCTATGCAGGTTGGCCACATGCAGCAATGGGAGTTTCTCCCATGCCACTCATCTGCTGGATTGAACAACCCGTCATCCAGTGATCTCTTAACCTCTTTGTTTCATATGCCACCAACTGCTGCCCATTCTACACAGTGTGAATTCTAACCACATGGTGTCACTTCAGTGGGTATTTTTCAGTGGACTTTTTTTACACAGTACAGGTGACTGAAACTACATTTTTACTTAATTGAGAAATAATGTTCCACTTGAAAAGCCAAGCATTCAAAGTTATGAAATGCCAGAAATGAGGCTGTCTGTCCAACTTTAATTTGGCACCACATATGTGCCAGTCCTTAATAACACAACCATATTCTTCCCCTGTTCCCAGCTTCATTCAGTGTAGTGGGATGTGCTTAGAGAATCCAACATCTGTTCATTATTTTCATCCTCGATACTTAACTAGTGGTTACACCATGGAATGAATGCAGGATTATTCCTTTCCTCGTGATCCTTTCTAGAGTATTCCTCACAACAGTGCCAAAATGAATCATAAACTTTAATTATTATATCATTGCTATGAGATTAAATGCATCTTGTTATCTCCATTTACTGTCCATGGAAGTGGAACAAAATCCCTCTGTGGAGGCCATGTGGGGAATTGATGGTAGAACTGGAACTGGAATTTGGGGCCCAATCCAGTGCTCATTCTCCTGGATCAAACCACCTTCCTCTGGGAACTGCTGAGCAGCCTCGGCTCTCATCGACTTTGCAGTTTTGAGCATTCATAATGCCTGTTCACACTCACAGCACTGGTAATCTCAAAAAGCTCAACCAGAAAACAAAATCCCAAACAGGCACAAAAGTTCTGCCCCCGAAGCAACAAAAACAAAAACCTAAGTTAAACAAGCTTTTCAAAGAAATGGTGAAACTGAACGAAGTTGCATTTTTTCATTGTCCTAATGCTTCTCCCTTCTCACTTCAAAAAATTCATTTCTTCCTTGTGACTCCTACGGTGTACCCACTGGGGAAGACACCACTCATGCTAGGGATGGCATGGAGCTATGCTTGGGCCGACGGTCAGGCCAGAACTGCTGTGACCACTGATGGACTGGCACACTGCTGAATGTAGGATGGACAAATTTCATCTGCTTTCCTGTGATGGGATTTGGGCACATATCATAAATCCAGTTCGTGACTTTTTTGAAACTTATCAGGACTTACTTAAGGCTGTAAGCCTCTTACATATGACTGAAATGAACCGTCTTGTTCAACACCTAGTATGGGAGGGACTGATGGGCAAATGAACATGCAGACCATGTAAACACATAGGCCATCTTTCCTTGGCAAACCAGGAGCAATGTTGTCCTGGTTTCGGCTGGGACAGAGTTAATTTTCTTCCTAGTAGCTGGTGCAGTGCTGTGTTTTGGATTTAGGGTGAGAACAATGTTGATAACACACCGATGTTTTAGTTGTTGCTAAGCAGTGCTTACACTAAGTCAAGGACTTTTCAGCTTCCCATGCTCTACTGACTGAGAAGTCTAGAGGTGCACAAGAAGCTGGTCAGCAGGACTGCTGACCCAAACTGGCCAAAGGGACATTCCATACCGTGTGACGTCATGCTCAGTACATAAACTGGGGGAAAGCTGGCCAGAGGGGGCTGCTGCTCAGGGACTGGCTGGGCATCGTTTGGTGGGTGGTGAGCAACTGCATTGTGCGTCACTTGCTTTGTATATTCTATTATTATTATTATTATTTTTATATTTCAATTATTAAACTGTTCTTATCTCAACCCATGAGTTTTCTCACTTTTACTCCTCCGATTCTCTCCCCCATCCCACCAGTGGGGGGGGAGAGTGAGCGAGTGGCTGTTGCTGGCTGAGGTTAAACCATGACAAACATCCATTTCCTACAAAAAATCCTCAACAAGAGAAGGGTTTCTAGCTCTGAGAAGGCAAAAATACCTGCAGTTACAAAAAGAGGTTTTGCTCTTTCAGCCATCTTTACATGAAGGCTGCTCAGATATTTGCAGGGATAATGGCAGTATAAAATCTTTGGGTAGGTAAATAAAAGTAGAGTTTTCTTTCAATTCTCATGTTGTTAAACTAGACAATAGAGTGCTAATGTTTTTCCAACACAAAAAAGTACATAAATTGGTTTTAAAAAAAATCTAGAAACTAAAAGCTTTACGCTTTAGTACCAGTGCCTGGTGTCATGTAGTTTCTTTAGATTTTCTGATAAAATAAGCCTGTTGGTTAATATAACTTAGATCAGTTAAACTTTTTAAAGAATAAAAGTAAAATATCCTATGATAATCTCTGTATGATAAATGCATGGTGATCGTTCATATTTTGCTAAAATGCCTTCCTCATTGCATATTTTTCAAAGGAATTTCAGAAAATGGACCCATTTCCTGGGCTTGTCTAGAATGTACATGTTCATGGCATAATAGCTCAGACGTAATTAGCCAACGCTTCATCTTTTTGGAAGCAGATAATTGGCTTTGATGGGGTACATGTCACAGAGATTTTTCAGATGAGACTTTAAACCTAGATCATATGTGCTTTGATTTGCGGGCATTTTGGGTAGCTATAACAGTTGCATACAAGGAAACTCTGGCCTTTAGTGGAGATTGGCAACACACTAGAAGAAGTCTGTGTGAAAGACATAACAAGCAGTTAAGTCATCAGGACCTTCTCCCAGTTCATCACTGACTAGCAGGTCCGTTTGCTGTCTATCTCATGCTATGTTCACTGTTCTTCCAAGTAGTTCACGATGATCAAAACATGCCACTGAATTATTGTAGAATTGGGTTCTGAATTTAACTGCTTCTTGTGCCATTGCTCAAAGTTTGGATGAGAACTCACCGTCTCTGCCTGCCTTAAGCTATCACTGTATTACACCTGAGTTTTCCATTGTGCATCCTCACTCCATGAGAACTCTGAACAGCTGTGAGAACGGTCATTTCGGGGCTTCTGGTAGCTGTTACAGTATTTTAAGTAGCCCCAAAATGAAATACTTAAATCATTGGGTTTTAAGTTCATGCAGCCCATGTATAAAGACTGGAACTAGAGACTGTAGCATATGTGTGGTATATAATTAAACCTCTTTAATGACACCCACAGAGCTCTCAGTGGAGAAGCACCTCACAGCGGTGGAAATATTTGCAGTTACGAGGAGAAATTACTGCCATTGTAACTGCTGAGAACTTGCAGCCTACTTGCACATAGAGAAGACACCAAGGAAGGCACTTCAGTGCTATGAACTTCACAATCTAAACAAGGCCAATGGACAAGCTGAGCAGAATTAGACAATGATTCTAACATAAAGCACATTGTCTATTAATCTATTTTGCTTTGTTTTGTATTTCACAAATGAATAAAGCCCCTCACTCCCTTAAGTGAATTGGGCTCATGGATATAATATTAGAAAGGGACTTCTGAAGAGGAAATGTTCCCAAAGAATATAGGGAGCATATTATTTGGAGAGACATCGTACAATAGGCATGGAAGCATTTAAAAACATTTCCACACAGCATGACATGCTGCTAGGTCATTATTCCGTGACAGCTCTCCTATCTGCAGTGAAACAAATCCATTCTACAGCTAATGAACAAGACGTGGTTGCCCTTTCTTTTTGTCTCACCTTTCTGCTAGGAAGGACTAGCAGGATTAGGAATGATTTCTCTTGTTGAATTACAGACCTTGCTTGACTTATTCTTACTTGCTTGACAATGTGTTTCCCGAATTGTAGGGTTGCTGTGAAATGTAATGAGCAAACTCTGCAGATATGAAACATCCTGCCAAAGGATCTAATTTCTTTATGTAATCATTCATTTCTACTCTGCAAGCTTTTGCTTGTACACCATGTTTTTCAGCTTTGTCGCCCTTAAATTAAAAACAAGCCTTCAGGGAGCTGTTTCTATTTAATAATAATCTGAGTAAAACAAGTCTCATAAGGTATAAGAAGTCTATAGAGAGTGTAAATCTTTCTCACATTCCAGTTCTTCTCTGTAAACTAATCACATTTCTTTATTTTACTTGTTAGAAGATGTAGTTATTTGAATGAATCAATTACTCCCTCAGTTCTAAAGAGTGATAATCCTTGTTCTTAATTTAAAACTGCTTGCACTACAATTTCCACCAAACAGCGTGGAACAGTAAGGATATCATGTCTAATTGCAGAGGCACAAATCATTACTTATATGGCTCAAGGCCCCAGTTCTCACAAGTTTTTTTTCACCCTTTTTGAAGTTCACTGCAAGACAGGGTTATGATAATTTTTCATTCACGGTATCTCAGTTTTTTCCAGTAATCTGACATCTTCTCACTATGACCTGACATAGAGAAGACTGAAGTGCCAATGACATATCTAATTATCATGTTATTGTAGCACATTGTAATTTCATTACCAGTGTTCAAAGTTTACGTGCACACATCCAACTGTTGAGTTGTAGTCAAGAGCCAGGCGAGGAGAGCCATAATATTGTTAATCATTTTCCATATTAGAACTGTCAGTCAGTGATAATTTTTCAACTATCTAAAACAGGTCAAAAACTTGTGCCTAAGCATTATGAAATGTAGAAAATTAGAATGTATTTTCATTCTAACAACACTTATATACCCGTTTCTGTGATTTTTTTTTCCCCAAGAACAAAACAATGTTCAGCAAATTGTAACAGCAATGACACACCAGTTTTCTCCCATCTTTCCCATCTTTTCTCCTGAAAGTATTATGACAGCTTTTATCTTTTTTAGACTATTTCAAGATACTTTGAGTCCAGAGTTCAGATTCTTTTTCCTACTTATTGACAATGTACACAAAGGGGTATCCCCACGCACATAAAAAAAAAACCCCACAAGATCTCCAGATAGGAGGAAGGTTCCGCTTTTATGATCAACTGTAGCAAAACCAACACATTAGTAAAACCAACACATTTATAACTTCCTATTATACATGTCGAACAAAAAGTGCTCTTTGTCCTTTGTTTTTTCACCATTGCTTTTATGACTTTATTTGAGCAGCAGTATTGGTTTTGGAGAAAGGGAGGATGCCAACATCTCTGTTTGATTAATGAAGATCTTTTCTAAACTATTATTCTGCCTCCCTGACCTCACTACATTCCTTGCTATTGGCTAAAATAGGACGAGGATGTTCTGCTGATGTGAGGTCAGTCATTGCTGTGCTAAACAGCTCTCGATGTAGAAGTATTTGAACAGAGCATTCGAACAAAGCATTTGACTTCTTAATAGGATAAGTTCTAGTTTCACAGCAGTCAGGTCAAATACTTGACAATTATTCTGAGAATGACTAATCAATTATGGTTGCTGTTTTTACAGGCTGACTTAACTCTTTTACTGTGAACTACCAAGGTTAAAGACAGATCTGAATCCTGTGGTTGTGTCCAGACCGAATGCTGCTCCTTTGGAGGGTAGGTCTAGCATGAGTTGCACAGGGTAGCAGTGTCAGCTGGTGCTGCGAAGACTTATGTCACCTTACTGGATAACACTATGCAACCAGGCCCCCTTGGCAGATGGAGCTGTACAGAAGGAAGACAACTTCTGCCAGCTCCACTTATGTTGTCTGTATAGCTGATGTAACCAGATCAGCAGGGAAGTTATTCATATATACTATGTTTCCACTCGGGGGCTTTCCAGAAAAAGCCTTGTTCACAATTCAAAATTTTTGGTATTGCTTCTCCCTGTGTGTGAAACAATAGGGACTGTCATGTCTAATCGTATATTTACAAAGTATTGTTTGTATACATCAAGCCATCTGTTCTGATAAGCTTTTTCCACCTATATGTCAATTCAGAGCAAGACGAGGTTATGATTGTCATTATTTATAATATTACCCCAGTTCTCTCTAGCATGCTGACATCCACTTGTTGTGGTATGTCTTCCCACAATGCAAATCAGTTACAGCAGTAGAATCTCCGTAGTGCAAGCATGAGATCCTTGCCACACCACTCCCAAGTGATAAGGGGTGTGCAAGATCAGCTCATCTGCCTCTGCACTGCACATCTGGAGGGGAGCTCTGAGGAGCCGAGGCAGCAGCCCCTAGGTAGCCTGTGGGAATGAGACAGGAGCTGGGCTCAGTGTGGTGAGGAACTCTGAGGCTCAGGAAGGCTTTTCTCAAGCGGGGCTGAGCCACACAAAGATGAGAATCAATGACCTAGATCAGGTCATTGCCTTTGTTCTTGGCTCTATTATTACTTAAACTTTGTGAATGAAACTGCATACCGCTTACTATGAGAATAAATATTTGAACTTTTTTATTTTTAAATTTCTCCTGGACTCAGAGAATACAACAAAAGTATTTTGTGAAGAGAACAAGGAGACAACGTGCCACAGGCACTTCAAAGCAAAAGGGGGAGCTAAGACACGAAAAGAAACAAGTACCAGATAAATGAAGCTGAGATTGTCTGAAAGAGGGAAGTGGTTGAAAGGGTTCAACTGAGATACAGAGTATAATCTAAAACCTATGCAGTCAGTCTTTGCACCGAGCACTGAGCTAAATAAGCTTTGGATCATACCCAAAGAGACAAATTGTGTACCAATCACCCTCATCAAAAGTTTTTACACAGGCATTTTGATCCACTTAGTGAATAAGGTCACCCAGCCACGTCCTTTCCATTTCTGGAGTTTATTTTGCAACATACGGTGCATATCTTACTGAGAATTCACAAAATCCATTTTAGTCTACAGATGCTCAGGAAATTGCTATGGACATCTTGAAGAACTGGATCCGAGATACAGTCAATAAATACAGCACTTCACAACCAAGATGTTATCAGTCTTATCCTTTCACTTATGAATAGATTAGTGTTCAAAAAACTATGGTGACGTAGCAAAGATTGCAGAGCCGGTCCAAAGAAAATTTAGGAGCAGGACACAGCCCTGTGTTGTAACTGGATGATCACAAGAGTATTCAAGGCCAGGCAGCACTCATGTATCTTTAGGTGAGTATCGTGTATATGCCTTCTGGTGCTTTTTAATGTTGCTGCCCTTATTTTTGTAAGATGTTTACTGCTAAAGCTTGTAGTCAAGAATGACACTAAGAAACTGGATTTCTTATCACTGGAAAGAATCTTAAAATCATTAAATAATAAAATATTGCTCTGAGCACAAAGAAGTCAGTTTAACAAGGAAATATTCACATGCCATTGTGATTCCTGTATCTCTTAAGCTAAGGGAATCATAGTTTAATAAAGTGAAGACTCCATGCAGTTTAATGAAAACCAATATGACAAAATCTTAACTGCATTATGAAAATAAGGTCAATATAAAGTCGTTTTAATCTGGAGTGGCTGCCTCACAAGAGTAAAACGAAAGCTTTATTCAGTTTTAAACATACTGAGAACCTCTCTGAAAATACTTGATCTGGAGATCAAGTTTTAGGTTCTCATCATTCATGTAATTATTATACAAGAGAAAGGCTGTTTGGTTCCACTTCAGTGATACTAATTGTTATATTAAGTCCAACAGCACTTGGAGGATGGGCATTCCACTGTGCCAAGTGTGATCTCTGAGCACGGTGAGGTGCAGTCTGTCCACCAAAGAGACAAAGAGAGAAAAAGGGTTACAAATGATTGTTGTTCTCATTTGATTGATGATAAACTGAACACCAGATGATGTTACTTGCAGAAAGTCAGCTATCAACAGAACAAACAGTGGTAAAGTGGATTTTCAATTCACTTGCAGGTTGGATGAATTGAAAAATGTTTTCCAGAAAAATAACAATGTAAGGAAGATTAAAAAAACCAGACATTTTGAGTATTCTGAACATTTAGAAAATTAAGTAGACAGAAATTTAGGTAAAAGACCTTTACAGCAGAAAGTCAAACCATGTAACTATCAGAATGTTAAGAAAAGTATTAATACTTACAGAATTAAGAGTTTCTTGAAAAAGATTATATAAAATGCTTTGGGTTTAGGTTTGGGTTTTTTCCTAATTATTTCTACTTGCTTTTTTTTCTTGGAACAAATAGCAAAATAGTTAAACCTATATATGTTTATAACATGCATATATACCCAAATCAAATATTTTTGAAGAAAAAGCATGTTTATTTGTGAGCAGGAAGTAAACTTCAGAGTTAGGAGCTGGATGTGGCACTGATGCCATACTGACCCTCAAATCCAAGGCCGTGTTGCAACCCTGGTCTTTCAGCAAATTCTAAGGCTTATATATGTATTACCTGGTACTTGACAACATTAATTTTTAGATAGCACTGACTGAGAAGGTTTTTAAGAAAAGAGTTTTGGTTGGAAATTAATTAGTTGAAACTGCAAGAAATCAATGAAGTATGTCAGTTTTGATGAAACTTTCAGTTAAGCCTACAGTAGTTTTTCTGTTCAAAATCAGGATAATATCACTGATGTATAATTGCCAGGGAGTAAGTATAGGCAATATAATAGAATGGAGAACCTCTTGATTCAGAACAGGGCCTTAAATGAAGGTTTCTTGCATTGCTTCTTATCGCAAGGTGAGTCATAGCCAAGGACTCATCTGGAAATTGATACATTTTGTATAAAAAAATAAAATATTCAGTTGCTAAATGACTAGAGATAGGAAAGACAGAGGTTTCTCTACCCATTTGTATTGGTCTTATGTGTCTTGAAGTTGTCCTATACCGAGTCGTATAGCCCATTGCATGATATGGCTCAGAAGGAAGGAGATGGCATACATTACGCAATGAATTTCAGCATGATACTCCTGTATGCTGAGTTTCTCATCCAAATATCTTGTGGCGTTCATTTAAGATGAGAAACATCTCTGGAGATGCTTTCTATGAGCAGCTCCTAACACCCACTCAAGGTGAGAGCCTTGAACACACTGCAGCATGCATGTGCTTTTGGCCTTTACCTCTTGGAAAAGCGGGAGAAGCTAGAGTTACTCTATAGAAACTAAAAATACCACTGGTACTGGTCCTTCTAGCTGAAAATTTCCACCTACTTATGCAGAAGGGTACAAAAGTCTCCATGTCTTCCCTCTGGCCTCACCCGCTTGGGTGCTCATGTGAACAGGACAGGGTGCAGATGGCTGTGCTCCCCAGGAGAACAAAGCATGGCCCCGTCTGGCCACTTGTAAATAATGCTGCCATGTACCTGCCTCCAAGTGCAATCACATTTACAGGCTTAAATTCACACCATCACACCTGGCACAGAAGCTGACCGCGATTTAGTGTTCGGGTTGAAAACTACACCATGCTGAAAAGAACTGTGGTGAGTTAAAGGGCGGGGTAAAAACAGAGAGAGGAATAGTTTTCTGCAAAATCCCCCATGAGGACTGTGGTGGGCGTTTCATCCAAGCACAAGGGAAAGCAGGAGGACCCAAGAGCTGTTTTTCCTCAACAGCAGGTTGATGCAGGCTGGCAACTGCAGTCACGCCAGGCCCATGCAGAGCCCATCCACTGCTGCTGGATGTTGCTGCTCTCTTGGCTGTGCCATCTCCTGTCCCTGCCACATGTGATGGATAATCTGTCACTTATGCCAAGCTTTGTTTCCTGCACCTGCCTCCCTCTTTCATCTACAATATTTCCTGAGTCCAGCAGCTTTGTATCTAGCTGGCCACATTTTTTTTCCAGGACTTCAACTTCTTGGCAAACTTTGGAATCCTGTAGTGTCAAGAAAAATAAATCAAAGTAACAGTCTCCATAAATTAAAAGATTTACAGACTTTTAGGACAGTAGAGAGTATCTGATCAAGTAGTCTGGTCCCTATGTAGCCCAGGTCATAGCACCCATTCAGTACTGAGCCCAGTAACCAATTTTGACTGATTCAGAAAGTAATCTGCTTTGCTCTTGGCATCAATTGATTCAGAAGTGTGGAAGAGCGCTGAAGTATATAACTCCACTAAGGAGAGAAGAAAGTTTTGAACCAGAGAGGACTGTAAAACTCAGAGCTTGAGTGAGTGTAATCTATAGCACTTCCAGTTGTCTGTCTGTCTTTTTTCTCCAGATGTCTGTCACTATCTAGGTCGTTCTGGCACCCTTGAGCTTGAAAATGTGAAATTTAAAGATGACTATTCTGAATGAAAATGAGATAAGGCATAGATAGTGCCTGAAACTAGGGCCAGTCCCTGAAAAGAGCAGGCACTAAACAAACCACCATCTGCACAGCCTGAAGAATAATAACACTGAAATGCTAATCTATGGATTGATGTTGCTATCTGCTGTGGTTTCCAGCAAGCTTTCATTGAATTTTTCATTGCAGCTGATACCTATTGTCAAGTATCCTCTAAAAAAGGCCAATGACTAAGCAGAATTAAATTTCAGTTTTGTGCATGGCACTAAAATACACAGCACACTCGAGAGCATCATGTTCCTACCGCCATTAAAGTACAGTCCTGTGCTCAGTCTAACACAGAAATTTTTGCATTTCTTTAGTTTGCCAATCTAAACCCAACCAATTTCAAGGAATCAGGAACTCCATCAGCTGGTCTGGTCAGTTTTTTTCTTATGAGAAAGAAATTAAGGAAGATGCCATTTCAACAATGTTTAATATGAGAACTTCTGGTGATTTTAAGAAAGTAATCTTTTTCAAACACTGGACACTGTAAATGAAATATTTTCACATTGCTTTTCTTCTTTTCCTCTGCAAAACAGTTTTCAATCAGCTCAAATTTTCCGTCTTGCAGGATCTGGCAAGGCTACAATTTGTTCAATCTACCGTGAGAGTTTTGGAAAGTAATCTGCAATGTATTTTACTCTGCACACCTGTAAATACTAGCTGCTGTGGCTTGCTTGGCGTTTTTAAAACAGAGAGACAACATCGTATGTCTGGAATTACTTCTTGACATTACTGAGCAGCAGCTGATCCTTCAGTAACTTTTTTTTTTTAGCAGGACGTTGATTTCAAGAGGATCTGACTGGGGCTGAGTTTGTGCACCTTGTTAAGCTTCCTTTGGTGCTGCCTGTGCTGAGAGGCCTTAAGGAGAAAAACTGGTGAGACCCTCCTGCATAGGGGGAAAGGGAGGAGGGGGCCTAGAAAGGGAAAAGTCAGGAGCTCCCTGGGTCAGAGCAGGTGACGGAGCACCAGGTTGTGGCAGATGAATGAGACTATCTGGGATCACACAAATCATGCCGCCCTCATTCACTGTCCGAGCATGGATGATGCCCCCGTTATCTGCCCTAGAAAACTAAGCAGAGCTCATACAGTCTGTACCATTAACTTGTTTGCAGTCCTTTCTGGGCATGTTTTTTGGTGCATGCCTATGAGGAGTCTCCCAAGCAATTCCTGGGTGTTGGTCAAGGGCCAGCATGGGCCAGGAGCCATCCCCAAAGGCAATCCAAGTATGACTACTCTGTGTTGGAGAGTAAGGGATTTTAGCCATAGGGATTCAAGCCGTGCTGTGCCAGTATGCTTCAGGGCCAGAGATTACATCTGATTTATTTTGTTTAGGATCCCTGTAGCCACTGGGGCTGCAGCATACAGTAGCAAACGTTGAGCTGGCAGGTGCAGAAGCCTGCACCCCTTCCTGCTGTGCAGAAAGCACTCGTGTGCTGCGTGCTGCTGCTTGACATTTGGACGTAACAACTGTCCTTGTCACATATGCTGCATGTTGCAGACAGTCTGACTGCAGCCACCGTGCTCTGAACACTGCTGACCTGCTCCACGCAATGGTTGTGGTGAATATGAAATTAATCTGAAAGGTCATACGGTACCGTGTACCCTGAAAGCAAATTCCCTGAAATCGGTCAACCTTGTGCGCTTGGGAAGAAGCAATATCTAACCCACATCATCTCCTCAACCTTCCCGTCAAAGAGGCTCGTTGACGAGGACAGCTCCGTAACACTGAGCCACCTTCTCACCTGTGATAGGCTTTATCCTCACCCAAACTTTGGCACAAATCTGAAAACTCAGCTTGCAAACTCAAGAAGAAATTGTCCTTTAAGGTAACATAGATGGAAGAAACATGATTAAGAACATTAGCATGGGCAAACTCAGGCTGTGCGTTCCTCTAATGCGCTGATGAAAGCAGTTTGTGTGCAAAAGCTAATGGCCTTTTTTCTATAAAAAAGATTTTTTTGTGATTTACCACCCTGTGCTCTTTAAATAATGTTTTAAATTATTTCTGTGCCTATGTTTGGAATTGGCCTTCAAAGAATACTGATACCATTAATAAAAATGGTAGTTCAAATGTCACTGTTAATTGTGTACTTTGATCTGTGACATTTGCATATTATATTATATTGCAAACTGTTGAACCAACGTCAGAAGCACAAAAGCTTTTGACAGCTGATTTTGTTCAGCTTAGATTCAAACGATACTGTTTTATTAACAATCCAACGAGATCTGTGCCTTTTTCAATCCTCCTGTGAAATTGCCTTTTAGCTAGCAGAAGCTGATTTCTGACTTCTTCCTTTTTTTTTTTTTTTTTAAACACCAAAATACTGGAGTGGCTGAATTAAAAATTGGATGCTTGAATTGTGGTCGAAATTACAGCACATAATTAAAGCACACTCACCTTTAGTGAGTCTAACATTAAAACATAGAATGGTAATGATTTTTTTCTTTTACTGAATGAGTTTTTGAGTTATTTAATCTAAATGACGTCAGTATTTCAAAAGTTCATTTTTTAAACTAAAAAGAGAATGTAAAATGTATTTCTCTCTACGCCTTATGCAGTCTGTAGACAGGTCATGTAATATATGCCTGAGTATCTCACCATCAGGATCACGTGGCAATTTGGAAATACAATGAACAGTAGCTGGGGGTTCCAGCAGTTCTAAGCTAATCTCCAAAAGCGATAAGATCATCCATCATTTTTGTAATAGCCTCATGTTCAGTTCTAGACTGGCCATTTATCTTGTTCTCAACAGGTGTTCTAGCTGTCAATAGTGTCGTTATAAATCCTGATTTCCAAATGTTTACACAAAGATCATAAACATCTTACAGTTTCTTATGTCTCATAGATTTTGTCTGAATTTTACCTCCTGCTAAATCTGTACAGCCTCCCTGACCTCAGCACCACCAGTGCAATAATATATATTCCAACCTGGGCTGCTGTAAAACAGCATTCTGCTGCTGCAAATGGTGAGACACATCAGATGCCTCCTTTACTCTACAGAAAATGTGGAGAAAGGAAACCATGGCATAGCGGGAAGATACAGGTCTAGCTACGAGGCTTTTCCTGCAGAGGATAAAGTAAACTCAAAGCATTCAAACTACAGCTTTCATTGGGCAGACAGATGCAGATTAATAGCCAAACCACTCTAAAATGAAACATTCCTATAGTTTCTTCATGCAAAATGATGATAGCTCCTCAGTACTGAGGAACATTCCATGTGGACAATTTTAATTGTGCTGAAAATTCATTTTCCTCAAACTAATCAAGGTGCACAGTTCTGAGCAGCTTTACCCAGAGATACTCCCCTATGCACATTCAAATTCTGGATAAATGTATGAAGTTTTACAATTAAAGATTTTAATGGAGCAGCCAATGGTCTACTTGGCCTGGAGGCATGGAGCGTTCTCTTGCTTACTTATCCTTTCATTTAATTTTTTAAGTTATGATGTGTCCTATGATATAACAAAGTGGTAAAGTATCACGGTGATAATAAGTGTTATCATTTCACAAACTGCTCTCAAGCTTCCCTGGAATGCGTTCTTTCACCACTCAAGGTTACAAAATTACCAAAACAGGAAGCCCCATCTTCTGTTTGTGTATATATATATATGTATATGTATGTATGTGTGTATATATATATTTTAATCACAGACTTTTATCCAACCTTCACCTAAAGAAACCCTGTGAGCTGTGCTAAGCTCACATTTCATTTTTTGTCTTCAGTCACTTGTCCGACCCTGACAGAATTCCTCCAGTAATCTTCCTGTGCTGCTTTGCATAGAAAATCTATACCCCTTAAGTATTTGGAATAGTTTTGAGTACTTGGAAAAAAAAGCAGCTTAAAATCCCCAGAAAAACATCTCTTTCCTTTGGCTGCCATTCCACACGCAGCTGTTGATGTGTCCATTGTCTTCTAACAAAATTTGCCTGCCAATGCGTTGATCTAGCTGGACTGGTTTTACCAGCAACCTCTTTCACATTAGTGACTGTGCTTACCAGCAGAGGAGAGCTCAAACCTCGAGGCTCAATTCAGAATGCTGAATTGAATATTTGTTGAATAGTCACTGAATATTCAGAATATTGTTGGCTACTAATAGTGTTCACTTGCAGGAAGACTTACTCTTGTACTAATTTTAAATATCAAGTGCTGCAATTCAACCCTTTTTCTTATTTCTTCTTGGTCATTCTATGCAAGACATTTAGCTAGCACAGACATCCTCCCTGCCTCATCATGACTTAAAGTGACTGAACGGAGCTTTTAACGAAATATTTAATCAGGAGGAAAAGATATTGCTTTGTCAGCTCCAGGTCCCTCCCTCCTTCATTAAATCCATGTTCTCTCTCCTAGGTGCAGAAGACAGCCATTTAATGAACAATAAGGTGGTGTGAAGTTAATGGGCATGACCACCTGGCCAGTTGCCAAGCTGCTGGGTAGTTGCATGTTCTGGCTAAAGACTGATTTTGATTAGTTACCACGATTACAGTTACACTTGCAATTTAGCTTCATGTTTACCAAGAGAAGAACCATCCGTGCCTTTAGACAGTATCCCTTTGCCAGATATTTATGATATTCATTCCCTTTTTAGGAAAACAAGATTTTTCAGAGGTGTCATAGTAAAATGGCACTGGAAACTGTAGTGGTAAAAGCAACAGTCGACTTCAGAACAAACTTAGCCATTAAATATTAATTAATAAATAAACTCAGAGCAAGTTTCCAGAATTATTAAAAACTAATAGCTGAAAAATAGGCTTACCTGTGTTTGTAGTCTCCCTATAGTGTGGGAGATAAGGTGCTGCAGGGTACATGGTGCCCTAATTCTGGAAAGCAGCTATAAGTCTTGCTGGATGAGATGCCTCCTGCGCTGTGGCAGTAAGGCAGGAGACGTGCTTGGAGCTTGGATTTTTACAATCTCACTCTGGCAAAGTTTCCGTGGACCTCAGACACAAGGGCAAAGCAACAGTTACTGAGGGATGGCCATCTTGTCTGTAGTCTTCATGGTTGTGCCAGTTCAAATAATTTAATATTATTTGAATAGGTTTTTAGACATATATTGAATGTGTGTGTGTGTGTGTGTACACACAGATATTTTTGTCTTACTGGAGACATAATCCTTTGGCAGTCAACTCTGAAGTGCTTTGGAGTGCAGCCAAGATACTACTTTCTGAAATCTTTTTGAAGTTCTTCTTTTTTGAACTGTGAAAATACTTCTTTTTTTTCACCTCAGACTATCTTTTTTTTTTTTAAAAAGGATACTGCCAGCTTTGTCAGTCTTGCATTATGTATCACCAAGCATGCTTTGTGAACAACCCCAGATGAAAAAGAGGTCTGGCGTTCAACTGCATGTGTGCATTGGCATCCTATGGAGAGGACATGCTCAAGGACTCCTTATGGATGAGTCAGGTCTCTGTGCATCACTGTGGGATAATAAAAGACTAGCTGCTTAGTGATGTTATGAGCATCTGATAAATGACCTTTTTATGAAGACTATTGAATGTGAGTGATTTACCTGTATCTCCCACTGACCCTGTAGACCCAACAGTGATTAGATGCACCAGTCAAATGCATTCATACAAGAGACTTTTCTTTCTATCTTCCAGTAACAGAAAGCTCACTTATTTGTGCAGGAATAATGAGTTCTGTATTAATGGAATCCAAAAATGTGCCAGGTGCCCTGTCTATAGGATAAAAGTTTGTATTTCAGGGCGAAGAAAAGAAAGGAAGCAGCATCTAAGCAAAAGATACAAGCACACGTTCTGTTTCTTCCTAATTACCCCAATACTGCTTGCTGTGTTCTTATTAATTACATAAAATGCCCCCCTTTTTTATTTATTTAATTCTTTCCTATTGGTTGATATATACTTTTTTTAAAGTTCAGATGTGTAAAAGAGGGGGGAGTTGGAATATTTCTAAGCTGATGAAAGCTTTAATCAAATTATTTAAAAATCCTGACCTTTTTGCCCCTTATTTCAGATAGGTTGCTGAAGTTATAAGGAAATGGCCTAAGATAACCAGATTTTACAGCATTTTCTCTTTTTTCTCCCTGTTTTTCTTCAGTGAGATGCTTGGCTGTTTTAACAAACACAGGATATCTTTTATCCCATTTTTGAACCATAAGAATATTCAAATTTTCTTTCTTTCCAGATTGCAGATGGGAAGGGTTTTTGCTTGCCATGGAGAAGCTCACTGAATTTTATTTTGGATGTGAGAAGAGAACAAGTTGGCAATACCTATTATTTGTCATTTGTAAATGATTCATTAGGGACTATTATATCATGTTACATATCTACATATTATATCATATCTGCATTAGGTAAGTAGCACATCCTCACAAATAATGTGAAATACGAGTTAAAATATTAGAGCTTTTTGGTGTCCTCATAAATCTGTCTTTTATTTCACACAAACAGAGACACCAGAGACCTGACAGCCGCTCTTACAGTGGCTTCTTACCCCCGCCACCCACAGCAGCTTACGCTCCCTTCCACAGAAAGTGGCTCATGGAACACCAGGGCCCCACTGGACATGCACATAGTTAAACCAAAGAGATATAGACGTGCCGTCAGGTGGAACAGGGCTGGATGTGTGTGGCTGCCGGTGTGTGTATATCTAAGGGGCTATGGGAAAGAAGGAGCTTTCTCAGTCTTTGCTGCATATTTTACGTCCTTCGTTTTGTGTCTTGCTATTATGACAGAGCACGTGACACTATTAAAAGCTACTGCAGAATCCTCTTTGCTAAATGGATGAAAACTGGCCTTATAATGGGACAGAATATCAAAATTAGCACTGCCTAGCAAAGGAAGTTGCCAGATTTCTTAGATGAACTATAGCATAAACAAAAAAATGTGATTGCCTCTCATTTGATTAATTGTAGTGGCAACAAAAGCCCAAAATAACACCATTTATATTGTCGAGTGATTCCCAGATGAATAACTTTTCTTTCATCTAAATAGCACGCAGTCACAATAAATGTCAGGGGATAATGGATGCATCTAGATTTTCAACCAGACTGCTTGACAAAGGTTTAGAACTGCAAGAAATAAATACCCTACTGAACAGGAATAAGAACAGCAGAGGTGCTTTCCTGTACTTCTGAATTTGGCTGATGGTCTACCCCAACACGTCGCTGAAGACTGCTACCCTGGCATTGCCTTAAAGCTTTACAGCATCACCTGCTGTAAGACTTTGCTTGCAGCTGCTTGAAATTTTGTTAAATTTTTTGAGCTGTGATTTTCCAACAGTTCAACCAATCTCAAATTTTAAAAGGTAAAATAAAAGATTTCCTTTTGTCAGTTAAAAAAAAAAAAACCCACCATCAGCTTCTTCAGGCCTGCAATGTGTCTGCCAAGGGGTACGAGGTACTGGGCATGGAGACCGGGACCCTCTCCCCTGAGAAGGGAAATTGTAGGAGGTCGGTGGGGAAGCAGACACACCTGACACAGAGATCACTCCTTCCAGAGTGAGCCAGTGGCCCCAGCACATGCTGTAAACTCACTGGCAAAGCTTCCCACCACCCTGTAGCACTGGGCTATTGCCGCTCAGTTACTGCAAGGACTATGCAGTGACTCAGCGTAGCCCAAGCCATGAGCAGCTGCCACGAGGCTGCCACTGCTCTGCTGCTGGGTGCAAACCCCAGGCTGTGTTTCAGCTTGAAAAAGATGGTAAATTCTGCCCACAGGAACAGTATTAATATGCACCACCTGCAAACTTAAACTCTTAAAAAGCATAACTTTGTTTTGTTCCCTTTGTATAGACATGTGAAGACAGCTTTTAAAGACAGGAGCAAACACCATTTTCCCATGGGCTACTTTTCTATTCAGTAACAGGATGAACTTGTTTTAGGAATGAATCAAGTTCATGTGGTAAATTAAAATCATGTAGTAAATGAAGAGGGGGTTTGAGAGAAGGCAAAAGACTGTCTTTCATTAACTTGAAATGTTAGGCTTGATTTCCAGCTTTGGGCAGTCATATGTGGTACCAAAGTAACGAAGCTGCGATTTTAGGTATGACTTCTATATAATATTATAATGTTATGTAAATTGAAGTAGCTTGGCCAAACTGAGGACCCACAGTTAATAGCTGACCCTCCTCTCTCTCTGTCTCAGTTTTATATACAGCTTTGTGGGATTAATAGTGTCCTCATGTCTCATAGGAGTTATAAAATAAAATTAATTTGATTAATTTGAATTACGCTTAGTAAAGAAAGCTTGCTCACCTTCTCATCAGTGAAGAACAACAAAATATTGAGAAGCTACTCACTCTCTGAGCACAGCCCATCCCCTGCACTGAAAGAGAGGGAGAACTCCTGTGAAAGGCGGACGGTTATGTGGTGACAAAATTAAAGGCTTTGTCCTAAGGAATGTCTAAAAAGAAGTCAGAACTACAGATGAATAAGCAGTCTTACTTTGGGCATGGCCTATTTCAGAATGCCAGATTTGGGGCTAGATGGTACCAAGTGACGTTAGTGTAGCTTTTAATGTTCAAGATGAGTGTTTATAAATATTACAGGGTAGAAAGAGGCAAATCACTTCTCTTTCTGCTCAGTGCCACAGGTCCCCACTTGTGCTACAGGATCCTTCCCTTGGAGCAATAGTTTGAAACATTTCTTCAGAAAGGCACCTAAATCCATTAGAAGTTAGATCAACAACCCAAATTTTATATATATGCTTGATATCTGTAGCTGCCATTAACTTCAGGACAAGATGAGAACTGAAACAAGCTATTTTTTTTTCTTCAAATGTCAAAATAAGAACTTAGTGCTTAGCTTGAGGAAAATATTTGCAAATGTTGGTGTTAGTATATGATGTGTCAGCCTCCTCACCTGCCAAATGGGGAGGACAGTGCTACATCCCACACAAACACGCTACATTACAGACAGACTGAATCCACGACTATTTTATGCTCTGTAAAGCTCTAGGAGAGGAGCGCTCATAGCCCTCCAGAAGCCAGCCATTGAAGAGCCCAAGTGTCTTGTGACCAGGCTGAATAATGACATAAATCTCAGAGGCAGAAAGGACTTGGGACTAAGCTGTTTAAGTGTGAACACAGCATTTTGTAAGACGCTGTGTCGTCAGTTTAAAAAATCTTGGAGGTACTTCTGAGAGAGAATGCAGATATTCATGAGGCTTAAATCTGTCTTGAGTAACTTCAGTGTTTCAGTAGGCATGAGACGGTAAGTTTGTTTACTCCCGCTCATATTTTCCAATAAAAGTGCTGCTTAGTGACAATTAAAAGGTGGACTCATGTCTCCCAGTTATTGGATTAAGACCAGTAATTACTTTTTCTGCATGGCTTGAGATGATTGTCAATGATGAAGACTTCCCACACAATCACTAATAACTGGATATTGTCTTATAAATATCAGGCTTTCTGTCTAAGTGTAAAATCTCTCTTTTCTCCCAAGGAACCAGCTTTACACTATTTCTTTCTGTAGGGCAAACATGTTTCAGTCTTTTGTTGAGAAACACTGAATTACATATTTCTAGGAAAAGATACAGTACAAAGTGTAACTTCTTTATGGGTTTATGCAGGGCTTTCCTCTCAAAATAAAGGAAATAAATCAAACCTAGTCTTCTGTTAAAGACTATTTTTCTTTGTCTGAACCTGGTTAACGCATATTAGCCACTCATGGCAGTTATGAGTTGCCCATAAGAGAGCTACCTTTTGGAAAAGTTAGCAAAACTGGCCTGACTGGATGATTAGCATCAGGCATTAGCTCACTGCATCAGGTGTTCAGTCTTAGTCAGGCAACATGGAAAGCCTGCATACTGCATCTTTAAATGTAGTTGCTCTAGTAGAGACGAAAACGTGACTAAGGGCCTTAGGAAAAATGCTCATAATTGGAGAATCCTCTCCCTTTTCTTCTTTAGGTCAAGCAGCAGATAACATGTGCCCAACAGCTGATCTGAGAGCTGTGATACAATTTCTATATATACCTGACAGTCTGCAGGAGGCTTATTTTTTGCAATATGGTAAACTAAATAATAAAATAAATATTTCAGTGCTTGAGTGGACCTTTCCTGGTAGGGAGTGATACAAGTTTCCTTTGAAGTATTCTACAGATGCAGTGACACTTTCAAATCTGCGTTAAAAAGACTTTTTGCCGCTATATCCTATAATTTTTATATTAGAAGCTGGACCCTGATTCCTCTGTCGGTCACTTCACATTAATCATCCTTGTGAAATTTGGGTGTATGGGCACCACTGAAAAATTTTAAAAAAGAGTTGAGATTTCCTCAAAAGAGCAGAAGATGGAGAAATCCCTGGCATAGAGTTATTACAACACTACGAGACTTCTTGTTTCTTGATACCCTGCTAAGCATTACTCTCAGCCTTTGGCTGGACTGGGAAAGTCCTAGCAATTGAGCCGGGGAATTGAGGTCAAAAGGTAAATATTGCTTGCTCCGATGTTTTCTGCCAGCTGCATGTTGTTCATGCGGCTGTGAACAGAGGTGCTGAGGCTCCCAGCAGCCAGCAGAGCTCAGAGAGCTCTAAATGCAGAAGGAAAACACAACACAAACGTCTCCAAAGCAGTGTGCTGTGCAAGGAAGCTCATTCACTCCCTGGGTCCTGATCTTGATCCGGCACTGCACAGTGCCCAGTCTCTCAAGGACCGGGTGTGCTTCTCATTGAAGATGATGACACCTATCTTGAAAAACAGCAACAAGAAGAAAAAGGCTTTGAATGTTTTGTAAGTGGCAGTAACAAAGTGAGGAAAGGTCTGTGCACAGCAGCCATTGAAGATGATGATACCTATCTCAAAAAAACAGCAGTAAGAAGAAAAAGGCTCTGAGTGTTCTGTGAGTGGTGGTATTGCAGCTGACAACACAGCATTATGCTGGAGCTGGGACTCAAAGCCTGGATCTTGCTGGGAAAATTAGTTCTCCTTAGACCTGCTGGCATTTCTGTCCTCCTGGGGGTTAACTGTGCTGTGGATTGTGGCCTTATTTGATGATTTATAGGGCTGCAGCACCTGAGCTAGCCCCAGCTGATGTGTCTGTTGTGCCTCCTCTTTGTGGGGTCTTTTTATTCCACGAGCTTTCACAGACCTCCAAAATCTTCCTTTAGCGCTGATCACGAGGTAACTGGAAACAAGAAGGAAAATGAGGGGTCCCAGCCAAAACTATTGAACTAGATAGTGCCACCTCCACAGCTATGCCATACACGCTTTAGAAAAAGGCTGGAAAAGAATGAGCAAGAGTGAAGTGGCATTGAGATGGAGTTGGGAAGGAGAACAAAAGGGCTATGGAAATCCTCATGTCTTTATACACCCCTCTTTTGTGTCCAGACCTGAAATGGAGGGAAAGACAGGCTGAGTTTTCAAAGGTGTCTAAAGGATTTCCATGTCCAGTTTTTACTTGCATGAATTGTAAACTGGCACCCAGCTCCCTTATGCAGCTTTGGAATACCCCTGGCTAGATGAATGCCCCAAAGCCTCTACATGAGTCAACATCTGAACTGAGGACAGAGCTCGGGGCCAGGCTGCGATGCACTGAGTTCGTCCCCAACAGCGTGACTCCTGCCCTATATGAGCACCGGGTCCATGGGTCCGTGCAAATCCTGCTGCCAGGGACAACAGGAGGACAAAACTTTCTTATTCTGTGTTTTTTAAAGTGAACAACCATGTTGCCCAAGGGCAAAGAGCAGGATGGAGGGGAGGACAGCCAGCATAGCCGCCCCTCAAAAAGGGAAATAGAGCTCAGAAGGAAAATCTCTTGGCACTGCTGGGGAATTACAGCCTGACAGGCACTTCCACCCTGCAATTGTGCCAAGGCTGGTAAAGGCATCGTGCAAAATGATAAGAATAACGAGCAGCAGAAGCAAAACCAGAGATAAGCCAAAGATCCTCACAACTGCAAAATGGAGCTTGGGGTGGGAAAGGCATCTTTAGTAAACTCAAAAGTTAATAGCACAGGTACTGGAGCAGCTTTTCACAGAAAATGACATAATTCAGGACTTAAACTGATTCATACACATTGAGGATCTCAGCACTTAAAGGCTTCAATTTCTAAATTAGCATTACACAGATGCACAGGAAAAACCTGGCACAGTTAATAATATTGCTAGGTATTCCAGGCATTATTTTTAAGCGGAAAAAAAACCCAGCAAAAAACCAAACAACTCCCCCCCCAAAAAAATTGCCAAGGTACCTGCCAAAGTAAAATACAGTTGAATTGTTTTGCTTAAGTGTTCAAGCAACACGTGTATAATACATCCCAGGAAAACACATTAGTTCTTGCCTCCTTCCCCAAATAAGAAGACATCTATTTTGTCAGTGCATTTTGAAGTCCAAAAGGCACATTAAAAAACTCCTATACTGTAAGTTTCTGAAAACATTGCTCAGATTCAGCTTCCATGACAGCCATCACTCCCAGTGGTGGTATTTAAGAATTTTGCTTTGATAATTTTGCAGTCTGTCTATTTTAGTGTAGCTAAAGAACGAAGGGCCAACTCTTCAGGTCCATCCAAATGCAAATCGCAGGAGCTGATGGGACTTTGTCGGAAGAGAGGCTCTAGCTGAAGTCTTTAGGGATACACTGCTGGCTAGGGAGCACAGTCCTGCCTGCCTTTCTTGTAAGAGAGATAAAAGCAAGTTGTTT
>NW_008824004.1:1003043-1023894 GCF_000699105.1 Pygoscelis adeliae
ACAGCGGAAGCTACAGCGAGCCCTCTGTGCCGCTCAGCCCCCCCAGCGCCAGCAGCTCAGGGAGCAGCAGGCGGGATGATTCCACCGAGCACGTGTGCAGGGGCTGTACGCACACCACAGACATTTGGCAGCACATGCTGCTGGGCATTCAGGAAAGCAATGGTTCATCACCCCCTGGATTAGGGCCATAGGATTGACAGGTCTGCTTAGCCGTAGTGGGGGAGACTGGTCTCACCTCAGCCTTCATGTAGTCTGTTGGAGGGGAGCTTGGGAAACAGCTCTTGTTAAAATACTGACTTCTTTCGAGGCCCTCCACAGCACTGAAATCCCCCATCTCTAGGTGGTGCCTGTAAGGAAAATATGCTCCTGGTGCACTGCAAAGACACCCTGTGTAAGGAAACAGGGAGGCAGAAGGAGCCGACCAGAGACTTGTCTACCCTGAGCCAGTCCCCCAGGCACACCACCTGGCCAGGAAGGAGGTCTCGCAGATCCCTGTTCCTGACACAGACTCAGAGCAGCGCAGGGAGGTAGGAGTCCCATACACCATACCGTGGTGTGGGTGGGGGGGATGGATCTCATGCCACCTACATATTGCATGGTGTGCAATAAATAAGTGGGTGGATTGAATGTCATAGATATGTACCACTCCTAAACACTTATCTGTCTGCACTGGTATCTGTGCCAGCTGCTTCTCCACCTACCTAGAGGCCTTTCGGTTATGGAAACCCACAACTCACAATGATATTTTACTTCTGTAGAGATATACTGCTTACGCCCACCTTTGAAACTGAGTAGGTAACAGATGCTCTTTCTTGGTACCAAAGAGTGACCTGCTCTCTCAGGTGGGGAGCAGTCCTCTTTTGTGTGATTTACTGAGAACTGGAGGTTGAATTAGCAAAGGCAAAGAATACCTTGCTTGTTTTTTGAGTTGGATAGGATTTACCCATAGCACTGGAAATGGCAACCAGTCACTCCTGCTCTCATTTACCATCTCTGAGAGCTTGCAGTGTTCGCTAAAATGTGGGCCCAGGTCCAGATATGGGGCTTGTGGTAGCACCACGCACTTGGCTGCAGGACATTCCTTATCTCCCTTTTTGCTAATATCCTTGTTGGAAATCTTACGCAGATAAAAATAGGCCTTGATATTCACTACAGAGGCTGCTTCTCCTTCCCAGTGATTTGCAGACAGGTACTTGCCAAGTGTCTAGTGACTCATTTATTTGGGAAAAAAAAACCACCACAACAATACAATCTGCAAAACTACGCTTTTCCCACTCCCATGTAAGAAACATTTTTAACAGCCGCTCAGACCTTGTGTAGAACAGCTATTAGCAACCTGCTTCTCTGTTCTTCCCTAAAGAGTGATGAATACAACTCCAGGGGCCCGATTTCCATTGCCTTTTGCTTCTGGTAGCCACTTACTCCATGCAAAGTGGATGTGACACACTAGCCTGGGTCCAGAGATCCGGCTTACTGAGCAGAGCTTGAGTGGGTAGGCACAGACCGGGCTGGTGGAGACGCCAACACTCTGTCCTTGGCAGGAGGCTGGAGACTAAAGCTCAAGTATGTTAAGCTGCTTTGTTGCTCTGTGGTCCTGGACCAGTCATCCATTTACTCGGTGTAAAGCTATTTTAGATGGGCTTTTTTGGCAGCTTGTGAATATTACGGTCATTTAATCTGACCCTCTGCATAGCAGAATCCTAACAATTCTACCCTGTGAATTCTTCACTGGTTTGAAGACTTAAAGAAAATTTGCTTAAATCTCCCAACCATCTGCTGCAGTACTCAATTACATTGACAATTCAGATTTGCTTATTTCTAATTTAAAGCTTTCATACTTGTGTCTCCCCAGCCTTGGATTTTGTTATGCCTTTTCTTAGGTTAGATTAAGAGAAATGCAGCTGAAGGCATATAGCTCCGTTCCCTTTCCACCTGTCACGTTATCTGCCCTTGGGGCTGAGGCCAAAGGACTCTAAAAAGACGCTACAACACCGGAGTAGTCTTTTCCTTTGTCAGACTAAAGCACATTAAGAACTGCTCTGGAAATCTAGAGACTAATAAAGCAGCTTTAACAGGCTGGAGTATCTGGCTTTCTACATATTTTCCTTTAGCACTTCCACCAACTGTTGTTTGCTCATATCTACTGGAGTCTGTTTATATAGATTTTGCCCAATCTGCTCTTTCTGGTAATGTTCATATTGTTGTATGTTTACGTGGAGAAAAAAAAAAAAGAATATAAATTGAAATATTTATGTGGTCTAGAATGACTGAAACTGAAATGACTGATCCTCATCCATGCTCTAAGCTCAAAACGCAGCAATACAAAAACTGAAACTGCATCGAAAAGAAAGTAAGACTTGCTGGGCTCGTTGTGCTAGTCAGACTGTTTGGAAAGTCATGCATAAAACAATTAGTACTAACCTCCTATGCGAATACTGCAATTTGAAATGAATTCATTTGCACAGCATATGTGTAGCTAGTTAGACACCAGATAACAATTGTTATTTCTTAGATGATTCTCAGATGTTACCAACATACTTATTTCCATGTTCATTGTACAAGGTATCTCCAAACGCCACATGCGACTGCTGAGATGTGCAGCGGCCTCAGGATCAGGTGCTGTGGGCTGGGTCCCACAAACAGTAACTGGTTGCAAGAATGGTGCTGGCAGCAACGCTGCACTGGGTGTTCTGGAGGGTAGTAACTGCTGTGTTGCCCTAAGGATGGTTTTGTAATTGAGTCCACTTGATCAGCAGACCCTTTACTAAGACATAGATTGCCTAGACTTTAATTGAGAAAGAAAGAAAAAGAAAGAAAGAAAGAAAGAAAGAAAGGAAGGAAGGAAGGAAGGAAGGAAGGAAGGAAGGAAGGAAGGAAGGAAGGAAGGAAGGAAGGAAGGAAGGAAGGAAGGAAGGAAGGAAGGAAGGAAGGAAGGAAGGAAGGAAGGAAGGAAGGAAGGAAGGAAGGAAGGAAGGAAGGAAGGAAGGAAGGAAGGAAGGAAGGAAGGAAGGAAGGAAGGAAGGAAGGAAGGAAGGAAGGAAGGAAGGAGGGAGGGAAAGAAAGACCTCTACAAGCAGAGAGACGAGAGACCAAACTTTTGGCACTTACCTCTGAATGTAATGTCATTCTCTGTACTCCAGCAGTGCAGTAGTTGTAGGTGGACTGACTCCTCAGACATGGGCTCTTGCAAGGCCAGATCCAAACCAAGGAGCCACTAGAAACAAGCCTATTCGCAAGTGTAAAGAGAAGAGCTGGATTTTCTATGTTTAGCATCACTTGGGTCTGAAAAGCTCAGCAGCACTCCAGAAAAAACATTTATACTCCCATCTTACCGAGCCCATAGCTGAGGCACGCGGCAGTTCAGGAGTCACCAAAAAGCCAGGGTGTGTGTGAGTTGCAGAGCAGGAGTCAAAGTCCCAGTACTTTGCTCTATACAGAGGCAGTAAAGGAAGGAGGAGGCACAAGATGCCTGGGACGGATCAATGCTTATTGCTTATAGTTGTCAAGAAAGCGTATTTGAGTTTCCCTGATAGGAGAAGCTGACCTCTCACAGAGTCAAACACATGGAGCATTTCCAGCGAAGGGCTGGTGTTTCCCCATGTTCTCGGGAAGCAAAATTTCCTGTCATTTCCCACTGAATTCTCTTCTACAATGTCAGCCCGAATGCATACCTACGGTACTCCTGATTTTTATTAGGAAGCCAAAAAGCTGGGGTTTGTTTTCTAAACAAAAATCCTCCAACTCTCCACCATCTCACCTACATGCCACAATCTAACCAATACCTACCTCCATTTGAGCATCCCACCATCTCTCACACATGATGCTGAAAAGCCCTAGAACAATTAATTACTATACATGGCTATTTTCTACTTAGGAAGCAAAAATTAACAATCTTGGCATTCTATTTTTAAATAATAAATAGAAAATATTTATTTTACAGCATTTTCAAGATCATTTTGACAAAAAGGCAGTTTTCATCAAGCATTTGACAGACCAAAAGAAAGAACTTTTACAGGAAGCTTTATAGCTCATACAACTACATACACAAGGTGAGTTCTTGCTCTTTAGATATATTTACGTATGTGTATGTTTCCAGTTTTAACAATTACAAACTAAAAGCTAATATACTGAATTTCAAGAAAACTCCTACTTATGATATAATTACATTGCAGGAATAAAATCAGTGCTTAATATGTTCAAACCAGACAGATATAAAAACAATATAGTACCTTGCCACATTGCTGCCGCCCCATCTATATGAATCTGTTATGTTTCTTTTTCTTATCTATCTCATTTCTTCAAAGACCGGCTTCCTAGTACTAGCTCTGTGCTACTGATAATGTATGTTTTTGGAAACGGCACAACAAATCTTATATGAAGATTATAAGAAGATGGAATTCATTGCCAGTGCGGTGATCAGCAAAGAAAATATGGCATTTTTCTCATTTCTTTAATGAGTAAACAGCATTACTCATTTAACCACAAAAAATATCCCCCTAAAAGCCCCAAGCAGACAAAAATCAACCAACTGACCCTCAGGTGTCTTTAGTTCGTTATAGAGACATCAATCTACTGGCAAAGATATAACCGTGTCTTTGGGCAAAGTCATTTCATGCTTTCCACATCAGGACAATGATAGCAATTGGCCACTAGTCATACTGAAAGGAGCAAGCATCGTGAAAAGAGGATGAGGAAAAAAGGCTCTATCTGGTTTTGAGCACCAGCCAAACCTTCCAGTACCGCTACTATATAATTAGATCAAAACAATGAGATTTGCATCTTCAGAGAAGAACTGATGACTGGCAGCAGGACTTCTTAAAATTCAAGTGAAAAGAAAGAAAAAGTGTAGAAATATGCTGAATTCAGAAAAACTCTGATAGAATATTCACAAGAAGCATGGCTAAAATCAGGTTTTGCAACTATATTAGCATGAAGAGATTCCTTAAAAATATCTTTGGAAATAAAGTGTAGAACTGTGGGACAGATCCTCAGCTAAATTCAACAGCACAATCAAAGTTCACAGCAGCTAAAATCCTGTCCTGTATATGTATAATGCGCACATTTATAAATAAGGTAATAATAAGTATAACTAAGTTCAAGCCACAGCAATTAGACCTGGACTTTGAACATGCCAGCCATTAGGGAGCTTTGGATTAGGCCCATCTCTAGGAAACACATGAAGGATAGAGGAGGAGGAATGAATGACAGAACTACAGCTGCTTAGGAGTGATCTTTAAGATACAAGACTGTATATTAAATAGAAGACGTGAAAGCGTATGGAAAGAACACGCAACTAAACATCATAAAGAGATTAAAAGACCTGTTTATAACAAACCCTGGGAATTTATGCACACATTAAGCACTGATGAAATTTCCTGTCCGGACATGATTTTATTTTAAATTATCTGAAGCAACAAAATGGTTTAATTGCTTTTCCCATCTTGCCTTTATACTGGCATGTGCAAGATTTCTAAACCACGCTTTTTTCTTTTTGTGTTTTCTTTTTTTTGTTAACCACACTTGCTGCAAATGTAAAATAATAAGTTCTCAATGCACTGGTTATTAATGCCATATGTCTACTTCATAAAATATCTGCAAAATAAAGCACCCTATTATAAGGGTAACAACTGTCTCAGCTTGTATATGAAAAAAGATGTGTTAGCACAGCATACAAACCTCCAAAGATCTATCGAATATTTGTAACAATGCGATATAAAACATGATTTAAACATAAAAATATTCATAGTATATATGACAATCTTCCAGTGGTAGTTATTGGACATTACGCTTCACACATACTGTACACACACATACAGAAACACAAACGTACGCTCACTCTCTTGCTTCGAGACTGACTCTATAACCCCCAGTATGGAATTGCCTTTCTTTCAGAGTAATAGTTGTTGCTCTAAGTATACAGCTATTTTCCAATGTATTTCATTCCAAAGAAACACAAAGGAATGATGTAATCACATGGCAAATATGTTGTATTATGAAAAGTTAGTCAATAAATATTGTTCTGCTACAGGAAATGTTGTGTAACAGTTTAGCCACATGGATTGCAATCTTATACAAAAGGGCAGTTTTTCTAAGTCCTTATCATGTTACAAGTACTACAGCAAGGGCTTTCTTCAGAAACCTCTCAAGTCTTAACTTGATCATATTTCTCGCTCTGTTCACAATCAGCGTTAAAAAAAGCCCAGATCCCCCAAAAAGCAGCCTAGCATGAAGAACAAATTGTTCAGACAGAAGTCAGTAAGAGCCATGTGCTTTCACATTATCTCAGCTCCTCTCCCCCAAACGCATTACGCAGTTATACCACCTATAGAAACCAGGAAAAAAATATTTATGCATATATGCCTCAGATACAAGTAGCTTCATTCCTCCTCAACGCACTCTGCCCTTCCAGCTCCTGGGTGTGTTGCTTCCATAGCAGACTGACAGCAGTCATGAGATGTGCTAATGACTTCTCCAGGTCACACTTCCCAGAGTCCTTTTCAAGCATTGCCAAGAGAGGGTGTGGCTAAGTGTGAATATTATTTTTCCTCTGTGTTTATTCATTTTTTTGCTATAGAAGTTGTCTCTTGGATTTGTGCTTTGTTATGGTTTCCTATCATTTTCTCAAAGTACGATATTTTTATTTTTAACAGCTAGAGAATTTTGAGCCCTCAGAATGGATTTTTTTTCTTTTTCTTTCCTTTTATTTATTTAAGTGCAGGATGAAGTTTTTGCTCTGTCATATATGACTTTGTTCTCTGCTCTCTCTCCCCCCAGCCCTGGGAGACTTTTTTCCCCAGGACCTCCCAGTGGACAGCTGCCAAAGTTCTTCTCGTCTTGCCTCTTGAAGCGTCTACAGGGTGGACGAGCTTTGCTTATAATCCCTCAGGATGACAGAGGCATAGGTCACATCTGGGGGGGTGCAGAGCACCGACTCCGAGACGGGGGAGCTGGGCACAGAACTGCCAGAAGCCACCGAATCCCGGAAAGGGGATGGGGGCGTCAGCGCCGGAGAGTCTTCCAGAGTCAGTTTGCTGGTTGCTGGCTCCTCGTCCTCCTCCTCTGGGTTCTTCTCATAGACGTATCCCTGAATGAGCTTCAGCTTCTCACTCTCTGCTTCCTCAGCTGGGGGAGACAGGGGCTCCTCGCTGAAGGTGGCCACCTGGAGAGGCGGCAGGGGAGGCTGCTGCGGCGGGGGGGGCTGGTGGGGGGGCCGCCCGCCATTCCCCAAGCCGGGTGCGGGGAGGACGGCATTGAAGTCGGGGATGCCGGTGGCAAATTTGTTGACCACTCCTTGCAGCTGGTCCATGAGAGACCGCGGCTGCAAGGGCAGGGTCTTGGGGGGCTGCTCGGGCAAGAAGAGGTGGGTGTCCTCCGCTGTGGCCTGCAGCGGCGGGGTCGTTGCCCCCCGCCTGTGCACCACCATGGAGGGGCTGCCGGGCTGGTTGTGGCGAACGGGCTCTCTATCTTCTTCCTCCACCACATTGTACAGAGTCTTACTGCTGATGTCGGTAAAAGTCAGGCTCTTGCTTTGGCCGTGGTAGCTTTTAGTGAGGGGTTTGATCACCGCTGTCTGATTGCACCCTGTCTCCTGGCTCTTCACATGCACTGAGAGTCTGTGCCACATGTGTTCCCCCTTGGGAGCTTGTCTTCCACCTGGTTCAGACCATGACACAGACTTTCCATTAGAACTATGAATAAAATAAAGATGGGTTTATTTGCATTTACATTACGCAGACACAGGCAGTATAACAAACAAGCCTACAAAAACACTGATTGCTTTGCCTCATTAATAAGCCTTCCCCCTCCAGTTCTTCGTGTCCTCCCAGAAATACTACAGAAAGAAACAACAGTGTCTTTTAACAGCAGCAATTACTGCGATTTTCATCCAAAAGCAATTACTCCCTGCTGGTTACGCACCCCACAGGCACCCTGGTAAGCCTAGCCTGCGGGAAGGGCTCTGGGAGGGCTGGCGGTGTTTTGAGGACTCTAGCTATGTCATTTTGTACCTTGCAGGGGGAAGAGAAAAAAGGGGAAAAAAGTCACAGGAAGAGCTTTAATTAAGCCTGATTTATAGCTTATAGGAAATATTTCCAAACTGTTGGAAGAAAAACAACCCACAGCCTTAGCCTTTAGAACGCTGGGTAGAGAGAGGAATTGTTACTAACTGCTCCTTTCCTTTTTATTCCCTGGCCCCCCTTTGCACTTAGGAACAGATTAGCTATTACAGAAATGAAGGACTCGCAGGGTCTCCATCAGGTAGGAGGCAAACACACTTCTTCCCGTGCGACTATTATTTACAAACCAGGATAAAATGCTGGGATTGAAAACAGTTGGTTTGTGTGGGCGGAGGAACAAGCAGAGACATGATCATGGGGAGTCGAACCCTCCAGCATGAGGGCTGGATCCCATCAGAACACTGGGATGTTTGGCTGAGTGAGAACCTGAGGGTCAGGTCTGTCCCTGAAGAATTGTAGTGGGTTTTTTGCATTTTCCTGTACCTTCGCAGGGAGCAGCACTCAAAGCAGAGTGATATCTCATTAGCAGCTGGTGGGACAGGGACCTGAGTGGTGCTTTAGAGGCCCAACCAATTGTTTAATTGCAGGTCAGGTAGTAGAGATCATTTACAGATTATAATATACATCACCTGGGTGGAAACCAGAGACTGGAGAGAAATTCTGAGATGATTTATGCGAAGCAGCCTTATCTCAGGATTTCTTCCCTCAGGGGGCAGAAGTAAAGAAAGGATTAAATTTCAGACCCTGTGACTGCAGTGCAGGTGGGAGGCAATCTTGGTGGGAGGCTGGCACAGCAGCGTTGCCTCCTGCTACGGCACACACCAGGGCAGATCACTTCCCTTACATACAGCCTGCAATATTGTTCGGAGTATTTTGCTTTTCTTTGCTCAGACTCCTGCGCTTCTCTTTTTCAGGGAGTAAATAATTAGCAGTTGAATTTTGAAAAAAAAAATATTGACTAACTTTGTGATAGCTGGAAGAAACCGGTGCAACACAGATAATGTTGTAAATCTGGCAAAACGGAAAAGAAATGTGCATGACAATGTAGCACTTTTCTGCTGAGCAGTAAATATTCCTGGAGAAAAAAAGAATTTGAAATGGATCCAAGCTGGGAAGTTCATCTCCAATTGCAGACTCCAAACGCTGGACCTGTGACTCACCACCTCTGTGGGAACTGGCTCACAAGAACAGGCCAATCTAAAACATTTGTAACTCCCTCGAGCATGTAGTTGGTAGGACCTGGAGCTGTTTAGATTTAGAGCTTTAACCTAGAGGGGAAAAAGAAAGCCAAGTTCCCAGCTGAAGAATGAAACCTCTATATTATAGTGATCAATTAACAGATAAAAATGAAGGTTTAGAAGCATTTCCGTTTTGATCAAAATGAGCTGTGGTATGGCAATTTTTTGAAGTGCTACAGAGATAAGCAAATGAATGTAACTGTTGGGCGTGAAAGATGTTTAAAGTACTATTTTTACTGTACTGTACATACCAAGATCTACAAACTCTTCACACAGAAACACATTTTGACTGCTTTGACTTCAAAACAAATCTCTTGTAGAGAGGAAAATAAATCAAGTGCTCTCATATTGTATTTTGCTGATGCTATAGCTTACAAATACTGCAAAGGGCTTTTCTGAAAAAAACATGATGATTATCTGCTGTCTCTTATGCTAAGTCCACTTCTGCATCATTTACTTCTTCCTATCTAGCTCTGGTGTGTCATCTCACTTTTGAATCCCTCCTCACACCATCTGTTTAGTCTCTATCTCATTTTGTTCCCAAGATTTTGTATTTTACATCAAAGGCAAGCACTGCTATTTTAAGGAATTCACTACCTCTGTCTTCAGATCTTCCTCCTATTCAGTTCAATTTCCTCCCCCTCACTCTCAAATTCTGTTCTTCTGACTTCTTCCTTCTGTAGCACTCTCCATAGTGTACTTAATTGAGTCAACGGCCGTACTTAAATCAAACTGCGCTGGGACTGCAATACCCAAACGTGAACAAACTGCTTAATCAGGATTTGTCTGTTACTGACTTGCTCTATGCGGAAAGCCGGTGCCGCCGAAGTGCCTTGCCTCCGCTTGCCAGGCCTCACTGCTCATGACTCCGATGGCCTTGTGACAAATAGCTTTAGAGCCGCAGTGGCTCTCCGTGGGGTCAATCTGGTGATTTCCACCAGAAATTCTCTCTTTTCTGTTACTGTCCTCCTCAGTCTCTCTTTCCTCGCTGTGTCTGTGCACCGTTGGCCTGTTAATGAGTCATGTTTGAGATGGAGTCACAAGACTGTCATAGAAATACCTGGGCTCTGTCTTGCTGGACAGCTGGCAGGGAGTCATGCCGAGATTGACACGTTCAGGCAGAATTAAGAATTAACATGCAAGAAAAACGTTTGTTATCTTGGAACAAAGACCAGCTATCTTGAATGGCATTAATTGACATTTAGACAAAAAGCAAAGTTGGGGCTGGAAAAGCTCAGACCTGAACTAGGTCTTGGCGAGATAGGAGTCAACTCACTTGTGCAAAGCAGTGATGACAATCCTGACTGTATGTGGGATGCATGGTCACCATTCGCTAAGTGATTGTCACCTTCTTTTTTGAAGGAAGCATCTGTGGGAGAAGGTGAAGACCAAAATAATCTGCCTGGTATAAGGGGAGAAGGGATGATTTTTCCACGTGAAGGCAGGAGAGGGCAGCCAGCCAGATCACAGTTGGGGTATTGAAAACGTTGTGTTCAATTGCACAGTGACGAGGTGGGACTAACTGGTGTTTTCTTGCTTTTATCAATAGGACCATTACCCATTTCATGTCCGTCATGAATTTATTTGCCTTTCCTAACTTTCTCTTTGCTTTATACAATTTCCCATAGGATTTAGACTTCACACTTACTGCCCAGAAGTGAACTCCTTGGAGTCTCAAGGGATCTTAAGGTTTGTAGTTGTGTAGTTGTGTAACACTCCAAGTACTATTTCTTCAAGTCCTTGCATCTAGCCTAAAAGTTCAGACAGGTTCTTGGATATCCTATCAAGACATAAGACGGGCTTGCTTTTGCTTTATAGGCAAGGACAAACATTGAATTTAGCTGCTGTTTCTCAATTTTCACCACAGCTTTGTCTAGGTTTTTCGTATTTTGGGGGAATAGACATAAGTGTATTTCTTGTGTGAATTTTTATTAGTTCCATGAGCAGATCTGTTGCTATTTTTGATAATTCAAAGTGTCGTTTTTAATACATGCATTGATCTTTACAACGTACAATCTGCATGACTCTGGGGCAGTCATTTTCAGATACTCTTAGCTGATGATTCTAGACACTAAACAAACCAGAAAACAACTTCAGACCTTAATAGTTACTTGCAGAAAGTCTTTAAAAGAACTGATGTACCCAAATCTGAGACTGTGGTCCAAAATACCCCTGCCCATCCATTTCTTACCCAAGGACATGCCTACGTCTTGTTAGATGGCTCACTGTTCACTATCTCCAGCTGCCCAAAATCCTGCTCCTGCTTGTGACTAGGACTGCCGCGGGCTCAAGTCCAGCCACAGGCCAAGAACAGAGCCCTGCTCCTGCTGGTGCCTGGGGGATCTGACCGTGTTGGCTTCCTTGGAGCAATATTGAGTCTGAGCACTTCACACAGGTGGTTCCCCCCTACACGGCAGGGTCCTGAAGATGTCTTACTTTAGACATTAGATAGCAAAGGTTTCTTTACATCTTAGAGGCTGAATGCTCCCGAGGTAGAAGATGATTGCCCCACTTCTGAGCACCAGTGGTCTAACATAATCTAGTCTGTGCAACTCTGATCTTCTCACCAGCAAAGATATAGCCTGAGACCCAGAGCACAGAGAATTAGATAAACTTTCAGTCATGTGTGCCTGAACCTTTGTCTTTTTTGCCTTGAACACTTTATGCATAACAATTGATACCACATGAAATGGTTAAACAGAGTGATATTCCCAGCGTGCTCTGATGAGGTTAGCTTTAGGAGCAGGCATATTGGGAAATGGCTCCTCATCTGATCTAGGGCTTGTTACTGCCAGAATGAAACAACTGGAGATGCAGTCAGGCAAAGTGCTTGATAAAGAGCCCTTCCAGTTAAAAAGGAAGGGATGTTCCTTGATCCGGATTGTGTGAATTTTTATTAGTTCCTTGAGTTCATCCCCTATTTCATGCCTTTAGGATGCCAGAGTTGTGGTCTGTTATCTTCTCCAAGTGGCCATGAGCTGAGGGAGCATCTTAAGGGGATACAGTCATTTGGGCCAGGCCTGGTGGTGTTAGACAAGGTTCAGGGCACAGGTTTATGATATAAGGCTGTTGTTTTTTTTGAAGCAGCAAAGACAATTAACCAGTGAAAGAGGTTCTAGGAGAAGTGATACATGTTCCCTTTCTTTCATTGTCAGACTGATGCTTTGGCCAAACCTACCTCCTTGTAGTCACTATATTAACTGAAATGCCACAGCCAGTAGGAAGCATTGGGATAACCTAGTGGTCCCTTCTATGAAGCTAAAATTTTAGGAATGAACATTAAATACAACCTGAGAAGGGGCTATCAACTCTGTCAACAAAAATTAGGTCCAAACCAAACCCTGAAGTATCTTATCAGCAACCAGACGAGGTCGGTGTCGGGTACTGCCCCGTCAACAAATGACGCTCCCACCTTCACAGAGCCGGGCACCGTTACAGGCCACCTGACAACTGTGCTCCAGAAAGCAGCATGCGCAGGGCTGTCCCTGCACACTTACACAGAGATGGCCAGCCTTCAGAGACAGCGGGGAAGCAGAGCAAAGGACAGGCCCCATCCAAAAGCTGTGCATTGGACAAAACCTTTCTCAGCCCAAACAGCAATTGCTGATGGATGCCCTCCTAGGGAAGCCAGCAGAGGAATTTCTGCCCTGCCCACAGAAAGGCAGTTAGCCATCCACAAGCTTCCCCCAACTCTGCAATGATGTAAGAAGTGGTAATGAGCCTGAGCAAAGCTCTGTCCCACTGCAGCCTCATCGTTCCCAGGACCTAAACTAACAAGCTTAAAATTCAAGGATAGTACCTGCACTGCAGCACATTGCAGGAGCTTTGCTGGTATCCCCAGGGTCTATTCCATTATTGTCTCCATTTCAGTAAGGCCACTGGGGCATGAAATTTGATTAAGGGAGTGAACTGGTTTTAATCCAGAGTAGCGATACCTCCTTATGCCAAACAGGACCCTCTTCTCGGAGCTGCAGCAGTCAGCCCTGCCACTCATTAGCAGAGCAAGCCACGCTGGTTAGCATGTTCCTGCATGCCTAATTTTTGGAGCATTGCTTCTAGGGACTCATCTCTTTTACTAACCCAGGTTTAACCTCTCTGTGATTCACCCAAGAGTGAGGGAGCCATCACTGACTACAGTCCCTATCTGGTGTATACTCAGGTTTTGTGCCTGATAAGCATCAGTTATTATCATCTAAAAGAAAAAAAGAATCACAAACCAGTTTCAGCCTTAGTCCATTTACACTGTAATCTCTATTTCAGTGATAAGAAGACCTTACAACAGTTCTCACAATGTGACTCCAATGCTTTCTGTGGTGCTGTATAATTAGAGCGAAGTTTAACCTCCCACTGGTGTTTCTGGAAATTGAGATTACTGAACTAACTTTTCCTTGCCGCTCCCCTCCCTTTTTTTTAGGACAAAATTGCCTTGGGCATGACACACGATGTTCTATGTAAATTAGAGACCTGCTTTAAATGTATGATGGAAACTGCTACACAAAATACAGGAAAACAACGCTGTCAGGCTGTCTCACAGGGGCGGAACCTGATAAGACTTGGGGTTGTTGTGGGTGAGCACAAGTCTAGAGCCACCTTTCCAACCCTCCATCTTGCCACTGGCTTATGCCCACTAAATCTGACCTAGTTATTTCCTTCATTAGTTATTCTCCTGCAAAAGTTAAATATTACTTTGATCTGAGCTACACATAGGCTTTCTAATGTACATCGACCCTATTGATAACTGATTTTTTGCTGATTTTTTTTCTTTTTTTCAATTGAAATGTTAATATTATACAGACTGTAACATGGATGCAGTAGCTATGTCTAGCCTGAATATGCTGTGACATGATCCTGGTTCCCATTCACAGGGTCCCCAGGTTGGGGTCAGACCCCCGGGGCAGGATCAGAGGGTGCCAGATCTGACTGAATACTAATTATAGTTACTAGTATTAATTTTTAGTCTCATCTGAAATATAGAAGCTTTTTCAGTCATCCATCTAATTATTAGTGAAGAAACTTTTGGCTCACGAGTGTGTTTTGTTATAACAAACTGATTAAAAATAAGTTACTACCAATAATTTGGAGAAATATATTTGCAGAGTTTGCAAACTGCTTGTGATCTGTTGGCTTTGACATTATGAAAGTGTCCTCAAAAGTGCAAAGCAGTGTTGCAGCTCGGAAATTCTTCATTAAGTATTTTGAAAAAAATACCAAATAGCTACTAATGTGTTGCTTGGAGAAAACAACTTGTTCCCATAGACAATACAGGATAATAAACAGTTTGTCCCAAATAGCAGGAAAATTCTTCCAGTGTTCAAGAAAAGAAGATCAGAAACCTGCAAATCAAAGTGAAATTAAAAAGTGCTCTTACTAGTGAAAAGATTTTGAATCTTTTTATTTTCTTGTCATTAATAAGTAAACCCCACCAAATATTCAGAATTAATACATCCTGCTGGATCACCTTTGTAATTTTTTTAAGGATTTTAAAGTTAGTGCACGGAAAAAGCGTGGTGTAAATCATCACAGATCCTCTGATATCAGTGAAGAAGCACATTTGTGTTCTCCGAAGAGGTCTCTCATGCTGCACATTTGAATAAATGTATATGACAGTGCAGCCAATGACAATACCTGAACTGAAGCATTTATTCAGAGAGGCTCAAAAAGGAGCACAGCTAATAGAACCTGAAAACTGAAAATTACAGTGTGTTGAGCAAAGGGACCTGGAAAGCTGAGGAACACGGGAAGAAAATGATAGAATGAAATTAATTTAGGAAGAGTGCAGGTGGGTGCAACTAAGAAAATAGTAGGTAGGGCTGGAAGGCTGTAAAGATCAACAACCTTCAAAAAACATTGCATCAAAAGAAATACCATCGAAACAGATCTCGAGCTGCTGTTGAATAAGAAACACTAATTAATGACTTTTGAATATAATAAAGCCATGAAAATAGTCCATGAATTCTGTGTTTCCCACTCAAAAGCACCACACCATGGTACAGAGATTAGAAGGTCTTTCCTATGAATGCAGTTTAACAGTAATTAAGACAGTTGGAGGTTTGTCCTTGCTTTCTGTAATCCTCTGTGGTTCTGACGGAAAATGATTTGGGGCACCACATTTTTACCAGAAATATATTGACAAACTGGAAGCTGTATACAGAACAGCAACAAAAAAAAGCATCGGGGACAGAGAAGAGACTTTGTGAGAGAAAGCTAAAATAGTTGAATATATTCAGTTTGATTTCAAACATTTGCAAGGCATTAGCACCCAGGCTGGAAGGTATTTCACACAGCGTATAGATGCAACTGAGCCCCCTAGATGAAATTACAAAAGGGAAAAATTATACTGAAAATCCAGATATTTCCTAGTCAATAGCTGTATCAGAGCAGGAATAAATTCCTAATGAACTGGTAAAAGCCTGTTGCTCTGGATATTTGCTGCCAAAAAGTGTGCAGCCCTTGCAGAGGTAGCAGTCACTGAGGTCTTTCTCCCACTATAACTTGTCAGATTCTCTGCTATACTTGAGAATTAAATAAACTCCCAACAGTTTAAACAGTGCTCGAAGAGCCATCAGACTTGCCTTAGCATGCCAGCATTTTGAGTGCAAACTTAACCCAGTTGCCACAGGAAGCTTAGTCATGAGGCCCCTCGCGTGTAATATACAGCTCTCCCTAATACGCTGTAGTAGATAAAGCAGCTAGGAAAGCCTGTGGGTTTTCTGGGCGTATCTGGAAGTTTCCATGGTAACAGATGTGCAGCTTCAGAAGAAAAGAGCCCTGAAACTCAAAGCTGATGTTTCTGAGTTTTTTAATACGATAATAAATCTTTATTATTCTATATTTTCATGTTTCTGCATTTCTGGCCATCTCCAGGATCACACAGAGAACGGAGATCAACATTAGCGCAATAACTGATGCTAAATATTGTGTATATCAAAACACAAGAGAGTTTCCAGTCCCTACACCTCTTTGCTTGTAACTAACTGGAAGGCGAGGGAAACCATAGCACCTGTGGTGTTTTCTAGCATCTTGGGGTAACAAAGCAGGGCTTCCTCAGGAAAATCCAGACTCGCAAACTGTTGCAGTTCTGATGACTGAGACTCAGGCATGAAGCCAGGCGGTGCTGATGGGCATCTGGCGATATGACAGACACATGCCTACTGCTCAGCCTGGGCTGCATGGCCACAGGGAGCTCAGGCAGTCGGTCGCTGACGGAGGACGTGCCCTTCCCCTGACTGCAGTGCAGCGCTGCCAGGCCTCTGAAAGCATCAGCCCTGGCTGGAGGGAGCGGGAAGCCTGAGGGGCAGGGCCGGGGGCAGAAGCCAAAATAGCAAGCTTCATGCTCAGCAGGTTTGAAAAGCTCCACTGCTTTTTAAAGCCTTTCTTATCTGTGCAGCTGCCACAAGCATTTGAAGTCCCATCGGATGGTTGGAGTCCCACCAGTGGTGTTTTTCAGGAGCTCATGTGGATGAGGATTTTTTTTTTCCAAACTGAAAAAAAAATCCCAAGCATTGTCATGCAAAAAGCAGGAGGTTCAGCCTTCCCTGTGCTCGGGAGTTTTACAGCTTGTGCCCATGTTTTTTAAATATAATCCGTTGTTGCATTCGCCTTTCTTTGCCTCCTACTGGTACGCCTGTGTTGGACTCCCATTTCATCATCAGTCTTTCCAGACAGACAATTGGTGATCTGTGCCCTGGGAATCTGCAGCACTTGCTCCAGATCAGAAAAGAAGGGCATATTGTTGTCAGACTGGAAGCTAACAACAAAATGTTTGTACTGCTCCTTACACTGGCTTTGTAAAGTTTGCCTTTAAGGGTGGCAAATCTGGTTGCTGCACAGGCCCTGTAAAACCATCACTACTGCTCTAAATATATGATGCATCATACATATTTCTTCCGATAGAGGGGCAGATTTGATTGAATTAACATCATTGCTACATTGTCCACAAATAACATAGACTGTCAGAGGCATATACAGAGCTAGAATGCTTTGTCGCTGATTACAGGAGCTGAACAGCATCTCTGGCTGTACAGAGGCAGCGCTGCTCAAAATGCCGTGTCAGTGGATCACAGGCAGCTTTCCACCTAGTCGCTGCACAACCTTCCCTGGGGCAGGGAGCAGGACTGTTTCACATCTGCAGTTTATCAGATGGAAATGAGTATAAATCTGTCCTGGAAGAAATGAGGCGAGGCCCTTCTGTTTCTGCAACAGCTAGCATGTTTTCTCCACCGGGTTTGTGTTTGCTCAGAGAGGGCAGCATTTGCACTTCTTGTTTCTGAAGAGCCGAACTTTGCTATTGTTCACTGAATGGAGAATATGCAGAACCTAAACATCTTTCAGAAACCAAATTTCTCTGCTATTGTTTAAAGATACTTTAGGGCAACTATTTGTTCCTAGGCCAGATTCCGCTGGTTTTATTTACATGTGCTTGCTCATGATTTCCCTGTTCTGCAAATCCCACCAAACCGGCGTTTACTGTGTTCCCTCTGCTGGCTCTGCAGCAGCAGTTCACTAACAAGCACAGTTAGCAGGAGCTGTGCACAGCAAAGGTGTCTTGCCGTGAGACAGCCGCTAGATTGTTGTTTAAAGCACTCAGGATAATGTCATGTCCATGCAAAACTGTAAAAAAGAAAAAAGTCTTGGCTAAATGGAAAAAGAAGATAAAATTAGTACCAAAAAAGGATGTATTTGCAAGGTTGTAGGCATTTACAAATAAAATTGAAGGCTTTAAAAAAAAAAAAAGTAAAAGCTGCAAAAAAAGTATTCAGTGTCCTCTTCATCACATCTGGACAATCGGATTAAGGCATTGAGCGAAACAGGGGACATCATAAGCAAATTTCCCATCTTTAATGGCATGCACCACATTTGTCCCATCATTAGACATGATAAACCAATGAGAAAGAGAAAGCAAGGGGTAAAACCACTCTTTGTCATGCAGCTTCTCTTACACATTCACTGCAGTGTGGGATTTTTCAAAGCTGCACATGTGCCGACGGACACTGGCTGGTGGGCGAGAACTCTGGCTGCCTCTTCCTGAAGATTGAAAAGAAAAAGACACCCAGTGAGTGGTTATACACATGTGCACACATGGTGGCTATACCACTCAATAGGGTGCCTGTCCCTGACCTACGCCTAAGGGTCACTGCGGGCTTTCCCATTTTTTCTCCTCTTGCTCCGGGCCAGTCACCTCAACTTGCACACAAGTTTCTCCTTGGCTCCAGCACGGTATTGTTTAAAATAAGTTCTCATGGTGCTTGTCCCTGCTTCCTCTGCTGAGCCCTGATGCACTTTACACACCAGATGGCAAGGGCTGCTGTGCATTTAGCTGTCAGTGGGACTTCTCCCCTGGTACTCTCAATGCGGGGTGAAATGATGAAAAAGGAGCATCTGCCTTTCGCATCTTATTTACAAAAGCATCACCAAAAGTTTTTGTTGGTGGAGTTTTTAATATATATTCAGCTCCTGCTTTTTCTCTGTGCCTCTTATTCCCATAATCTGCTTTTCTAAATGTTTCCTTTCTTTTGCTTTTTAGCTTTAGCTGAATAGTCACTAGCTTTCATTACATGTGATTTCACTGTATGTGCTTCTTTTTTCTCATGGAAATGTTGGCCTCATTGAGGTAGACGCAAAATGAAGAGTCTCCTAGATGCTCTATCTGCAATGGCAATTCCGAAAGGGATTGCAGATGGCAGTTTTGGCCATTAATATAAGATAATTTCCACTTCATTCTTCTCCTCTCCCTTACCCTATCAAGCGGATGCAAACTTTCATTTGTCTTCCCCAGTATCAATAAAAATATATACACACACACGCGTGCTTTGACAAAAATCTCAGGTATTTTTGCACATGGAATGTATCAATGAATTTCTGCAAAAAAAGTTGTCATTGTAGTGCAAATAAAATGCAAATCAAAATTCAGCATTTCTCCCCATCAAACAAACAATCATAGTGCATGCTTGCCAGACTTCTGTTTACCTCAGAACAACAGATTCATGGATGGTATGTGCATGTACTACATACTCAGCACAGCTGCTCATGAGCCAAACAAGCTATTCTTCTCACCACATACTAAAGCACGGGAGCACAGCGTGATGTACACAGAATACATGCATACCCATTTTGGAGAGGTAGATGCCTTGAGATGACTTCTGAACTATTATGAATAAAACACAAATAAGACATACTGCTGAGCAATTTTGTAAGCCTACTCCATTTGAAGTCTCTAGAATAATTAAATTCCTTACCAGATGTAATGATATCTCTGAGATTTGACAATTTAAAGGCAATCATAATTAGGAACTTAGCTACCATGCTCTCTCCTACACCCTGCTAAAGTTACAGAGATTATTAAGCTCCTGATTAAACAGAATATCCGACATTTCTACAGACCTTCAGTTTTCTTCATCTATTGACAGAACAAAAGCTTTCTACTTTCTGCACTTGGTTTGTTAAAAGACAGAAATTAGTAGTTTTTTCAGTCACAGGAGCTAATTTTACAAAATAAGTAGCAACATGAGGTTGATTATCTTGGAGAAAAATCCAGTTCTAAAGGTATTTCACACACACACAGTGCTGTATGCACAATAGAGGGCACACAGCCATGGAGAGCCTTGCTCAGGGACCCTGGAAAAGGTGGAAGACTTTTGTTTCAGAGCACTGCTTAGGACCTGGGTCTTTCTGAGTCAACAGGCTTTACCAGCTATTATCCCTCAGCTACTGCAGTTTGCAGTTGCTTCTGGCTTACTTAGTGGCATCTCTTGTTTCCCCACCTTCCCCACTTCTTCTAATATCCCCAAAGTGAGTACAGAGCATTTTGCTCTCCAAGCTCTAGACATCTATAGGTCTTGTTATGAAATCCTCCTATGTGAAAGGAAGAAAGCAGCCTGCTTCCTCGGGCAGTCCAAAATGCTTCCTAACATGTTCAAAATACAGTGAACTCTTTTCTTACTGTGGCTATAGTTGTGCTCCTCAGCCAAAAATCAAACACAGGTGTTAGATTTAATAGAGTATGCAACCCCCAAATGCCTCGCCAGGTTTGCATTCTGTGGGAGGCTGTTGTTAAAATGCTGCCAAGCTCCATCAAAGCAGTGGTCTACCTTTTGGTCAAGGTCAAGGGGAATCCCCGTATGGATATAGCATATACACTACAGAAATCAGCTCTAAATCTCAAGGTTCATGCTTCAGTAGAATTTGGATTTGGATTTATAATGAAATTTGGATTTATAGTGTTATGGGAAATGTAGTGCATGTGTTGATTATACTTCAGTGAAAAATATTTTGCAATTATCAAATCATTGTCTAATAATAAATGCTTTTGAAGCATTCAATTTGAAGTATCCTTGTAGGCTTGCTTTGTCTTACTAGTAGCGTGTGCTAATACTGCAGAGCCCTGTTTCAGGATTAGTGCCCAGATCTCTGTACCTCTCTTTTTTCCCTTTCCTATTTAATTATGACAATATGTCCCCTCTTCTTCCTCCCAGCCTTGCAGGCAGTGATGGCACTTCACATACATTTCTCTGGTTACAAAAATTTAGGTAGCCTGCCTATCTTTAAAATATGAGGATTAATGGGTCATTTTTGGGGCACTCTTCTCAAGGGTAATTCCTG
>NW_008824004.1:1023917-1049014 GCF_000699105.1 Pygoscelis adeliae
TCCTGAGCCCAGAGGCAGGATGGATCTTCTGTGCATTTGAACAAGGAGTTGGCATACCATCATGAAAGTGTCTGAACTGCTTTCTAACGAACCCCTGGGTGCAGTAACAGGGAGTCTGGCAGAGGAAGCAGGGTGGCAGTGCAGAGGGTTCCTGAAAGAAGTGGATTAATTGCTTTACTTTATGTTCTTTGAAGCAGAAAAATGCTTCTAGCCAGTCGTTCAGAACAGGGTAGGTAACAGGCCTGTTGAAATCTGCAGCGAGGAATATAAAGGATCTGAGGGAAGAGTCGCTCTTGCCACTGTTTTTTCTCTTAAGTGTAAAGGAATCATCCCACGAGGCAAACAGCTGTGTCAGGGTTGTAGGAAAGTGTAAATTGCTATCTGTAATGTTTTATATCTGAACAGCTATGAAACTAGAAACATTCACCTTCTGCTCTGGAATTACTCTCTCTGCTCATCCAGACTCCCCAAACAGACACAAATTGAATGAATCTGTCTGGCGTCCAAGATAACTGAAGCACAGGACACTGTGTTACCTGTCATCTGAAGCCACAGTCAGAGATCCTCCACACTAGACGTTGTCCAAGTGTAAAAAAAGCTTTTACATTCCCCACAGTCAAAAACATACAGAAAAGCACAGCCCTGGATTTTATACAATCTAATCTGAACCGACTGACCATCAATGACATTAAGAAGAAAGCGAGGTGGGGAGGGAATTCAAGAGAGGTGATGATAGCATCATGCTGATGCTTACAGTGATAGCCCTGAATCATTCCCTAGTTTTTAAGAACTTATGTATAACCTATAGCTTTAATACAGGAAAGGAGAAGCCTTGTGCCATGTGCCTTGTGGCACACTACCATCACATCCTAGAGTAGTACCTGCTCCAGCTTTCAGACTGACTGCCCTCCACACTCCCAAGGGACAGCTCAGCAACACCGCAAACTTTCTAGCCTGCTTTTCACCTCCTCAACCCTCTAGCAGTCTGCAAGGTGACTGGGGAGGTAAGCACACTTTGTATGTAGAACAAGATCAGCAAAGTGCTCAACTAAACACTCATCCCAAATCCTCTTGCCTCTCTAAATCTAGCATCTTCCTAGGCAGAAGCATGTTCATCTTCTGATGTTTGTGTCCTTGAAAGGTCAGGTTTTATGTATGGTTATCATGGCTGGATCAAAAGATACCTACATAAAAAGAAGCAAGGCCATGTCCTTTTCCTGTAGGAAGAGGAGCTGAATTTTCAATACCTTTTGTATGAGCCAGGATCTGATAGAAGACTTCTGCAATATATTTCATTAAGCCAATAGATGAAGTTGGGAAGATGGACAGGTTTTCAGTACAAATTCATTTTTAAAACACAAGTCCCAAATTCCAAGCTAAGCGATGATTGGAAATAATTGCTCTGAGTTTTAACTTAATTATGCTAATCAGTGGCGCAGTGGCAGTTTTTGGAGGGAAAGAAATCATTAAGAGCTGTGGAGCAAAGAGCACTGCAAGCAGGAGGGAGGTTATAGGGTCATTCACCCTTGCCAGGCAGTGTGAGACATACAGATAATTATCACCTGCGGAGGACTGAGGAGCAGGAGGGATTTCACAACACGCCCTCTCTGTCGAGGTGTGAGCATCTGCCGAAGAGGACAGAAGGGCCGCAGTCACCAAGCAGAACATAGTCCCAGTAGGATGCCCAGAAAGACCCAGCACTGAGCTGCACGTTGGAGGCAGAGCTAAGGCTAAACTTCAGGTCACCCTGGGCCAGCAGGAGCTAGCTGTGCGCCCAGGGGAATGCTCCGGCCCTCCCCGGCTGCTCCTTCCTGCTGCTCCACCTGCCCCTCCGCGCCAGCACAACCCCTGGTGCAATTGCTCAATCAACTGGCAGGGAATGACAGGGACAACTAATCTGGGTCACAGCTAAGCCAGAAAAAGAAAGGGGAAAAAAACCAAAATTATCAGTTCCCCGCTCCAGTTCACAGTGTGGCCGTCCAGGCTCTTGTCCCTGCATAAGTGAAGGGACAGCACAGGGTAAATGAAGGCTTTGGGTGTCATTTCTGGCTTAGGGCAGCTTAAAGCATTTGTGGATTTACATGCTATGATAGCCCAAAGTAGCTGCAGGCAAATCTCTTGGCTGTCCAGGACGTTGGCAGGAGAGATTTTTGAGATAACTTATATAACCCTAAGGATTAAGAAATGTGTATAACTTAAGGAGAAAGGACTGCTCATTGAGTGGCAAGTACAGAGATCCCTGGGGCCATGCTTTGCACCCCACGGGAGCCTGTGCTACCCATACGCACGAGCTCCCACTGCACACACACGCAAGCCCCCACTACACACCGATGCGTGCTCCCACTATACCCCCGTGAGCCCACGCGAGCTCCTGAGGACCCTTGCAGAGCTGCTGGATTGCCCCTGCGTGCTCACGGCTTTAACCTGCCACCTGGGGCACGCACGAGAGCTGGTGGCAGTGCCAGTTAGTGCCGGCTGGCCCAGCCCTTGCAGCCCATGGCTCAGCAGGGTTAACGCCACCCACGTGCTTAATCTGCTCGCTCGGCATTTTTTGCAGTCATCTGTGCTGCTGCAGCTATGCTTTCAAGCATAGCCCCTTGTCAGTCCTTGTCAGTCTGCTCAAGGTAGATAATCCCTCCGTGGGGGCTTACACAGACTCTGGGATTTGCTTTTTTTGTTGTTGTTTGGTTGTTTTTTGGATATTTTGCTGCTGGCTGTCTGGTTAGTTGGCTGGTCTGGGGGGCTTTGGGATGGAAAAAAATGAATAACGTGGAGTAAGTCTCAATTTATAGACAAGGGTTGATCTGGGAATGCAAGGCTTGCAAGCCAGCCAAAACAGGCTGAACTGAACCATGTGAAATGATCCAGCTTGTGCCATGAAAAAAATTGGCCAGAAGAGAACATTAAAAAGACATTTTCCATGGAAGTAGAGGGGAAGACTAACAAGAGCTTGAAGTAAGAAAGCAACAAGAGCAGAAGTTCCTGGCTTTAACACGCTAAGGATGAGGAAAGATTAGTAGTTTGCAAACAGCGTGGGTAAAGAGAAGGAGGGCATACGAGCTAGAAGGTGGCTTGCAGATGGGCGTGTAAACTGAGCCTGTGATTCTCTGGGGATACCTGGGACGGATCAGACTGAAACTGCAAACACCAGCAAACCATCTACTAGTGAGGAGCTGCTAGAATCAGATCGGGGGCACTTGTTTTGCTAGAGTTTAAGATCAGCTTTGACATCTCCAGCTGTGGTGCTGCAACACAGCTGAGCTAATCTAATGATTTGCTGCTGAAAGGGACAACTCTCACCCCTGTTCCCCAAACCAGGGGCAGCAGGGATAGCTTCTCTGGTGCTGACATTAATGTTTATCTGACCTTGAGATCTGGCTCAAGGACAATCCAGCAGACAATAATTCGCTTTTTTTCTTTTTTTTTTCTCTCTGTAAGGTTAATTTTACAGGGTGGAAAAACCCCACATCCTGCACGCCACAAAAGAAGAACCACAGAGCAGAGAAGGGGAAACAGCTTAAGAAGAGATAACTGAAGCAGTAAGCTAGAAATGGTCAATTGTTTATAATGCAGTAATAACAAACCTGGAGCTTTTCATTTTCAAGTGGGCTTTAAAGTGACAAATTGTGTGATTACTTCTAGCCTGCACAATTGTTTGCTGTTTACAGTGATAATGCCTTTTAACCTATGCTTGTCAGGTGTGGGAGGCTGAATGCCAGAGCACATATATGCTCCAAAGAGTTAGCTTTAATTCAAAATTAAATAGTCTTTAACAACTTTAACATGGAGGCAGATGTTCTATTGATGCAATATACTTCCCTTTTCAACCCACACTTAAAGTGGTTTCTTAAAGTCCTTTGGGATGGCAGAGAACATAAATTCTGTTGTTGGCCATGATTTTTAGTGACTCTTTGACAGTGGATGTCTTCTGTGTGGGCATTAAATCTGTCATAGTCTGTTCTGCAGAATTCCAGACCTGGGTCTGGAAACCCCAAACAAAGATCTGGCAATGCTGATTTTGCCTATTCAGAGTTCTTGGGGCACAGAGCTAAGAACTGGGAGAACAGAGGAGATCTCAGTCAGATCTCTGCTCTGGGTGTGAATGGTACTCAGTGCAGTTGGGAGAGATGGAAAACAGTATCAGAAGACAGGTGAAAAAAGCATCAAACCATACTAGCTAAAACAACCCCAAAGTCAAGCAGGAAGTGAAGATGGAGATTTTGAAATTCCTCGCTTCTCCCTTTACAAACTCTTAAATCACCGTAGACAAAAATAAAGAGAAGAAAGTTGTTCCATTACTAACATCTGTGGAACAGGCATTTCGCAAAGACTACATCCAGATTTTGGAGTGAGTAGTGCGCCAGAAGTTAGTCTCTGCTTTGCCACACATTGTATCCAGCACCAGTCTCTGCATCTTGTTCTGTGTTCTACGAAAGTCATGTGAAGAATGGAAAAATTAAGATAGCATTAAATGTTGTAGAAGGTAGTACAGGTGTTTGTAAATGAATGTGTCTGAATTTTGGGGTATTTTAAGAAAAATGGGCTTCTGCCGGTGCCTGGCTAGTGTGCTGTGTCCTGTCCCTGTAATAACTGGAACTCAGCTGCTGGTGATGGTAAGGCACAAAGGTGTGCAGGTTGTGTTCTCACAAAGGCGAGTGCAATTGGCAGTGGTTCATGCTGTTGAGGCATAAGTAAGCTGAAACTGCTTGACTTTTGTTTCCAAAGTTTAGTAAAACTCCCGTTGTCAAAAATACTCCCAGCTCTGGGAGCACAAATAGCGGGGGGGGGGAGCTAACATGAGCTACTTCTGGTGAGAAATTTTTTTCAAATCCTTCCTAAGGATAGGGAAGAGCTGTGGAGAACATTCCCAAATTACAGTGATGATATAAGTCAGAATAGTCGGGTCTTTGTGCCTTGGTGACAGCGGCATCATCCTGACAAATTTGCTTTGAAACACATTACTGATCAACTGACAGCAACGTGAGGGCCTCTTCCCACAGCGAACAAAACATATGTGCTAGTGTCATCCACCAAGGTCTTCAAAGATATTTCTCTAATGAAACATAGAGCAATACTGGACTGAGACTAACACTGTATAATCAGGATAAAACTCTGCTCAGACAATTTAATTTCTAACAGGGTGGAAAACCATACACACCTACAGTCCCTTAATAGAGATGGACCATCTTCTCTCTCTGGGAGTGTGATTCGCCTATGAATTACAGAGTCTTGCTAAAAATCAGGTGCTCTGTTAGCATGTGTTTGCAGCATCTGCAGTTTGGCTTGCAGTGTTTTGTTTTGTGGGGCATCCCTGAGCAAAGGGGAGCACTCATCACAGGCAGGGATAAGCTCGGTGGACAAGCCAGAATGCGAGGTGCCTTTCACATCTCGCATGTCCTCTTCTTGGGCTCTTAAGTGCTTGTGTGTCCCTAAGCATGAAAAAGGATTAAATAAATTAGCAGTAGTTCTGCATTTCACATTAGTAACTTTGCACTGAATTGCTGAGATGAATCAAGAGTATTTTTCAGACTATATCTTAATTTGAGGAAAAAACCAAACCCCTGTATTAACTGTATATAGATGTGTATAGTGCTTGTGCTGTTTTATAGCCTTACCCTTATATAGAGAATATCAGAGAGCCACATGATATCCTTCAGTACCCAAATTGTTGTTCACCTCTAAATTAGCTCAAAGATGTATGAAATCACAAGGTGGCTCAGAGATTCCTGCAGAATAAACACTTGCAGAATATCCTGTGTGTTTATTCTACAAGTATTTGTACATGAATCATCATGTGTTCATGAAATGTCACAGCTCTGTTTGCTTCTGCTGAGGGGAGGTGAATAACTGAGGCACAGGGCTGAAACATCACACCTTGTGATAAGAAGGAGGTAAAATGCATTCTTGACTTAAAAAACCTTAAAGTAGCCTCTAAGAGACTTGTATTTTAGTTCTTTATTTAATTTCCATTTTTAAATGCTGAATTAAATAAATAAATAGCTGTTACGCATTTTAAAATGGTATTTCAGACCACCCTCCCTTAAACGTGGGTTGGTGGGGGTTTTTTTTCCTAAGTATGTGCTTATGAGAGTTGGAGTCTGACTTCTATATGTAATATAGGGAAGTATTCAGATTTTCAGGTGCTTATCTGGATGCAACCTTCAACACCTATTTATTTACCTGACACTCTTAAAAGGAGAAGATTTCTTCCTTATTTTTCTCACAGAGAGAATTCTAACCAAAGCAATGTGAGATTACGGTGCTAAGCAAATAAACATCATTTGCTTATACCTACATGTGAACGGAGTTGTTGAGTTGGTGTATTTTTGTAGCATCCTAACTGGATTGTTATGACTACATTTCAGAGTAAAAATGCAGTAAATAATATATACAAATACAAAAATACAAGGAAATGTAATAAGTGATCCAGTCAAGCAAGAAATTAAATTACAAGTGGTGTCCTTATTCCTGTGTTTTATGCCAAGAAAGATACTAGCTTTCCCCAGGATTTCTGTAGTACTGCCTTTGCTTCCCTTCAGTCAGGAAGCGGAGATTGTGGTACATAACTGCAAAGCTCCCCTCTGATGTGACTGTGTATCTATGCATCATTGTGCTTAAGTATTGAGATTCATTATAGAAAGCTGCCTGGTGCTACAGCAGTGCCCATAAGTTACACAACATTTTGTGATTCAGCATTTTGAGAGCAGCAAAACAAGAGAAGGAGCTGTAAAGTGAAGTTCTCCAGGAGTCCTTTGGTAAGAACCAGGCTGCACTCAGAGACCATTCCTTGGGTTTATGTCCTGTCAAAATCCCCTGGGAGAACCGAGTTGTGAATACCCATGAAAAGAAAGTGGCAAAACTGCCCTGGACTGGCAACTTCTGAGAAAGGGAAGAAATTACATAAAACCTTACACAACAGCCCTTTCACCTAAATGGACCATCCAAATAAAATGTGCCTCTGACTGGCGACAAAGAAGCAGAAGTCTGGATGGGAGCCCAGGTGCAGGTACTGTGCCCTGTAAACTAATTCAGTATAACCTGGGTTTTATCTGAGGGGGGTTTATCCCCATTGCTCTTACTGGGAAGCCACTGCAGAACCTCATTGCTTTTCTTATTTATTTCTCTTAAATGTAGTCTTGGGCAGCCTCTGTTCAGTCACAGAAAGAAACCCTGAGGGACAAGGCTGAACTGCCAGATCTCTTGGCTTGTACTTAATGACAATCGTCCCAATCATATTGTATATCTGTCCCTGCTCCTTCTCCTCAGCTTGCCTTAGGAGTGACATGTGATTGGTTATGCATGTGCTGGGACTCCCTTTAGCTGGGATAATTTGCAAGGAAAACTTACAGTGCCTTATGCAGCCTTACCCCTTATTTCTCATTAGATGGAAAAAGTAAATTCTCTATCTCCAGACATATATTGCGTATATATTGCACACATATACACAGATACACAATTTGGTATATAATTTGGTATACACATTTGCCATGCCCGGTTTTTAAATAAACATGATTCATTTACATCACTAGAAAGAATGTAAGTGTGGAAGTGACATCTCAGAGTTATTCATCACCTATTCTGTGCTTTTTCAGATGCATGGGACAGAACTACGTCATATCTATTAAAGCAAATAAAAATTCAAGGCTAAGAGGACAATATTAGATATAATTACATAGCTCAAATTTAATGGACAACCCTGCAGCAGGGCTAAAAGAGATTGCTCTTGGATTATTAAGTTTCAGACTCCCTTATTTGTGTTTCTTTCCAATTCTTTAACACCAATTGTAAGAATCCCTTTGGAAACATGTAACTGCCTTCTGGGAGTTTTAAATATTCACTTAAATCAAAATACTGACAAGGACTGAAAAGCTTGGCCGAGTTTGCTGCATTTTCTTATTTGAAATTCACATCACGTACATAAGAGAAGTGGGTAAGAACTGTGTGCTGGAGACACAGTGCTATGTGTCCACAAAATCATTAATGGTTTAAGCCCAGTAAATAGCCCAGCAAAGCCAGCAAGTGTACCAACTGCTGAGAGAGAGATGTTTGGCATTTAAACTTTCAACTATCTCTGTAAGCATACAAGATGCTTTCCCAAAAATGCACTGCAATCTCAGAAAACGGTGAAGGACTACACTGCATACGGAAACTAGGCAAATGCCAGGGAGGGCTGTGACGGGGAGATGAGTCGGGCCAGACCAGGGTGCCACCTGTCTTCCCTGTGACAGCTGTGGCACCAGGGAGCCACACCAGAGCTGCCACAGCTCCGTCCGCACTGCAAAGGAAGCAGACTCCTCCATGATATGCCCTGCGTGGGATGCAAGGGCGAACCAAGTGCCCTGTGGTTGTGGAGCCTCGCGCCCTGATGGGGAGCCGGGAGCCACGCAGCCACGGACCAGCACAGCACCCTACACCCCATGGTGCCACTGCTTTACAGAGTCAGCACCGAAAAGAGGGCCTGGACGTCAACATTTTATTGCTAGGTTACTGGAGAGATCATACATACAACAACAATTAAATCATTTAAATAAACAACATAACCTGTACTGTATAATTTTTCCCACTCTCTTTTTTTTTTTCTTTTTAATCTTTGTGTTAATTCCTACTTGTAGGAGCTTACAACCTTTCTGCTGTTTCAAAATTCTCTTCCGTAATATGCCTTCCCCTCTGGGGTAAGCCTCAGCAGGATGGCTGTGCAGGCCCAGCAGGTTTAAAGGCCTTCTTGAAAGTGCCTTGGAATTTGGTATTTTCCAAGGTCTGTAATGGTAAAAATAAAGGGCTGTCTTTATTGTGTATGCGATACTACTACAGGACATGAGAAGTCTACTCACTGCATCAGTTTTCTCAATTGCAAAGCAAGCTAGCCTACCGTTTCCTATTAGATTCAGCGATTGTCTCTATACTGGTTTGACAATGCTGTAGGAAGATAAAACTACACCAGACAGTAATCTGTACAACAGGCATTTAAAGATAATTCTTACATGATGCAGGCTAGGTGACACAATTTAGGACCGAAGATAATAAATATATTGTAGACTTCTCAGATTGGGCTCGTGTCCTGAAGTGCAGGAATTTAACAATATATTCTTTTTTATAGGAGAAGGTACAATGGTGACCAGTTATTATTAATCGCCCTTGCACTTTCCACTAAATCTTCTTGTTTCAGATCTTTTGATGCATTTCAGCCGGATGGAGTGAAATATTCTCTGTGCAGCTGTGCCAAGTTGAGATTGGTTTTGTTCGATTTCACACACTTTAGCCTGCAGAGGTCAGGACAAAAGCCATTGTTCTTACTTACACAAAAAGTGTTTCCATGTCTTCTGTTCACACTTCTCTCCTCTCCCCCCTTGCCTCCATAACCCCCTGCTTCAAGATAGCATATTGACTGCATGGAGTAGTAACGTGAGAGCGAGAAGAGAGAATACTCCTGAGTATGTCTTACTATGATGAGGCACTCAAGTTGGATCAAGTGAGAGGCTGTGAAAGATCTGCAATTGTATGACTGCGGCTGAACATGCTGAACATTTACTCTCTGTTTCTGGAAGCTCCAACTCTTGCCATGCTGCACTGTGCATTTGCTTCCTACCACCATCACGAAAAAACAGTGAAACAACATGTCCTGCCTTCTGGACGTGCTTATGCTAAGATTCCCCTCACTGCGTGTCTGTGGGAGGCTTTGAAAATGAAGGGGCTGAGGAGCCCAAAAGCTTTTGTGGACTGTGAGTCGCCAAGTGAAATGAGTCCCAGAAAAACATGGCATGTCAGCACAGCTTATTCAAGATGAAATGGCAACTCAGCAAGTCAATTTAAAGAGAATGAGTAACTTAAGAATACCTGGAGATAATGTTATAACTGGCAAGACAAAAAAGCAGATAGTTCCTTAAGCCTTGGTAAGGGAACAGACACATGTTACTAGAGATAACTGAGAAACCTGATTCCCAGCTAAAAAGCTGTATATAGGGACCCAGTACAGAGGGAGAGAGGATGAAGAACAGGAACAGGCTCCTGTAAAGGAAGCAGGGAGAACGTATTAGGGGATGCTGGGTTGCCCGACCCTTTTTATTGGGGTAAAATAAAGCCATTTTGAGAGATCCTTGGCCCAGGTGACTGCCTGGACGCTGCTTAGGGTGCATGCCTGTGAGAGCAGCCTAGAGGCATGGACTGCCAAAACATGTTAAAAAGATAAATAAAAAGTACATGTTTGGAAATGCTTAAAAACAGTCATTCATTTCTGGGGGCAGACAGCAAATACATTAAAATTACAAGGGGAAGCAGGTGGCTTACGCATTAATGTGGAGCCCTGGCCACTCAGTGAATCTTGCTAGTTGGCCTTTCCATCAACTCAAATTTTGCTACACAACTTATGTTGACAACTAAATCCATACTTACTCTGAATCAAAATGCACTAAAATGGTGTCCAGATCTGGGGTCTCAACCATAAATTTAAAATCATTTATATGTGAAGACCAAGGCAACAGCTCAGCATCACCGCCAAACCTGCAGCTAATTACCCAAAGATGCACAACAGACTTATCCCCTGTGGTCCCCTCTGCAACACTGATTCTTCTCGTGCCACTGCAGCCCGCAAGAAGTGTGGGAGAAGAGGTGAGCCTTGCTGTGTGGCCCAAGCTCTATTTGAAGTGTGCATGTGGGCTATAGAAGAGCAACACAACAGACCTGCAGGTTGCAGGCCTGGCTCCAGCCTCCTGCACATTGAGTAGGGTCCATTTGAAGCAGAGGCTGGAGAAAGTGTTTCCTGAACCCTCCTCAAGATCAGCATCTTCAATGTCACTGGTTATTTTTTCTGCATGTAGTACAGAAAGGAGCATTGCTTCCTCAGGGAAGCAATCATACAGGCACTGTACAAGAGTGCTGTTCTTCAAGATGATTGACCCTCGTAGACCAAAGTAACATTTGTGGTCAAGAACAGGCTAATGATCACAGCAAGATCCATATCTGAAATTTACAATCTCACAGCTGGAAAAAAAAAATATTAAAAAGGCTCTCCTAAAAAATGCTGCTATGTCATCATCCTTTAACAGCCAGGATCTCATAATGTCATCAAGCAGCAAACTCTAACAAGAAATGTCCCCACAAAGCTTCAATAAAAGCAGCAGATATTACTCTCTCTCAGTCTCTCCTGATGGAGCTGTTCCATTTTTTATAAGTGTTTAAATATTCATTTGACAAGAGGGAGAGACTGAGAGCAGCTCTGTACTGAAGACGCTTGCGAGGGATCTCTCAGACCTAGGTTCAAGTTCTCTCACAGAATAATACAAAGTATTTCTCTAGGGTTTGCATCAGGGTTTTTTTCTCTGTTCCAGGACACATTGCTGATCAAGAACTGAGAGAAAGGAGGAGACTTGCCCTGGGACAGTGCATAGTCCGGTTATAGGGCGTTCACCTGGGAAGTGAAGGAGATGCTCTTAACCTAAGTGAGTGCCTTAACTAATGGCTGTTGAGGTAAAGTTCCCTCACACTTTCCCAGCGCCTTCATCCCTCCATGGGAAAAAAAGAAAGTCCCCCTGGCCCAGAGAGGATCCCTTCCATCAAAGCCAAATTCTATGAAACATTTTGAGAGGCCAGAATTTTCTGATGGAAAACATATTCCACTGGAAAGTTCCCAACCAGCTCTATTTAAAACAGCGCTGGCTGTAATTGCTCATAGTTTAACTCAACCAAATAAGATAGAGTTCTGTGCTGGTTTTGGCTGGGATAGAGTTAATTTTCCTCATAGTAGCTAGTATGGGCTGTGTTTTGGATTTGTGCTGAAAACAGTGTTGATGATAACACAGGGATGTTTTTGTTACTGCTGAGCAGCGCTTACGCAGAGTCAAAGCCTCTTCTGCCTCTCACCCCACCCCACCAGCGAGTAGGCTGGGGGTGCACAAGAAGTTGGGAGGGGACACAGCCGGGACAGCTGACCCCAGCTGACCAAAGGGATATCCCACACCATATGACGTCATGCTCAGCATATAAAGCTGGGGGAAGAAGGAGGAAGGGGGATGTTCGGAGTGATGACGTTTGTCTTCCCAAGTCACTGTTACGTGTGATGGAGCCCTGCTTTCCTGGAGATGGCTGAACACCTGCCTGCCCATGGGAAGCAGTGAATGAATTCCTGGTTTTGCTTTGAAAAAAATTTATCTCAACCCACGAGTTTTCTCACTTTTACCCTTCCAATTCTTTCCCCCATCCCACCAAGGGGGAGTGAGCGAGTGGCTGTGTGGTGCTTAGTTGCCAGCTGGGATTAAACCATGACAAGTTCAAACCCTCATGACTGCACTCTTTGGAGTGCAAAAGATCAGTAAAGGCAGCTTGCTTTGTTATTTAAGTGAAGACCAGTGTTACTAAACAGCTTATTTTCATTGAAACTCTGTTGGTAATGCAGCTGGGACAGACATTTTTCAAGAGGATTTTCTGACCTCTGTATCAGCACCAGATATAGCTGAAGGTTTTGAATTGACTAATAGATCCTTTGTTAATAGACTTCCCTGGTTAATTCTTTTGCTCTACTTTAGAAAGGAGAAAGGAAGAGTGGGTTGGCTTCCTCTAGTCCCCAAGATATACTAGCTAAACTAACAGTACAACATTGCATGTGAGTGTTTTATCAAGCCTTATATAAGTTTTACTTGTCCTTGTAAATGTAAACTAGTTTCCATTTTTAAAACTAACTCAGTTTAACTCTATATCTGCACACCAATTTAATTTAGATGGATGCCACTTTTCTGTTTACGAATTGGAATTCACTGGATTAGCAGAGGAGAGATTTGATCCAGACAGGAAAAGAGAGATGAAAATGAAAAAGTAGAAAAAGAAAACCAAGGAAGAGAGAGATAACAAGAAAGTAGATGGAAAGTTGTTGTAAGTCAGCTGGAAAAGCACTCTTGAGTGAAGTACTGCTGGCCACTTACAGACAGAAAAATGTGGCCATAGGCAGAGACAATTACAGACTCAAGAAGCAGAGCAACACACTCAGGGATCTGAGTTACTGAAAAAGTGGCAAATAAATCCCAGATTTTGGTAAGAAATGAAAAAAAATGTTGAAAATCAGCCTGGAGGCCATTCCTGTGGGCATTAAGCATGTTCCAGTAGTGTCAAGTCTTGTTTCAGAAAGGACCTGACTACATATTTGAGTTATCTAGGTACTTCAAAGGCTCCAGCAAATTCTACTTTTTCCTTCTTGGTTTCCTCAGTGACTCACATTTCTTCATCTGGGTCAGTGCACTGTCCTCACAAGCTTTGCAATGGACTCTGCTAGGAGCTAAAATACCCTCCAAAGCCCTGAAATGACTTTTTGTGCTGTCTTGCGACTTTATTTCCAAAGCTGCATGCTTGTATACTACACTGCTTTCAGTTCTTCGTGCCCGCGTACAGAGAGGTATGCTGTCCTTCTCCAACAGCAAGCCTAGCATGCCTCCACATCTGTGCTGGTTTAGGTGAAGAATGTAGTAGTAACTGCACAAGAGGTTTAGGCCAGAGTTTGGGATTTTGATGTGTAAAAGATCTGGAGGTTTGACCTGAGACAAAGAAGCATATTAACTAGGTGTTGAGCTTTTAGTTTAGAAGAGCACCTTAAAACTCTATAGGGCTTTTTTGCTTCATACCACTCACACAGGCTCAACAGAGAGGTCAAGAAAATCTTACTAAAATCATGCAACAAACAAATTGCTAAAAAGTTCAGGTAAGCCTTGTTGTTTTTTTAAGGTGACAATGTGTGAAGCTGGGTTTTTCAACAGGATAAAATATTTTCTCATATTATCAACTGTGTTCTAAATATATTGCATTTGGGTCTTTTAAAGTACATTTTTTTTGGTGAAAGTAGAAGAACAGTAAGCACCACAAAGAATTAGTTACTAAGTTTCTCATGATCTAAAATACTCAATAGTCCTTTTTTTTGTCAGACATCATCTTAAAGATACCACCAGCGTTAGCCAGAGACTACTCTGCAGAGACACTGCACTAGTTTCTTACAGATATGGAAGACCCCATCCAACTTCCATAGAGTCAGAGGAAGGTGGATCAGGCTCCATCTTTCTACTTGCATGAAATTCAAGCGCTCGAGCTACAGAGATTTTTGGCCATCTCCCTGCATGGGGGGCTCCCAGGCCTGCCTGCTACTCCCAGCTCCCTCTCTGTCTAGCTTAGGAGCTGGCAGCCTTATCGTGGCCCCTGTGGCACACTGAACTGTATATTTGGGTTACTTATGTCTCCATTCCCTTCTCTTCCGCCCCCTGCCTGGCAACAAAATAGAAACTATTGAAGTAGCATAAAGGTAAAATTGATCACAGCATGGGTTTTCTACGGTATTACCTCCATCCTTATTTCTTCCATCTCCAAGACATACAAAAATGGTTCTTAGGCAAACTGAATTGAAACTATCTCGAGTGACTCAGAGAAACCTACAGATCCCAAAGAGCTTGAAATTAACTGAATATTAATTCTATCAGGAAGCTCAGAAATGTAGACTTCACTGGTTCTTTATTATTTTGATAATTTTTTAAAACTGTGATAAAAATAATCTTACCTCATGTCTAGCCCTATGGTGCTCCTTTAAAGATTAAAAAGCAAGAAGGTAATAAAGAATGCAAATGTTCAGACAGCTGCTCACAGGGAGATGCTGTTTGAAGTAATGGTTCTCTCTCCCCCTCTGCTGCACCTGGGTTGCTTTTAATTATTAGCAAGGAAAATAACAGGTTCAATAGATGTGCATGCAAGTTCGTTTTCACCATCAGTTGACTTCTGCAACTTTCACACCAACACTGGGTTTGAGAACATGGACAGGTTTACACTAATGATGATTAAGAGCATTGCTCATAATTCTGAATATTAAATAGAGCATAGGGATAGTATGAAGGATGCTTTTGGATCACAATCATGAGGACTGTCACAAAACACTACCTTAAAAACTAACGTTCAATCCCCAGCTTTCACACACACATCCCAGTGGCCTTAGACAAGTACATGTAATTTACAACTACTCAGACACAGATTTCTGGTCCCCTTTCCCAAAAGGCTACAATAGCACCTCAGTTTGAACACAATGCAGAGCAACTGCACGTAGGGGCATGAGATTCCCATCACATGCACAGAGAGACGGGAGAAGCTGCAAATGGAGCTTGGTTCCTCTGCCACTGCCTGACCTGCCCCAGAGGTAGAGGGAGTTGTGTGCAGGGCTGCCTTGAGAGCAGGAGAGAAAATAAGAAGCAACATGTCAATATCCATCTGAGGCTTAGATCTAAAGGATCATTTCCACCTTTTCTGCTACACACAAGATGAAAAAATGTTACATACCTTACTATTCAGCAAACTATGGTCAACCAAGAGAGGATGGCAAAGAGAGCAGCATATACAGGTAGATGTGTACCTGCAGTCAATCACTTACTTTGGATTTCCGGCCCCTGGCTTCTTTCTCCGGAATATGTTGAGGAAAGTGTTGGACTTGCAAGGTGTCTTGCCGTCCCCAACATGCATACGCACCACATCTGAGGTGGTGAAGGCACTGCGGACGTTCCTCTCAGGCTTGGCTATGATGATGTACATCTTAGGAGTGAACATGCACCCCAGCGCCACTGTCACGCTCAGGCTCACTGCAAAACAGGTGGTGATGATCTTGTAGTTGCTGCCGAAATAGATAGGCACAAAGGCCAGCCAGATGATACAAGTGGTGTACATGGTGAATGCAATGTACTTTGCCTCATTGAAATTGGCAGGCACATTGCGAGTCTTGAAGGCATAGTATGTGCAGCTCATGATGAGGAGTCCATTGTAGCCCACAGGAGCCACGACGCCTAGGTTGCTGGTGTTGCAGATAAGGTAAACTTCCTTAATGCTGGGGTAGGAGAGGATGGGCATCGGGGGCTCCAGGATGATCAGCGTGACCACCAGTGTCAGCTGCACGCTGATCAAAATGGAGGCAATAACCACTTGGGCCCAAGCGCTCATGAAACGTGGCTTGCGGGTACAGATCTTCTTTTTGCTGCCTGCCAGGATGCGTGCAATGCGGTTGGTTTTGGTCACAAGGGCAGAGTAGCACATGGCCGAGGAGAGACCCACCAGAAGGCGCTGGAGGTAGCAGGATGTTGTGGTGGGTTTAGCTATAAGGGTGAAAGGGCAGACGTAACCCAGAAAGATGCCAGCAAGGATAATATAGCAGAGCTCCCGGCTGGAGGATTTAACAACAGGGGTGTCCCTGTAGAGCACAAAGATAAGGGTGACAAACATGGTGACCAGGATCCCCAGGCAGGAAAAGACCACAGCCACAATAGACTCTATATTGCTCCACTGGAGGTACTTTACAGGGATGGGTTCGCAGCCTGCAGTGTACAGAAAAGAAACAGAGTGTTAGAAAGGTATTCGTTTGAAGAAAGAACTTTTTTTTTCTCGCTCCCAATATAATCCAAACATTAGCTTATGCCTATGTGCCATGGATTATTAAAACCATTTTACAAAGGAGTGAACTGCAGCATGGAAAAGTTTGGATGAAATATGTTCAAACAGCAGCCATCAATTTTGGGTGTCCCAAACATTCGCTCATGATGCTACAAAGGAAAATGAGATTTGGAATTTTCTTCCTAATTTCTTCTCTTTTCACCATCTCCAATAAATAATGTAATTCAATTCTTGTGGAAAAGTCAAACCCACAAAATATGCATGCCTTCAAAAAATAACTGGAAAGGCACTCCTTTATGACTAGTACAGATGTGCAAACATAGGTATTAGTTAAGACGGTACTTAACTGCTCTCTCCCACACTCAAATTAAAGGAGTCTCTGGCTACCTTCCCCACCGAGCTGAAGATGTAATACCAGCAATAAACTTTACAGGGAAAATAAAAGCCTCTGTGCTAATAGGATGTTATGGTTGTGAAGCTGAGTTACTGAAATCCTTCATTCTGGTATTTACTAATTTCTGTTCTTGACTTCATAGTGCCAAAATGCTTTTCGGTATCCCAAGTATCCATGGCCTCTTCTACTTATTTCTGTCTTCCTCCAGTTTCCATTGCACCCAGCTCACCTTCTGTGCATTTCCCCCACCTCTCAAGTATCTTTCCTCCCAGTCCCTCACTGTCCCAGTCTCAGTTCCCCTTCCAGTTCAGTTTTCTCCTAGCCAGTCACCTCTCCACCCAGATGTCTCCATTACGAACACCGCTGGTCCAGCTTTTCACAGCCTGGACTGGCTGCTCATCACCTCTGCCTGTCTGGGTTGTTGGACACGGCTGAGAAGAGCAGGGAAAAAGGTGGTGGTGTCAGCGAGCTTGTAAGAGGCATTTTTTTTCCTCTCAGTTTTGCTGCTAAATCTTAGCAAGAGCTCTGATACTGTGGTGAGCAAAAGTCGTGCTCAGCCCCTTCCTCCTCAGTATGGAGTATATCTGCAGAAACCAACCTCTATGAACTAAAAGCTTCTGAGGCCCTCAGTTTTGCTCAATTTATATGCATCTTCCACATGGTGACACAAAATTACCAACTGATACCTCTACCAAAATGTAAAGTCCTTCCTTCCAAATACAGGAGAAGTAAGCAGAGGTATGGATCAGGGTTGAACAGTTTTACGGTAACCTCATTTTGAGAAACAGAAAAAGAAAAAATGTTTTTTGTTGAAATTAAAAAAAAATCAGCCTGAGGCAAAGTCCTGACATGGAAAATTTCTGCTCGAACTTTTAGTGTCTGCCAATGAAATATGAACTCTGAAAGAATGTCTTATAATTCTGTACTCTTTGTCTCTAAGAGTATCGCACTGACTTAACTACAGGTAATGCTGTCTACTTAACTACAGGTAATGATGTTACAGGTACCTGTAACATCAAAAACAGTAGAAATGATAATACGTGCAACTGGAGGTCTTATTTTAGAAAGGAAAGGAATTCTGTTTTGCTCAAAGTGGTCTGTTCAAGACTCAGATAGGTGAGGAAACCCGTTCTTCCAACCAGTATTTTTATGGTGAAATGTGAAGGAAAAGCTTTTTATTAGAAGTGGGAACCTCTGGCCATTGGCCGCTGCAGCCCTGAGTGAAATTTGGCTCCTTCTTTGATTTAATAAAAGACTAAGAGTCAGAAGCTCCTGCTCGTTGATTAATACATGCAAAGCTCTTCTTAATCAGGAAGCCAGTCTGTGGTTGCTGGAAGGGTTAAGTTTCAATGTGGACTTTAAGCTTAGCAACAACAAACCATACTCATATTATTCCATCTTAAGTGATATTTTCAGAGCCTTAGCCCTGATTCAGCGTGGTAGTTAAGCCTATCGATTGCTTTAAGCTTATCCTGTGTAAGGTCTGAGGAATCTGCTTCGCTAAATCAGTGTAATTCCTGTGCACCAGCAGGCCCCAAGAGCCACATATGCTACAAACATTGCAAAAAGCTGCCTGCACTGCTTGTATCAGCAAACAGTTGTTGGTTGTCAGCGCCTATGAAGGTGGGTCATTTCCCCGTTAGGAAAAAGTGGGCTGGGGAATCTTGTTGAGACTGGGGGAGGATACCCAGGAAATGCTGTACTTACAGGTTTAAAAAAAAACCAACACAAAAATCCCCCCCAAACCCCACAACAACTAACACAAACCTCAAAAAATCAGAGAATTAGTGGCAAAAGCTTCACAGTTAAAAGTTTCTAGTAAAAAGCTGTTCAGTAGCTTTTATCTACTATTTTCCTTGCACTTTAACCATGAATCATTTCCTAGAGCAGAAGGCTAATCGAGTTTTTAATATTTTTTTTAATTATATTCATAATGCAAGGCCAATAAGACAATCCAGGAGGTTTTCTGAGGTCATTAACACATCCCGGGTAACTGATGGACCCAAACCTTTATGATTCATTTCATAATAACTCTATAAAACTTCCTGTCCTATCTTGTTTTATTGCTTATTTAAGATGATTTATGTAAACTGGGTTTACTAGCTTGACATTCATTCTTCTTATATTGGATTCTGATACTATAAAAGATATCTCTTCTCTTGGCACAAGGCCTTAAGATACTGGTTTTAGTGACTATTTGTCAGGTCAGGTTTTTATCATCTGTGGTGAGAAATCCTTTGTGCCTGCTGACTCCACTTCACTGAACACATATTTAGGGGAAGCAATCTAAAAAAAAATTTGTACATTTAAAAATAAAATTAAAATGTCAGGAAAGGATTGCTGAGCAACAGAGACTGATTTCAAATGGAGAGGATGAGCACCTTGAAAAGCATGTCTTAGGAAATGGGTTAGTATGTGCTTCACCTTTCTTAAAGGGACTAAGGATTTTAGAGCCTCCGTCTGCGATGGAAAATGGGACTAAAACTGCATACATGTTTAGCATTTAAGATTTAAGGCAAAGGGAAAAACAATCTGAAATGTGAGATGTTAACGTCTGTGTCTAGATGCTATGGTGACTGGCAGGGCATGAATACAACACACAAAAGCAAGCTATAAAAACATATTTGATGAGAGAAATCCTGGCAAGAAAAGAGAATTCCAAATTAAATGGTACCAATGGTGACTCCCACAAAGAGTTTATCTAGCTCAATCTGCCTTTCCTAAAGGTTAGGATGACATCAGCTTCTCTTCACAACTTTGTACTTTGTACTGCAATACAAGTAAAGGAATTGCAGGGGTTAACAAAAGAAGTTTTTTCCTCAATAAGACAGAATGAAGAAGCTGTGCAGGCGCAGACTGCCATTTTGATGTTCTCTAGGAAATCAGTCGATGACTATGCTGTCATTTGGCTGAAGCTACTGTGATTTTAGAACAGCAGCAGTCCAGTCACCTTGCTGAGAAGAAACACAAATCAGCAGGTCATCTACTGATTTCATTAAAAGTTAATAGATTGCAACATGCCCCTGAGATTTTTTCCAGCACTGATGCTTTCCTCAACTCCTGTCAGCAGTGCCTGTCATTTTGACATGCCCCCTTTTGAGCTATTTTTGGCAGCTGGTAGCACTGAACCATATTTTCTCAAGTGCACATTGATCTCTCACTATCTTCTTGTTCTGCCTTATTGATTAAAAAGAAGCCCCAGTTTTCTTCCCTGAATAGTAGATACAAACAATTCTGCGAACCTCCGAGACTAACAGAACCCGGTTGTCTATGGATATCTGCTTTAAAATTAGCAGACACTGGTGTCTTAGGAGGTGGGATTTGGATATGAACTTTTCCAATGGTCAGGACATTTATGAAGGGTGCTGTGGATTTTCTGGTGTCTAGTAATACAAGATGTTTTTCCACAATTGGGGCCCTTACAGAAGGTATTTTTCAAGAACTCCTCTTCCTACAATCCACTTATGTGAAACTTGAAGGAACCGAATGATCACTGAGATTTCTGTACCCTGACAAATCTGTTTGAAGTAGGTTCAGTTGCACAACGGGGCCGGGGGGCGGGCGGGGGGTTGGGGTGAGAGGTATATACACACACATCTGGGACATGACCATAGCTTATTTTCCACAGAAAACCAAGGTAGACAATGGGTCAAGTTTCCCAGTTTATTGTGATTAATCATATATTTTTAGCTGGAGAAGTGGCCAGCTTTCCCTCTCAAAATAAATCCTCTGAAAGCTCACTTGGCTTCAGTGACTAGCTTAACAGTATCTCTTAGAACTATTTAGTCAAGGTTTGAGTACTTTAACTGTGTTAAAGCTGCAGCATCTAGTTGCCAGCCAGTCATATTAAAGGACAAAGATGTGATAAGTTGCACATTTGATCTTCAGCTAGGTAGTCAGATTGTTTCTCTGACTAAGAATGATGCTCTGCTGAATACTGGCAGACAAGATTTGCAGATGCAGCATGGGGCAGAGGTGCCAGTTGTCTTTTACAGTGATACAAAGCAAACCCCAAGGTCAAGGTGGTGCTTCTCAGTGCATGAAGTCTCTTTTCTTGCGGTAATGGTTACTGCAAAGCCCAGAGCAGGTGTGGAGGTTGACCTTGATAGGTACAAAATAACAGAAAGATGCCATAGCATACAACTCATCCAAAGCATATACACAGGGGACACCAATTCTAGTTGTTTCCATTTCTTCTGCCAGCCTTTCTTAGGATTTTGTTGACGTTCCTCTTGCTGGCGGGTGCAGTGAGAATGGTCCTTATACCAAATGAAAGTCTGGTAGTCAGTTACTGAGTGGCCTGAAATCCCAGCTAAAGTATTACTAATTGCATGGTAGAACGATCAGAAAGAGTATCAAGTCAATCTGACAAGGATGCACTGAGCTCTTGTGATAATCACTGCTAAAATTGCAGCAAATGCTGCTAAGTTCATTAGTAGTCTTAACAGATTTATCAACGCTTATGCTAACTGAAGGGGAGGAACAGACAGACTATGTCATTTCTTCTTCGTAGAAATTTTTCCGTCTTTGTTGTCACTGCTGTTGAACTGAGCTAAAAGATACAGCACTTTTCACTCGCCCTAAACTGCATTGGGATGTGTGTTTAAGTATGTACCTTTAATATCTGTGCATGCTGCCACCTTACTCTCCACCACACACCATTCTCCTTTGTGCCCTGTAAAATGGGAATGCATTTGGAGGGACACGTCCCTACCTGTCAGGTCAGCATTTGGCCACCAGCCAAGCTCACAGGCTTTACATGTGAATTCATCCTGAACAAACTCATTCTCCTTGCAAGCAGTGCAAATCCAGCAGCAACTCACTTCTCCTTTCCTGATCACCTGTAATGCAAAATACATCCTCAGCTATGATCCTCTATAAGACAACACAGAAGCGCCCCCCAGCAAACAGATACCGCCTGCGCTGTTTAAAATATGACAGGATTCCTGTGTACGGCACATTTCAAACAACTAGAAAACATGAATCCTGATTCTGTATCTACCCCTGTGTATTAAAATTTGTGCTTAGGAGTTCAAGGATAATCTCTGGGCACAATTCTATTTTGTTTTGGGGGGAGCAGTTCTGAGTTAAAAGTACAAAACCATTTTCCCTTGGGCACAGAGGCATGGTGAGTGTTATATTTTCAATCAAACTTGAGAAGAGGCTTAATCTGAGAGATGGTTCAGGTCAGGACAAATAGCTCAGCCCATGCTTAATATCTATTGCATAGTAAAAAGCAGTAAACAAAAGTTAGAACAAAGAGTGATTCATGCATATACATATATATATACACACATGCACACACACATGAATTCCAATTTACATGGAAGTCTCTTTGGGGCTCATTACACTAGTGTAAATAGAAATTCAAATAAGAGCAAATTAAAAAATACACTGCTAAAAGGATGTAATGGTCCTAGTAGAAAGTAAAACCAATACACAGTGACCAAGAACATGCTTCGGAATAGCTCTTTTGGAGACAAATGTCCCTGAAAGCTGTAACTATGTCTGCTGTGAAGGCTGCTAAGTATAATCATCCAATGTTGAGACGACGGTTTCCTCGTCTTGACTCCTAGTTTCATTATGCTGAGGCTGAAGGAAAGATTAAGGATATCTCCAGCTCATGGGGCTCCAACAAAGACTCTGGCTCTGTTTGCCGGAAAGGAGGAATCCAGCTGTCTCTCCAGGATCTTCCTATCCATCTATATGCAGAGATAAGTGCAGTAGTGAAATACAAAATGTTTGTTTTATTGAATGCTGGCTTTGTGAGCTTTTTTGTTAACATTTCCTCCTGCAGTCTGTGGAGAGAGTCCAATAGACTTCAATGGGAGCCGAAGCTGGCATTTTGTATGCATGGTGTTTACATATACACACATACACAAACTGCACAATCTCAAAAACAGGGAAAAGATGTTTTGGAGGGTAGTAAATACCAATAATGTTTCCCCTACAAGATTGTTGGAGTATGTCACTATGCCTTTGCCAAATCATCAATCACTTTTTGCTTAGAGTAGCAATATAGAATTAAAAAGCTGCAAATGTTCTTATTAAATGAAATTAGAAAGGAAGGTCTGCTGTAAGGTGGTTTTCCTCAGTGGGCTTCTTGCCATTTTAAACTTACTGCATCCATACCATTTTGATAGTATGAGCATGTCTTTATGTCATCCAGACATGGCAGGTGGCAAATTATTTGTAGCCTGATAAAAGTGCTACTGTTTGGTAAACACAGAGAGATTTCATTTGTGTTTCCATACCTCCTGTTGTGAACATGAGATACAAATAGGCTTTTTTTCCCCCCCTTTTTCTTGCAGGTGTTGTTGCTGGAACAAAATACTGGATTCCCATGGGTCATGTGAATCACAGCCACTGAATGTTGTAGGCAATGACTAAGTGAAAATCTTGCTCTTTCTCGCATAAGGTGAAATTCAAATCCTATAACACTAGAAGATTCTGCATCACTACAAAGGGCAATTTTAGAAAACATGGGCCTGTATATGGGATTGTAAGAGTAAGATGTTAATCTATGAGTCTTTCTATATTTTTGGCTTTCCTGAAGAAAAGGAAGTCCTATCCCTTGGCTTGAAAGAAGCTTGCTTGGGTTTAGGGAAAAAAACACTGACTGGTTATTCACATTTCTATAGCAGAAAGTGTCTGAGGCATACCTTAATCTGGCCCTTCAAGCAAGGCTCACTGCACACTGATCGGACCATTCCACTCTTATTCATCTGAATCCTGTAGTCATCGATGTTGAGCACGCCTTCGTGCCAGGTCCCAATGAGGACGTAGTCATAGCGGTTGGGCTCTATGTACTGCAGGTTCATGATGTCATACCTGCAAGGGAAAAAAGAGAAAGCGAGTCACTGTCCTGCAACACAAAGGATAAAAATTTACCTTGCCCTTCTCCTTCTGCCTCCATAAATATTCATGTCATCCTTTAACACCAGGGACTAGAGTTTCACGGAAACACCAAATACTGTAGGATTTGCAGCAGAATCATGGGAAATGACAGCTCTGATGATTGCCACACAATTACCGACTGCCTGCCCTGCTTACATAGAACTGTGGGTAAAAAGTTGTGTGTCCAGGAAGAACTGCACATCAAAGACAGCAAGCTCTGCTAAAGATGCACATGTAGGCACTGTCTGGATGGTGTGTTTTTCAGCCATTTTTCAAGATGTCTTTAACATTCGCTTGGTGCCTACATACAGGTTGGTTGCAGTATAGCCCCTGCTGGGAGCTCTAAAGTAATCAGTAGAAATGCTCAAGCTAACTGAACTGGTATGCCGTAAGTTAACTGTAAGCACTAGTTCAACTATTTATGTTGCCCAGCCCAGTGAGACTGTCAGGAAAAGTTAGCAGCTCAGGCACAAAATTTACTTCCTCGCCCTAGCAAGGAGGAAAAGACTTCCTAAGGCTAATGTAAAGGAAGCATAAAACACTGCTACAATAAACATTCAGCTTCCCTGCCTCCATCATGGCCTTCCATGTGTTGGACCTGATGTGTGCACATCCTTTACTGCTAATTATTCTGTTCCTTCTCTAACCCACAGAACGTGGCTTGTGCAAAGCAGTGATTAACTGTGGTCATTTCTTAGTAGGAAATAAGCAAGAATGGGAGAATGAATATTGGAGAGTGCACAGAGAGGAAGAACCACAAAAGAGGCTGGACCTACAGCCTGGCCTCCTAAGATGAGAAGGGGGAGGGCTTTGTTTAAAAAAGGACAAGAGAAAGAGGGCTGAGAACCAGAAATCGGCACTGGGATGCTTGGTTGTGGGCAAAGAGAGAGACATATCCATTTCTTTCTTTTCCCTTCTGAGGTTCAAACATGCAAAATTTCAACTCTCTCTGCACTTTACAGAGGAAAGAGGTGCTAGAATTACACTCTAGATGTCTGTTTTTCTTAATTGAGTCTTTGGGATCTCTCTAGTTAAAGATGATTTAAAGACCTGCATATTTACAACTGTATTTAGACCTGTCTTGCAAATATGCATGCTTAGAAAATATCAGTGCCACTGCAGAGCTCCACTGAATCACATGGGAAAAGGGAATCACATTGGACTCTTGCCACTGAGTTCAATGGAGCTCCAAGCAGAAGGCAGCTCCATTGGTTGGCAATCAGCTACTAATTGAGGAGCTGCTTAGAAAAGGGGTAAATTTCAAATTCACTAGGAAACAATTCCTTCGCATATCACAGTTCTTGCAAAAGAAGAACATAAAAAAAAGAATGCTGTTTTCAGGATTGTGAAGAATCAGGATAGCAAGAAGCAATAAGAGCCGGCACTTTATAATGTAGACTCAACAGACAGGAGTAAA
>NW_008824004.1:1049042-1068504 GCF_000699105.1 Pygoscelis adeliae
TGTACATGTCTCTTCCTAGCAAGAAGAACCTACTTGGATTTTAGTGTGACCTTGTATTAGACTGATACAAAATCAGTTACTCTGGGCTGGAAAATGAATTCAGGAAGGGGAATAAAAGATTACTAAAACCTCACATTCCGTTAATGGAATTTCTGAACCTGCACAGATTGTTTTCATTTTTGCAAAAATATACTACAAGGCACAGAGTGGCATTAATGCAATGTCAATCAAGAATTGGCAATTTCAGGCATATGATTTTAGGTTGAAAGCCATTCTTATGTTTTCTTATAATACTGTTCCCTTTTCTATTAATTATCTGTCAAGGAATAAAGTATGCAGACTAAGAGGTCTTACACAGTCTTGCATATGACAAGTTGTAGTACAATGTTTGCAGCTTTGATATGCAACTTGAATTTTAAGTGGAAAAATGTGGTCTAACAAACACACTTGGTATATGGAGTCATGCATAAGTTCTTTACCCTTTTCTTCTTTTCCTTAATGAAAAATTTCTGCTTTGAGTAAGAATGAGTTCAGTGCTGGAATACCTCTCCCCATCCCCTCACTCACGTATGTACAGCTTTAACAGTTTTGGGCTGTGTCCAAGCTAAAAATTATTATTCCAAAAGAAGTGGTTTGACAAGAGTTGTGAAGCTCCAAGAGAGCGAGGACCATGGAGGCAGCTGGATTTCACACACATTTGCTGAATCATGGCAGCATTTACAGAAGCCATGAAAACATTCCGTACATAAGAAAATGCATCTTTCTTTTAATATAAGGGCAAGCTCTCTGGTATATTAGGAAATGATGTGACCAAATAGGTGGTGTCATATGAACAAGTTACTTGTGAGGTGAGCCAGACCATGAGCCAGCTGGTCACAGGCACACTCTTACTCTGGTTAGTCTGAGATGGCTGAAGTTACCTTTCTCCATAATACCAGACTGGCAGTAAGGTTTGCTATCCTGGAAGGCAGAATGGAAAACAGCAATGGTGAACAATGCTGGGGTGTAACTGGCCAAAACAACCACCCATGGAGCCAAACTCCAAAACAACCGCCTATGTTTTGAGACACATTCCTTTATGTACTATATAAGTTTGAATTATTTGCATTATCCATTTGATAATTTCCTCAAAGCATTTAGAATCATAGAATCATTAAGGTTGGAAAAGACCTCTAAGATCATCGAGTCCAACTGTCGAATTTGGACGTCGAATTTGAGTTGATAGAGTTGCCATATCTGAAGCCAATCTGGAAATTTGGAACTAAACAGAGTTATATGGGTCTATGTCCGAGTCTACTTAGGGTAAAATGAACACCAATGTTTCTGTTAGCTTGTGAACCTTAGCATTTCTCCACACATCAGAGGTCCAGGGTAGGGGCTGAAGTTCTCCTGACAGTTCTCTCATCGTGTTTTATGGTTAGAGGCCTACGCAAATTGTTTGTCCTAGAGAGGTAATTTTTTTCATATCTGCCATAAGCTAGAAGTAGGCAGTTACTCTAGAATAGACAAGAGCTCAAAATGGATCTGTCCCCTGCCCCTTGCATAGGCCCAGAGAAGGATGTGGTGTTGACTGCTGCATCCCTCACATCTTCTCCAGCCATTTCTGGGAATTTGAGTGATATGATTACTATTGAGAAAGGAAATGGGAGGTACTCAATGAAAGTAAAAAGTTCAGCAATTTTACCAGCGTGTACCAGTATAGCGAGCACATAAAGTTGCTGATTTTCCAGAGCTACATCCATGTCATTTTTCCTGGAGGCAGTGCAGTCAGTTAAGGGACTGCGTTTGTGCCCTTTTGATAAAACTCTGCTTCACATTTCTGCGTAAAAGCTCTTCAAAGAAAAGATTCTGCACAGAAGAAATAAACCTTTGAAAAAGTGTTTCATGTTTTCTAATCTCCTTTTGATAAAAGCTTGAAACCATGAATTGAGCCTGACATAGAAAAAGAGTTATATCTAACAAATGGTTAAGGTTTGATGAAGCTGTAAGGGGTTCAAAACAGGAGATTATGTGAGTGTCAGGCAAACATAACTACAGGCATCTCTACCTGCTCTACCCATGATGATATTAACTAGGAGTTTGTGAGAGTCAATTGCTCAAAGAACCTCACAGATTTTGAAAATAAAGTATGAGAAGGTTGCTGCCTTCTAAGAAGGAATATTGATTTATTCCATCTTGTGAAGTTGATTTGTTCACATGATATAGTAACATAATATCAATATCATTACATATCTGTGTGACATTCTTGCACTGGCATAGAAAAGCTAAAAAACTAGGAAATTTCAGATCTGGCTCTCTCTGCTGTATTTAGGTGTTGTATGTGGTGTTTATCTTTTCATTTTGCTGAGGTACAAAAGCTATTTTGGGTACTGATAGAATGGTATGGTACGTTCACTCATCCACAAAGAGCTGTGGAAACACTAGGGCTAATCTGGAGCTAAATGCAATTCTGCATGGGCATAAACTACTGCTGACATACAAAGATCTGACAGTCTGTACAGATCACATTTCAGGTACACATCACCATTTTCTGATATGGTATTGCCCATGTCATAAATGCCACAGACTGATACAAGGATTACAGCATAACAAAAAGGTTAATTGAACTTTCTTGCCCAAACTTGCTAACTCCAGCTGTGAAAATATAAATGAGGAACAACAAAAAAACCCCCTACCTAAAATAACCCATCAAATTCTAAATAGGCCAGGGAATCAAGAGAAATGAACAATGATGGATGGAATAAATTCTATCATCGTGACCTACTCAGAGAAATATCCTGATATAAACTCTCCCATATTTTGAATTCAGGAACTGTTCATTCTAATTCTATGCTTGGTACTGATGAGAGTTGCGGAAATGCTCTCAGGTGACAAGACAATAAATAAGATTTGAGCTAAAATTGGAAAATTACACCTAAACATCAAACCACATAACTAACATGCAGACAATGCAGCATATGCAAAGCTGGAGTAATGCTTTTACAGAGATAAATAGTGTGAAATAAACTCAAAGCTACACTAAGCAGTAATTTCTCTGTATTATCTAAATGACGTGTACAAAGATTTGATTTATGCACTTGTGTCAATCAGTATGTGTTCGACTGTAAGGGAATTGCTTGCCTCTACATTCAAAGTCTGACCTAGCTTGTCTATGTCTTTGACTAAAAAAAATCTAAAGTATACAAAGCTCAACGAGAAGACCAAACTGACCAGCTTTTTCTTACTATTTAAATGTAACGAGCAGTTTAAATGTATATACTGTTTAAATATAACAAGCAATGCAAACAGCAAATGCTAAAAAAGTTGGTCAGTTTTGCTAATAAAGGCTAGTAATAGAAATAAGAGTTGCTTTAAGGCCACTGTGTCTTAGAAATACTCTTTGAAAGCATATGCCAGACTGCAAACTTGTTTATTCCAGAGCACTCTCTCTTTGTGCAGTGTTGGCACTCAGATGCATTTATGCAATAAGCCCAAAGATGGAGTGAGAGAGTCTTTTATAACACTTTAGTAACTCAGTAGGAAAACTAGCTTCAATGAAGTAACCCCTGAGTAGGTTTCAGTTAATAATGGATTATGTTCTTCGGCAGCTGAATTAAAATTATTTATAAAAAAACCCCTCAAACTCAAAAAATAAACCCACAGAACTAAATGAAGAGGAAAAGATTTCTGTCAGCTGGCTCCCGTAAGGGAAAAAAAGGTGACATCCAAGTCCACAAAGTTGCTGTCTCACCCATTGCTCGGGTACGTACTGTGTCTGCTAGGGAGGGGTAGACAGTAGCAGCTACCACAGCTGGAATTTACCAGACCCCAAACGCGTGAAACACAGTGCCTTCTGGCAAAAAAAAAAAAAAAAAAAAAAAAAAAAAAAAAAAAAAAAAAAAATAGGACCTATCTTTAAACTCTGGGATAGCCGAGCTTATTTGGAGTGAAAAAATTTAAGAAGAGCACACAGGAGCTCACCAAGCGGAACTAAATAGTCTTTGGCAAGGATACAGTGCTCAGTCCCGGCAGCACTTGGAGCAGCAGAGATCCAATTGGAAAATTACGTGCTCTACAGCCCTACCTTCAAAACCTTAGCAAGCAAATGCTTCATTAATTTCCGAGCACTTGTATTAGGCTTTATACCTATTAAAGCCTTGGTGCTGAGTCCCAGTGGTAGCTCAGACACCAAAAGTCTGTGAGATAGAAGGTTTGTCCTCTTGTGAAACAGTAGAAATGTCACAGGCTGTACTGTAGTTCCTGTCTCAGTTTGAGCTGTAGCTATCAATATATCATGTGTTACCAGTGTTATTCCTGGCTATCGGTAAGACTAATCCAGATAAGTCCATTTGTGTCTCACAGTATGCATGCTGTACGCTTCAGCAAAACAGCCACAGAAATCTCCATCACCAAACCCAGCAACATTCCCCCTTCCCAACGTCTGGTTTAATTAGCTGAGATGAAACATCTCTTTACCTTCCTGGGGCATCTCCCTTTTCATCAAACCAAACTTCTTCTCCAGAAACACCAATGAATGAGGATTTGAGGAGGAACTCCAAGAGCTTGCTGCCGTCAATTGGCTTCATAGCATCACACAGCCCAACATGTCCAGGGCAAAGGGAATGATGCATATTTTGGAGCCCATGAGCCATAGCATATATAGCATTGATGACAAATCCCATTTTACTGTCCTGCACATAGTTTTCTTCTAGGCTTTCATTGCCTAAAATAGTAAGAAAAAAGTGTTGTTATAAATGAAGATGAAATAACATGAACATATGAAAAAGCAGTGAGAGAGAAAAAGTTTTCTTATTTCTGTTATAAAGCTTTAGAAGCATAAATGAGGTGCCAGCCAGGGATTTTAATTAAATAAAAAAAAAGACCAAACCACTTTTTTTTCCAGAAATCTTTAATTCATTGAAAGTCAAATGCCTCATGAGAAAACACCAGTTTAATCAAATTGTCAGCTTTAATTTGTTCTTTTTGGATTTTTTGCTTGTCATTCCCCAATATTATTTATGCTAAGTAGGGTTAAACAGCCCAGCATCAGAATGATGCATTTCAGCTACAACAATTTTTTAAAGCAATTTGCTTGTAAATTTGTCTTTCTGTCACACTTGAAGATTTTTTTTTAAAATTTCATTTAAATTTAGTTGGCCCTTTTGAGGGCCAAGATAGCAATCTCCCTTTCAGTGTTAATAAGCAAACAACCTAAATCAGCATCACTTCTCAAGTTATCAGAACTAATCATTTTGGGATTGCTACAGAAAGTCAAATGAAGTTTGTAACACTAAAGGACTTTTTATGTAACTGCAGCTTAGAAGATCCTGTATGAGCAGACATTAAGCCTCTAGCAGTCCATTGAGCGGAAACAATGTGGCAGTGAAGGTTTTCCCCGCACGTAGGTTTTGGCTCTGATCCGCTGATGCGCAGGCACTGCCAGAGGGTACCATTTGTGGTTGCATTTCACATCAGACCCCACTGGGTCCTGGGCCATTCCCCCACTTCTTCTGGTCACGAGCTGCTGACTGCTGTCAGCGCCGACCCTGAGTCACGGTGGACCTTTGCTGCAGGGGTGCTGAGGGAGCTGGAAGTAAGAAACCTCCCTGTTTTGATTCCTTTCCCCTGAGTCATTTTTTCGCAATATGCTCCAAACTGCAAGATGCTTTTATCTGTAGACCTCCCACATCACTCGGTGTTTAACAGACATTTGCAATCCAGTCTTTGTTACTTTCTCTAAGTAACACCTTGTCTACGCTAGGGAAGTAGGATGTGTGAGAGACTAGGTGTTAACTGACACTTCTCAAATCCAGGTTGGAGAAGATAGTTGTCATTTTAATATGAAGAAAAGAGGAAACTCTACAAGCTCACTGAAACTTTCAAGTTAAAAAAGAGTTCCTTCCCCTAATGTAGATATGAAATGGCTTTCAAATCAAATCATGAAGACCATCCTTACATTTATCCTTGGAAAAGGCTCTGATTTAGTAGGTCTTCTCAGCTCGTTTGCCCTACAACTCAGAAATGTCAACTGGGGATTCATTAGGCTAGCAGAGATCCCAAAGGCAGGTATGTCGAGGTTTCTTTCTCTGGGTCTTCCTTGCACAGGACATTCATTGCAACTGGTCAGGGAAGTCTTGCTTCAGGAACTGTTTTCCAGATGAACATAGCAAACAGTTGTGATGGTGAATTAAAAAAGCCTTGTGAAAACAGCATAATCTGACTGAATGAGTTCATGTGTTCCTCTCACTGCCATACATTCACCACCAGCACCACCAAGCAAGGAGCAGCTGCAGAAATATTTCCCAGAGGCAACATATCTGCCACTTTCTTTGCAGGAGAAGGTTCATAGCTCCCATTCAAATTGCATGAAACCAACGCCATTCAGATCCATGTTCAGAAACGCAGAAAGAATAGAAACCTTATATATAAGCTGACAGAATATCTACCCAGGGAAGCAAAGAGTATGCCACTACATGTACCCTCACTTATGTACTGCATATAGCATGTACAGCATGGTCTAGACATCTGTTGCCTGAATATGTTCATGTGCAGTCTGTATGTGCTATCTCTAGGTGTGTTGTATCTGTTGATTAGTCCCTTAGGATTAACACACTGTGAATTTATTACTGATTCTGCTTTCTTGTAAACAGAAAATGAATGTGTTCTCCATCCCTGTGTGAAAGAGAGGCAGAAAGCCCCTGAGCTCGGCACGGCAGTCCTTTTGTTCTTGTGAAGCTTCGAGGCAGCAAGTCGCGTAAGAGGTCACAAAATGACTGATAGGGCACAGCACTCACTATCGACTGTTTTCTACCTGAGAGTTTATCTCAGATACCTCCTTAATTTCTCAATTAGTTAAAAAAAAAAAAAGGAACGTAAACATCAGTGACACTTGCAGGAGATAATGATAGCATCCATATACGTTTCCTGAGGCAAGCATTCATGTGGCTGCCGGAGGTAGAAAACTAAATGTAACAGAACTTGCCAATGTTTTAAAAAGAGGCCATTTCCCTCAAGTATGTATTAACTCAGCAAAGCATGCATTTGGTTTCTCATATTTCAATATAATATGCATACCTCCAAAAAGAATAAATATTTGATGGTGGGAGGATTTGCTTTAGGAGTGAACATCTAGCTTATGTTGAGGCTCCAAGCATATAGTCCCACACTGCAGAGGTGACTGCTTAACGTCACCCATAGAAATAATTGTACTGTAGTGGAAAGCAACATGTGAAGCATCATATGGTCATGAATTGTCTACAGATCAGTAGTATAAACATCCCTATATGTAAATAAGATATTTTCCAGTAAATCCAGTGTGAGAAGTCATGCTTTACCTAAACTTAATTTCCTGCAGCTAAAATCAATTTTATTTCATTTTCATCAGTATAAGTTATCAATATACTTACGCATTTGAGCTTGTAAAAATTCACTTATGACAATCAGGAAGAAATGTGGGGTTTTTTTAAAACAAAGGAAATCATGTAATTATGTTCAGCCAGAGACAAAACAGAGGCAATCAATGTTCAATTAAGTTTTCATAGAACAGATTTTCAATAAATGCAAGAACTATATTATGTTTGTTATGGGGCTTCTCTGTAAAGTTGTATTTTTCCTCAGTGGGTCTTTGAAGTGTAACAAAGGGCAAAGCAGAACTCTGGACTGTGAAACTTTTATTTTTCCTTCCTCTTTTACCCGGAAAAAATACCATTGATCTACAAAGACTAATTTGAACCCTAGGGTTTATTAACATTAAAAATAGAAAAGTACTTTGTTAGCTTTTTTTTTTATTTTAGGGATCTTAGCTTTCACTAAGCAAAGAAAAATTGTAAGCCATGTGAGTACTGGATTAATTGAAGTCACTCAAATTAGGCCGTTACTTTTTTTAATGACCTTGAAGAATTCCGCTGTCCTAAATTTCATACTTACTTATTTTTGTATTGGATGCAAAGCAAATCTTCCTTTAATAATTTCATTTTAACAGTTCCTCAATAGTTTGGGTCATTTTTTCTTATTACAGTTTTGGTTTTAGTCTTTGTTTCTGTCAGTCAATCTTAAAGCTGAAAAAGCAGGAGGGTATGCACACACATATACAACTAAAACAAAACAAAACAAAAAACAAACCCAAACACCACACTCTGGCTGCACACAACTGAAAAATGCTCCCAACACTGCTAAAAGTAATACCTAAGTAGAGGGGGAAGGAAGACAGGACAGACAAAAATTTCATGAGACACTGTGAGTCTTTCCTTTTACCATAATGTGCCTCAAATCTAACTAATATTAGCTTCAGCTAGGTACTTAGAAGGACCTGAATGTAAAACAACCACGAATTTAGTCTAGTGCCTTTGCTGTGAAGTCGCTGTCGGGCTAACAGTGTTCTCGAGAGCAGAGCGGGTACTCATGAAAATCCCACTTGACAAACAAATTAAGAAAAACTACGCTACCAGAATTATGGCTAGAAATGAGTTAACTTTCATTTATAAAGACAGGAAAAGTCTATGTTAATATTCAATAACAAATTAAGCACAAAGGATTACTCATTTGCAGTCCTCAGAAAGGCTAGGGCAGGAAGGAATTTGGGATGGAAAGAAATGTAAAAGCATTTTGGTTGGGGAATCTGATCAATACCTAGCCAGTTGGTAAATTTTGAACAAACACACACATTTGACAAAGAACACAGTCTGTTCACAGACGACTCTTGATTAGAATAAAAAGCAAAAATCTGTTGAATAAAATTGTTATAAACTATAATGTTTCATCTGGAATAGGCTGATAGTTTTATGGTTTGTTACTAACTGTCATCTGCTGAATATGCAAGGTCACATAAAAAGAGATTTTGTTGTCTTGGTCCAGTTAGTAACTATTATGAGAGCTATCGTCTTTTCTGGTGGTCCTGACAGAGGTCTGAAGGTCTTAGAAATTGTATATACTGCCTTCTTTATTTGTAGCGATCCTTCCCGGCACTGATATGCTTCGTGGGTAGGCCATACGAGATTTTAGCTTTGTTGCGAGTTACAACATCGTGTTGGGTTACATTCAATACGAGCGCTCATTTAAGCAAAAAAAATATTCTGGAAGCACAATCGGGGCTAAATTTCCCTGGGGAGATGAAATAAAAGAAATTTCCCATACTTGGGCTGCGTGTGTAAGAACTTGGCACAAAGCCGTGCCAAAGAGTAAAGAGGGGTCTCCCACAAAATGCCAGGTGGCAGAGCAGGGGTTACACCATGAACTGGTAGAGCAGTACCCAGGCTTGCAGCAAATGTCCATATGCATTGGAGAAATCACGGAGGAAGATTTCTTATGCTTCTTCAGTCCCAACATACACCACCTTAACCACAGGGTGGTCAAACACTGGAACAGGCTTCCTAGAGAGGTGGTCGATGCCCCAAGCCTGTCAGTGTTTAAGAGGCATTTGGACAATGCCCTTAATAACATGCTTTAACTTTTTGTCAGCCCTGAAGTGGTCAGGCAGTTGGACTAGATGATTGTTGTAGGTCCCTTCCAACTGAACTGAATTAAAAAAAAAAAAAACCAAAACAAAAGAACCCCCAACGAATCTGAGCAAACGTGCCCATCTGGCTCTGTACGAGCTTGTGCAGAGATGAGCTAGTGACATAGTATGTCCTTGGTAAACAACGAAAGTCACATATCTTGCAGTGTCTCATGTTAGAGAAGACCTGACAAACTTTGACCACGACAAATTTGTCTCATAGGATCTTGCAAGGAGCAGGGCAGAAGGCCAACGTGCTGAACTGATCAGTCATTTCAAATCTGGGTCCCTAATGGTAAGAGCTAAAGATTATTTTGGCAACTAAATGACACATGAAAGGTGATGAACAGACTTAGATTACTGTGATTTTAGTGGAATTTTAGGATATTTGGCTTCTTAGAAAAATTAGAGCACTTTTATTTGAATGCTTAACTACCTAATTATTATATCTTTGGACACATTGGAGAGAAAATGCAATCAATTCTACATTTCTGTTTTGTCACTGATTCCTTGAAATATTTTTTTTTTCATTTTGTTTAGTAATGGCTAATTCTCTGAATAACCATGCCAAACTAAGATTCTATGAAATAATTTTTGCAAAGGGTTTCATTTTTTTAAGCTCGTTTGCTGTTATTGGTTCAGATATTTTACAAATATTGCTACTTCGCTCCCTCTTAGATTCTATTTATAACGTCTTGCATTATCTAACAACAAAGATAACAAAATTATTTAACAAATTTCACTTCAAGGCACTGTAAAATGAATAACACAGGTTATAATGTCTCTAAATGCAATTACTATAACGATGGTGTGTTCAAAACCTGTGTACTAACTGTCTTTTTCTCTTCATATCACTTTCTTAATAACTACTGGATTCGGTTCATTAATATTGTATAGCTGAATGAAATCCTCACCTCTTGATGGTATAAAGAGGACTTTTATTCATGCCGCTGTGCTCATTATATCCAAATGTAAGTCACAGGCAACAAGTCAGATTAGTAAAAGTCAGTTATTCTATATGAAAATATCCAAACACCCATCTCTTTCAGCCCACAGTCAAATATACAGCTACAAGAATTTCTGAAGCTGTGTTTCAGAAGTAACTGCCTGTTTTCCAGGGAATTCCAGCTGTAGCTGACTGCCTATGAGGGAGAGGCCAGGAAATGCTACCTGGTGACCAGAACAAGCAATTGTGGATCAGGGCTGCAGGCTTCACTTGTCATGGGCTGCCTCACTGACCTTGCTGTCTCTATGTGCAAGCTAATGTGTCCGCAAACAATTTGTGGGAAAATGATATTTTTTTGTGTGTTTTATCAAGTCAAAAGAGGGTCAGAAAAAAAGAGGCTTTGTTTCATTCTCAATTAAAAAACAATTTGTAATTTTCATGTGACAGAATGATAGGCTGAAAAATTTGTCACACACCATAATAAATGCTTCATTCAACCTACAACAAATAATGCCATCATGGTAAATTATTGCTTCTTGTATGGCTTCTGCTCCCGGGAAACCAGTTATTATGCTGTTTTCAAACAAAAGCGGACCATATGTGTAATGGTTACTCCTTCATTTCCTACTCTGATGTCTGCATCTTTGCAGCAGGGAGGCAAGCTCAAGAGGCAGCTAAATACAGTGAAAGAGAGGAGATATACGACATACAGGGAGGATAGTAGAAGAGCTATCAGAAAGACACAAGATAAAACAGGTAACTCAATTCCCATTGTACGTGAACTATTTGTTTGACCGGATGAAGGTCCACTACTTGTCAGGTAAAGGTGAGGAAGGATGTATTATTTAAGAAAAAGGATCTTTCCTTAACTGCCTCCTGAGCATCATGTCACCAGTCCGTGGAAAATAATGCAGCACACTCTATAGCATTGCAAGTTGCCCTGCCCTTTGGCAAGAAGAGAGGAAGCAGAGCTTTCACTGGGGCAGCTAAAAGGAGGGAATATCTTACAATATGCGGGTTCTACACCAGATTTCAAAACACGCTGATAAACATTTGACATCTTACAGTACTCATGAAGCAATAAATGGAGTTCACAGGGTTGCAGACTTCATTTTCTGGATGTCATTAAATCAGAAAGGTTTTGCTTCCATTCTTCAAATGGTTTTTATTTCCCCAAGCAAAGAGATTCAATTCACGCAATTATATTTGATGTATTTTTCCCTGAAAAGCTAGGATACAATTACAGTTACCAGTTGAGACACCCTGCTATTTTCTTTCTGAGCATGGGGAAATCTATGGGTCTCCCAGATACTACTGCTTTGTTACATCTGGCGAATGTTGCTTTTTAATTGGGATTAGTGTACTTCTATTCTTGTATAAAACTACAGAGAGAAGTGAAAGCCATTCAAAAGCTGGGCATTCAGCAGAAGCTCCTAAAAAATTGCACTAGAATTCTCTATCTAAGGCATTAACAGGATGCTGATTGCAGTAATATTTGTATGCAATGGGTTATCTATTTTTACTAGCAAAGTTGGTCAAATAATTAATGAACCTTCTTCTCCTGGAATAAAGTTGATATTGAATTTAAAAGGGTTTGGATTTTTTTTTTACTTACTTTTACCAACATATCTTTCACAGATGTCAACTCAATGGCTGAAGGAAACCAAAACATGAATTCAGCCATCAAGGCACAGGTTCTCCTTCATTTCAGATGTCTAACACCTAAACTCTAGAAGATCAGCCCCCTTTCTAGATATACTATACACCACCAGTGTCTTCAGTTTCCTTGTCTGTTTTTGTGAGGACGCCACATTGTTCTTCAGTGTTCAAAAAGAAGCGTCTTCCTTTTGTCTCTCCCAGTGTGTCAGGAGCAGTGGGGAAAGATTTTAATTAAATGTACTTTCTTGGTTCTCCATGTCACGTTATGTAAGCACATTAGTGCTTTAAGAGCTTAGTGTCAAAGATTCCGGAATAAGACTGGCATACACAAATACAACAGTCCCACAGTGAAGCCGAAATATTATGAGGAGAAATGACTGCACAAGCTGCTGACTCACTCTAATCAGATGCGGGGAGAGTCTCAGAGTCGCTAGGTGCTGGGCAGGAGAAAGGGGACTGAGCAGTGCTGCCAGCCCTGCACCAGGTCTGAACTTGCAGGTCCAGCCCATACACCATGAAAGCTGGGAGCAAAACAAAAGGAAACTGATCTTTTTCTAACTGCTCCCGTCTTTCCCAGTCTACAAACTTTGCTTAGCAGACACAAGAGCCTGAAGCTCACTTCCCCTCCCTGCTCTTTCTGCCTCTCCCCATGGACATGCAGATTGTCACACAGCTATATGACTCCAGGAAAATCAGATCTGAGATGTAAACACCAAGTGACAATGCACATAACTCATGCTCACGCTGTGGGAGATGACAAAGCTGCATTCAAATGTGCCTGTGTCCAAGACAGCAGAGAGAGCTTTCCTCTTACGTCTCCTTTCTAGTGACCCAAAGGAGCTAAGCAGGGGATGAGAAGACCGTCATTTCCCAAAGGCTGGCTGCAGCGTCAAGCAAATGGGAAGGAGTGGGCACGCCTGATGTCTGTACCTGACAGTGCTGGGGCGAGCAGGCAGCGCACGTCTGGGTGAGATACTATGTATTCACAAACACTCCCAGCTGATGTGCAATGCTGCAGCCCCTCTCTGCCTTTGGAAGAGGCTACAGGGAGGCTGGAGGCCTTTGCAGCAGCTGGCAGCATGGTTATGCCAGCACTGCGTCACTGGAGTGGGAGGCAGGGGAGTGCAAAACACGCCTGTGGTGGAGAAAAAGTTCCTTTTCCCGTTCTCCATAAAACTGCATCGCCTGCTCTGTCTCTTGTGTTGCCTAGCAGTAGAAGAAAGGACTCAAAGGGAAATATAATGCACCACCTAAGGGCCATGCTAACAGCACAGCTGTCTGCATGCCAGCCACCCCAGGAGAGGGCTGTCTCTTCCTTCACTAGGCTGCCCATGGCAAGCTGTAGCTCTGTACCATCACAGGTTTGCAATCTACGCAGATTGTCCCCATGTCCTATCAGTGAGAGCTGAAAGAAACTGATAAGAGAGTTGAAAAGTTGCAAGAATACATGTCCACAGAAAGTGTTTATAGCAACAGGAAAAAGCAAGAAACTGGATAACAAGCAGAGACTTCCTCTACCAGTTAATGTATATGGCACATGCTGTTAAATACAGGTCTGGACAGATCCACTTATAGCAGATGGCTTGACAGAAGTTCACCAGCCTAATAAAGCTTCTGTAGGGGATGACAGTATGGCCTGAAGCCTCTGTGTTTCTTCCCACTGGGCTAAAATTCTTCATAAGGAATTTTATTTAAGAAAAAACCTAGGGTTTATGGCCCTATGAGGATGATTTGCTGAGATTCTTTCTCCTCTAAACAAGCCTGCAAGCTGGTATTTGAAACCTCTTCTGTACATATCCACTGCTATAAGCTGTTAAAGGCTTGGCAGGAAATTTTAGCATTGCTTCTCTTTGTTCCTAGCTTTTAGTGGAATGATCACGATGAAACAGCGCTGCAGTGAAGACTGTTTTTTAATGAAATAGAAACTGAAGGATACACAGAGTGTAGCTCAGTGCAGGGTAAAAAACCCAGCCCCTTCAAAAAAAAAAGAAAGATCCACACCCGTGATATTTGTATGTGTTCTTGCAATGCGATCAGCTTGAGAAATACAATTCACAGCATGTCCAACAGTGAAGCAACATAACCAAAAATTGACAAGAAGGTTAATCGATTACCTCATTTTGGCTATTATCTTAATTCCTGTCCTTTGCAATTAATAGACTGGAAAACAACAGAGGAAAATAACTGTCCCTATTTGAGATAAAGCAATTTCTGCACCTTGGACTCAGAGGCAAACATGGTTCAGTATCAATGCAAATGGTTTGAAAAGAAACATGACTTTGCATTTATATACCATTCTTTTCATGGCTGCGTTCATGAGCCAAACTGGGACTATACTTACAACTGCCATAACGCACATAAAATTATGAACGTTCATTATTATGCACGTTCTAAGGAAGATGTTTGGAATTAACTCCATCATGAAGCGAATAAGCTGTAAAGATATTTAACCTACTTGATGATCATAAAAAAAACAATATTTGGCCCTTCTAGCTTATGGAAATTAATCCCCAAATAAAATACTGTGATCACCTGTTGGAAGACTCATGGAACTGACCAGGAATCTGGCATGGAATGACAGTGGCTTATTAGTACCTACGGTCAAATACCCAAACATAATATTCAAGGCTTAAAACTAGAAAGCAATGAAACTCTGCTTGTGATTCTGAACTTGGGGAATCCATCAAGTCGGAAGCAGTTTAGGCTTAAAAAAAAATCTACTCTAATTTAGATAGGTAGGACATAACATTAAATGACATGTTCATTCTAGAAACAGGCAACATAGAAGATAATCTGAAGTGATTCCAGTACCTTTCTTAGAGACAGAGAGTAATTATGAGGGTAGGAAGGCTCTGCAGAGGGACCTGGACAGGCTGGATCCATGGGCCAAGGCCAACTGTATGAGATTCAACAAGGCCAAGTGCCGGGTCCTGCACTTTGGCCACAACAACCCCATGCAGCGCTACAGGCTTGGGGAAGAGTGGCTGGAAAGCTGCCTGGTGGAAAAGGACCTGGGGGTGCTGGTTGACAGCCGGCTGAACATGAGCCGGCAGTGTGCCCAGGTGGCCAAGAAGGCCAATGGCATCCTGGCCTGTATCAGAAATAGTGTGGCCAGCAGGAGCAGGGAAGTGATCGTGCCCCTGTACTCGGCACTGGTGAGGCCGCACCTCGAATACTGTGTTCAGTTTTGGGCCCCTCACTACAAGAAGGATGTCGAGGTGCTGGAGCGTGTCCAGAGAAGGGCAACGAAGCTGGTGAAGGGTCTGGAGCACAAGTCTTATGAGGAGCGGCTGAGGGAGCTGGTGTTGTTTAGCCTGGAGAAAAGGAGGCTGAGGGGAGACCTCATTGCTCTCTACAACTACCTGAAAGGAGGCTGTAGCGAGGTGGGTGTCGATCTCTTCTCCCAAGTAACTGGCGAAAGGACGAGAGGAAATGGCCTCAAGTTGCGCCAGGGGAGGTTTAGATTGGACATGAGGAAAAATTTCTTTACCGAAAGAGTGGTTAAACACTGGAAGAGGCTGCCCAGGGAAGTGGTTGAGTCACCATCCCTGGAGGTATTTAAAAGACGTGTAGATGAGGCGCTTAGGGACATGGTTTAGTGGGCATGGTGGTGTTGGGTTGATGGTTGGACTGGATGATCTTAGAGGTCTTTTCCAACCTTAATGATTCTATGATTCTATGAATCTATTATGAGAGCTTGACAAATAATTGTGATGATTAATTTGTTTTTCTTAAAAGCTGGACTGTGTACAAACTGCCTGCAAAATGACCACAACATGTTCTATTATTTATTTGAAATTATTATTTAACTTCTGCAGCAAGACATTATTTCTCAGCTCCTATTTTAATTAGAAATGAATATTTCATCTTACAAACAGAAATAAAATATGCCAGCTGATTTTTTTTTGTTCCTTGATTGAATGGTTTGTACATGTAATCAGCAAAGGCACTGATTTCAAATCAAGATATAGCATTTGAAATTTTATCTTATTATTTCTTATTATTTCATTTGCTGACTAAAATTTAATGCTGACGAAAGCATTTGAACAGCCAAGCTCAGCCTTTGCATTTAAAGGACATAGGCAACAGCACAGTTATTTCAATGGAAGATTCACAAACAGGGTGAATGGAAAGGAGGGCTTTTGCCCTGTCTGATCCTGGTCAGAGGCCATACTCTGATCTGGCATCACGATCCCCCAGTCCCAATTTATTCTTTGACTTTGCTTCTTCCTTTTTTTAAATTATTTTCTCTTCTTTTCTTCTGTTCCCTTTCTTGGGAATATGGCAGTAGGGAATTCAATTTGTTACTCTTACTGTGTGTCCTATAGCTTCTTCTGTCACTCCCAATCCAACAATAAACTATCTCTGAGCCTCTCTCTCAGACTCTGCAGGGTCCCACAAATGCCCATGCTCCCAAAGCCTCAGGCACCATTTTAATGTGATCGGCTATTATCGCAGAGACCTTGGATGTGCCTGCTTCTCTTGCTTTCTTTGCAGCCTTCCTCCAGTGCCATCCTGGATCCTGACCCAGTCTCTCTAAGGACAGGATTCCACAGAGCCCATTTTCTACATGACCTGAACTCCTGTGGAGAAACGATTAAAAAGAAAGAAAACCCAACCTTCAGCCTTCCCCTCTCCCTCAGGTAACTATGTAACCTTGCTGCCTTATTTGCTCACTCTATTAAAGACATATTTAGAACTACTATTCTTAACAGATCTGTTATTTGGAACAAGTTTAGCAGATAATGAGCTGCTGCTACTCTTACATGAGACAGGAATGAACACACTTAAAATTGAATTAATTTACAAATTTAAATAAATATTTGCAGATTTTTATGTTATTTGGCTAGCTTTAATCATGCTTTTCACTCAATAAAAAAAAAAGTTGAGTCAGATACCCTTACAGATATCTTATTATAACACACAATAATGGAAAAATGAAAAGCACAGGAAATAGGACTGATTAAATTTCAAGTGTCACGCTTTTATATGAAGCCTGAGACTTTATCTGAAAGAAAGAGACAGAACTCAGTAATTGTGCTGCAGCTTTCAGAACATTAACCACCTTAGATACTTAAATTAGGAACCTGATTGCATATTCAGGCACCTAATTAATTGACTTGATTAATACCTGAACTTCTCTAGCTGCTGTTGACTTCCATGGGAACTATGGGAGATCAGTACCCTTAAAAATCAGGCCAATTTATCTAGGTCTCAGAGCATGCACTTCGGGAGCCTAATTTTGGGCATCTTCATCAGAAAATGCTGGTTCAGAGTTGAAAATAAGCAACCTTCATATTAACCATAGAATGTATTACCACTGAATGGGGCAAAGAAGTTAACAGAAATCTAGTCTCAGTATATGTTAAATATTCGGCACCAGTACAACACCCAAAACTATTTGTCAGGGTCTTTAGATCAGAGTGGAAAACTATGATGAAAATAATAAAACACACATATGCATTAACCTATCCTCTCTGGAGATCTGTGCTCCTATCTGGCATGGAGACAGCAAATGGAACAAATCACATAAACTCTTCTCCATCCATTGATCTAGACCTGTAGACATCTACGTTCTAGCTCATGGTTGTCAGTGTATGGGCATGAGATCCCGAAGACTTCAAAGGTATGAGTCAATATCTCATGTTAACACCAGACCAAGTACTCCCCTCATGGTAGGATACCAGCTCGTGGCTGGCAGGCACAGACTAGCTGCCTAGTTGGTCTTTTCCTATTTTAAATTGCAGTGGTTCTGTATGAGTCTGAAGAATAGTCAGCAAAGATATCTAGTATTCATCACACTTTAAAACACTATTCATTTAAGATGGGTTTCAGAATTCTTGCATGACAGTGTACCGCCCATCAGCCAGTACTATTGGTTTTCTTTTTCTTTTATTATTATTCTAAAAGAACAAGCCACTTCTTCCTCACTTCTGTTCTTAATGTTAAGGTGGTATTAAGAACACCAGCATTAGCTGCCCCAGTATAAATCAATATGAACACACCAATGTATCTCACTTCTGCAGAAATACAGCTCCCTCCAAATTTCTCCTTTGCCAAGTTTACTGTTGGTTTTGCATTGTTTGTTTTTTTTTTAAATAGACCATATCCTCACACAAGAAACCTTCTGTCTGAAGAGCTAGCTTCCTGGAACCACATGGTTGCATGCTGATGGGGTGGATGTCACACACGCAACATGAGTAATCAGAGCACGCCCAGACTACACAGCAGCCCTGCAGCCACACAGTTGCACTCAGAGACTCCCCTTGCTTCCCGGGATCAAAGGCAGCTGCTGCAGCTGCTCTGGAGCTGAGAAGCAAAGTGGCCTCTGCCACCCTAACTAGCACCTAGTTGGACCATGTTATAATTTAACAGGGCACACTCACAGTTTCTGGTTTAAATTAAGTGTAGTTTTCAAATGATTGTTAGGAGGATCCAAATATTCCCTTGTAACCCTTGCAATATGCAATACATTAATCACAAATACACAGAACACAAAGATCCGCTTGATTTTCTCCTTAACTGGACATATGCCCAGAGCTGTGTTCAAGTACAGTATCACAGAAAAGATTCATTTTAAAGCTAAACTAAGATTAGAAACTTCTGAATGAGGTCTGCATGAGGACAATGCATCGCTGATTAGCAGCGAACTAGAGCTAAGCAAATCAGAAGATAAAATAAGTGGCCCTAATTTTATTCACATATTAAATTCAACAGAAAAACAGAAGCAGGATTCTTTCAGATCTGAAACAATTTTAAAAGCATTCATTTTAGCACACCTCCTTTTTTCCTGGGTGTAGCCAAATGTTTTCTGCCCAATGCAGAAAAAAGGGCTATCCAACCCAGCCAAAGCCAAATTACGGAAGTACTTGAGATCTCCAAGAAAATGGGCCCTTGTGATGTGAATTTTTAGACAAAATAAACCTGGAAAAACAGGCAGAGCAAACTGTCCTTTGCAGAAAGTAGACAGTACACTGCATAGCATGATGTGTAGAGTGCTATGCTTTGAAGAGAGCAGCCCTGATTTTCCATCCCTATAGAGCTGAGCCTGAATCCAGAGCTAAATTAAAGATTCAAACTTGCAGGTTCCTCCAAAGCTGCCTTCTGTTATATGAATCTCAAAAATCTGAGCTGCAGGAAAGCTTTGGAAATCATCGTCTCGCACCTTGCTGTGCTGCAGTGGCCCCCTCTGGCTCAGCCAGCAGCCCAGCCTAGCTGCAGTAGCTGCTTTCATTATTTTTCCCTAGTTCTCTCCACACTAGCAGACTTCTGCGCTCCCCCAGACCTCCCGGTATGAGTCGGAAGGCAGAAGTTTATTCTGGCAGCGCTAGTCTTTGGAGCACACACCTTCCATCAGATTATTCTCCCTATGGATACCAATACAG
>NW_008824004.1:1068521-1071483 GCF_000699105.1 Pygoscelis adeliae
CAGGAATGTTTTTTGTTTGTATGGGTCAGGTTTTACTATTCAGGCTCATAATTTATTGTTCTTTACACCACTGCTTGGCCAAGATCTGTTAAGCGGAACCCATTTATTTTAAGAACTCTGTTGGCTATTTTTCAGAAAATATCTTTGTGCACAAAGGGGATCTCTGGGCTGCAGCTAGACGTGTGAGTGTGTGGGTTTGCACCTACACATGTTAGCCTCTACTGTATCTCCTTTGCACCTGTATTTATGGGGTAATGCTGCCAGTAATGACAACCCGTAAAATTGCAAGCTGAGTTTTAAAACCTTCCACCTACAGGTAAATGAGGAAGGGGAAGATATGATCTAATGAAAGACCAGGAGGGCTGACAGAAGGCAGTTGGCCTTGTTTTCAGATCAGTTGCCTGTGTCATTTCATCTGGTTTACTTACTGATTTCGTTAAGTGCTTATATCTAGGCTAATTGTTCTGATGCATGACCTGCACAAACAATTGATTTCTAGGAATGAGCCAATTAAATTTAGTTGTGTGCTTTTGTCTTCACCACACTCTTGATAGAAGTTCAAAGCACCTGTGACAGTCTGAGCGGTCGGGAGTGCTCCCGTCACTCTCCAGGCACCGGAGACAGGAGCCCTGAGGAGGCACAAGGGTGCATGATTCATGTGTCCTGTTCCTTTGCAGCACCATCGGTTTAGTCGTGTAATGGAGAAGGCTGAATGTCACAAGCCTACCCAAGGATTGTTTCAATCCCAGAAGTGAAAATTTTGACTGTTAAAACCCACAATGGAAAACGTAGATGTAAATATTAGATTCAGAAAACTTTTGTCGTATCCTGCTGTAATATGTATATGTTCTGCAAACTGTCTTCTATGCTGTTTACAAAGGTATATATATACTGCTTCTTTCCTTTATTTGATGATCATTTCATTTTTTCATGGATCCCCAAAGAAGAAAAATATTTATTGTTATTGTATTTTGATTGACAGCCTGGTTTAAAAGTATTTTTGGAAGTATAAAATATTGGATAAATGTAGCTGCTTTCTTCCAAACACAGAAATAAGAAGCTAGAAGCAAATGAACAAAAACCTGGCCATAAATAATATCTTCTCCGAATAATTCATATGATTTATCACAGATAAGCACATTATTAATCTTCCTCTTCTTTAATCCTTAAAAGCTGTCTGTAACCTTGCCTGGGAAATAAAATGAGACTACAGCTCTCCCGTCTTATCTGCTGTAAAAAAGCCTTGACTAAAAAGTGTAGCAATTAGAATTCTTTCAGACAAGTTTTCCCTAATAGGCTTCATTCTAGGTGCCCATGAAATTGAGATCAGTTTTGATCACTACTGTGGGATGAATCCTAGGATCTCCTGCCTCATGCTGAGGACAAAGTGAGTGACACAGGACTCAGCTCCTTCTCTACCTAAGTACATAATGGGACCTAAGTATATAATGGGAATCCAAAGCAGGGGTGAGGGAGGGCGAGTCACAGCATACATAAGGTACAATACATCTTGAAGAAGTCATGGCATGCAAATAGCTTGATTTCTTCTTCAAAATCATATGAATGTGTCTCCTACATATTGCACAGATTATTTACAAGCAGTGCGAGACCTGGCAGAGTGTGCACTCAGGCTGTTGTAGTGAAAGTAGCTCCTACTGTAGGTGCTTCTGCTGATGCAAAGTCTCATGGGACAGGTGCTCTATGGGGGAGCCTTGCAGATGTTGAGATTAAAGGAGTGTTCTCAGAGACACACCTACGAGCACCTCTGACACAGCAGAATGAGCCCTAATAATGTCTGCTGTATCTAATTTGTCCAACTCACAACATAACCTGAAACATTAAAAACCACTCAGATCAACTCTCACTGGAAATGCATTCACCCTTTCAGGAAAGTGTAGAAAAAACCAAGTACACATCCTGGAGTGCTTTGGCCACTGATATGAGAAAATGAGGGCCCCATGTTATCTCGTATAAATTCATCAAAACTAAGATGGGTCTTGAGAAAAAAATCCTTGATTAAGAGAAGCTCTGAACTACATTACTGTTGGACTAGATGTAGCCTGAAAGATGCATTAGCCAAGTACAAAACTGTCTGAGGATGGGAACAGGTCAACCATCAGTCTTCTATCTTCCTATCTGGTGCAGTAAGTGCAATCAAGGAGAACTTCACGGACAAATACAGGAAAACAAACATCACAACAGGCATGAGTAGAAGCTCTGTAGATCTTCTAAAAAGACATTATTATCCTATGTCAGAAAAAAAACCAACCTCACTAAAACTATAAGGACTCTGTCTATGTCTGGATGAGATAAAACCAGTTACTTTTTAATGAGTAGGTGATAATGGTGGCAAAAACTTAGGGATGCTTTTCAGAGAAATCGTAACTAGAGGCAAACAAGTCAAGCTGGCTCCAGAAGCACTTGTTGAAATGATTTGATTTAGTATCTTGGGTGTAATGTCCCACAAACATAACTGTACTACTCCTGTACTTGAACTGGTATGTTCATGTAACACAGCACCGCTCTTTGTGTGTGTTGCTGTGTGGGTCTCTGATATCTAAAACACCTCTGCACCATGCTCCACATCTCTTTCATATTATGGCTATAGCAGGCAAAGTGAAAGATTCAAGGTCTTTACAGTGACAAAATAACCTATATTGCCTGTAATTTTTGTCTTGAGAAGTATGACTCTGCATTATTCATACCAAAGCATAAATGATTTTTCTGGAATATTTAGTCTTCCTCACAAGCTCTTTTCTGCTATCATTATTACGTTCTGCCCATGATTTGACATTCTGTGAAAATTTGTGATGGACATCCAGAACTACCTAGGTGTGATGAAAGCTTATGTCCTCTTTCTGAGTGAGTCTGCTGATGCAGAAAGAAGATGGGAAAAGTTACAACTTCTTAGAACGAAATTTGACACAAGAATATGGTGGCCATACAGATCCTTAGCAGGAAT
>NW_008824004.1:1071500-1077785 GCF_000699105.1 Pygoscelis adeliae
GGAATGAAGGCAAGCAGCATCCTGGGTTGTACTGATAGCACAGCCAGTGACTGTGGCATGTGATTACCTCCCCACTACCACTACCCTTTACTGTGCACTCACCAGGATGCATCTAGAATACTGCATACAGTTTGTGGACCCCCAGTACAGAAAGACACTGATAACCTGGAGAACATTCAGCAGAGGGCCATCAAGATGATCCGGAGCTGCAGTCCTTGCCCTTTGAGGACAGGCTGAAGGACTTGGGCTTGTTCAGCCTGGAGAAGAGATGGCTGCAGGGGAACCTCACAACAGCCCCTCATACCTACGGGGTGGTTATCTAGAAGAGAGAGGTAGGTTCTCCATGGTGAATCATGGTAGGAAGATAAGAGACGATAGGCATAACTTTAAACAAAAGAGGTTCAGACTGCATATGAGGCAAAACTTTTTCACATTCAAGCAGTGGAACATGTTGCCCAGAGACATTGTACCACCTTCATCCTTGGAGGTTTTCAAGGCCCCAGTGAGTAAAGCCCTGAGCAACCTGGTCTGAACTCATAGCTTACCCTGTTTTGAGCAGGGGGTTGGACTACAGTCTTCCTGAGCTACCTTCCAGACTAAGTGATTCTGTGATTCTGTGACTCTGGCTGCACTCAGACTGACTGACTGTAGTTGTCTTGGATCGAGACACGAATTAGCAGATAAAGCAATCCTTATGGCATGCCCAAGGTATGAGTAAGCATCCTACAGGGAACTTGAACTGTGACCTCCTTTGGAACAAAAAAACCCTACATTTCTTGTTCTTGTCCACCACAAATACATTCACTGACAAATAATCCTTCTCCTCAAAGATCAATTGAATCGATGAATGAATCATGAATTGCCCACTTTGTTCAACTTCGCTCTGTTGAAAAACGTCTGTGCTGATTGCCTGCCAATGTATTTTGTTGTCCCAGCAGATGAACTGCTGTGAGCATAATCTGATGTTTGCATCAGTGCAGAGGAGTAGTCATCCCACCCGGTTTACATAAACTACAGCCGTTGTATTATCTGCCAGAAGGTGAATAAGGCATTCTGTAAAAGAGCAGTTAGACCTCTGTACAAGTGTTTGGACTGTGCTGAGTTCTACACCATTTCTGCCTGAGTGTGACTTGCATTTAATTCTGGCCTATGTGGGCTCACCAAGTCCAACAGGGAAATATTTGTCACTGTAGTTTTGTGGGGAGAAAAACACTTCTATTTGGGCTATTTCTATCAGATCAGGGAGGAGAAAACATCCTACAGAACTGTTGGAAGGGTATCTGAACTCTGTTGCCTGACATATACAGTCTATCACCTAATCTTGCTGTCAGTGTACAATCTCCAAAACGTGGAAAAGGCTGAGTTGTCTGATGAACTGAGACAACTTGTGACGGTTGCTTGGGGCAGTGCCTGTGGTTGTGTGCTAAGGGAACTTAGTGTCAGTTCCATCCTGAGTTAGGTAGCTTCTTAGTATCTCAAATTCAGAAACAGTGCTTTTCTGTTAGTGTTAAAACGGTCTGCCCTGTTCTGACTTTTCATCTGAAGGACATGAAGAATGGTGTGAAGTTCTGAACCTCACAATATGTCAGGGGTCCATGCAGAGTTGCAGGACATGCTTTGTTTCCTAAAGAATGTAGCTACTACATGGAAAACTTTGTAAGTACCTTAGTGGCATGGACAGTTTAAGAAGAACAACTCTGTACTGGAAGTGGTTTTGACCCACTAGATATCAAGGAAACTACAGGAGAGTGGTCAAATACAAATATCTCTTTTCTGCTGTGGTGGGTTGACCTTGGCTGGCTGGCAGGTGCCCACCAAGCTACCCTCTCACTCCCCCTCCTCAGCAGGACAGGGGAGAGAAAATAAAATTAAAAACTCATGAGTCAAGATAAAGGCAGTTTAATAAAGAAAAGCAAAGGCCATGCATGGAAGCAAAGGAGAACAAAAAGATTTGTTCCTGAGAAAAAAAGAGAGAGGGAGAAGGAGAGGGAGAGAGGCATTCCCTTACGAGAGGCATTTGGTTACAACATTAGCAAAGAATGAGTCAAAAATAGCTCCCACTCATTTGGCTGCCACCCAAGTGGGAAAAGTAAGTTGTTTAATCTTTGCAAGAAGGGATGATCCAAAAGAGCAGTCACTGCAAAACCCTCAATGATTGTCTTCTCTTCCTAAGAACTTGTGCTACTACCATACAGTCCTAGTACATCCAGATAAGCTGTTCTTAAAATGTGGCCAATTGTTAGGCGTCCCACAGACTTCACAGCACTTGGACTTGCTTCCTTCCGGTAGTGCTTAGACCAGATAGACCTTTTTCCCCAAAAATACACATGTACATTCAGAGCTCAGTGTAACATGAGAATTCCTGAAGAACAACATCAGTCTTCTCAGGGACTGAATGAAGAAATACAAGCAGTAATTCCTGTCATCAGAGAAGGAGGATTTCTAGGAACTGGCTTTCCCTTGCTTCGTAGAGAGCCTGCAATACCAAGCTAGTGCTGACTCAACAGTAACAGGGTGTGAGAAATTGCAAATTCAGCAACTGTAATTGCTTGAGGAGAAGTCCTTGCCTATCCACGAATGCTAAAAATTGAACTTAACATTCCAGTGGCAATTCTGAATAAATCATTCAGTAAAGTGATTAGGTTGTATATGAGCAAATTATACTGGGCAGGCAGTAACTGAAGATTCTCAAATACAACCTTTGTAATTAATCTCCTTTTCAAAATGGATAGAACAAGTATTCTGAATCTTTTTTAATAAGGTAGTTGGAGAACAAGACTGCCTTTTTTTGTTTCTGGCTGCTCCTAGGCAACCCACTGCTGGTTAAATACAAATACACTATGCTCCCCTAAATATCACAAGTATTTTTGTCCTTGGTTTTCTTTTTCATTAGATAGTTTCTTGAGATGTTAACTCTCCATACATGGAAGATGAACTTGAGCAGTCTATTGCCTTTGAATCAATTTCTGTCTATGAAAAAGTATGGGTGTGCTTTGTTCTCAGTAAGGACTATCAGTGCACTTCTGGAATACAGAACTGATCAGGACCCAGAGATAGCCACAATGCATGCTAATAATGTGCATGGACTCCTGGGACCACAGGGGACTCAGCTTTTTCCATTTTGCACTATGTACCTTGTTACAGGAATATTGATGGAATACTGTGAGGTAAGAATGAAAGCTCTTAGATATAATGGAGTTAAGGTGCTTGGTACCAGTATTGAATACTGATAATTTTCCTGGGGAGATGCAGTAGTAGCAGCAGTAGTTAAATTTGTAGTACCACAAAGAAGTCAGAACTTTGTCTATTGGCACTTTTAATGGATTTCAAATATTAGTGCTTATTAATTTATTGAGCAGCATGGATTCTCTCCGTCAAATTTATGCATGGAGATACTTTGTGAAGGAGGGAAGAGGCAATTCAGAGTCCTTTTTTTACAGAGAGTTTATGAAAAGGGCTGTCTCCAAACCTGTTAGAGGTAAAGAAGGCAGTTTCTTGGCAGTGTCATACCAGACCTCCTTGGAGAGAAAGGCTCCACCAGCAAGCTTTGAAGCTGTTAGTATCTGAAGTGACATTCTTAACACTGCAGAAAGGTCAGATAAAGATATGTGTGCAGAAAGCTCTGGTGGTGCCAGACAGTCACCAGTCAGCTCTATGCAGTTAAAGAAAAACAAATATGATATTTTATCGTCCCCAGACTCACTGGGGACATGTAGGTCTCTTGATTCTGTAGGTATGCCATTACTGGGAATAGATACCTTGTGGTACTTCCCTTTGGTGATTTGAGACATTTATGAACTTCTTAGTTGTGTGTGATAAGCCTGAGGGTTATCAGTGGTTCACCACCAAATTTAAGAGCTGACTGCTTTTCAGCAAAGTTTAAAAAGTATCACACATTTTGACGCTTCATGCAAAAACTTACAGCTTTTTAGAAGGGGAAAAGATGTTTGAGTGCCTGAATTGTGACAATTAACTATCAGAGTCTGCCAATGTAGACAAATGCTTTTGTGTTTCACTAGTATTATCAGAATGTAGTGGTTCCTGTCTCTGATACCTGACACCCTGAGAAGCACAGGACACAAGGGCAGGCGTGTAACGGTACCTCTCCAGCACCCTCTCCAATGTCCAGTGGCTTCAACCCTGGGATGTCCTGAGCCAGTTTGGGATGTTGGGGTTTTTTTCCCATAAAACAGCCCTTAGTGGTTTTCTTCCATGAATTTGTTTAACTGCTTTTTGGCTCAAGTACAGTTTTAGAGTCTACAACAACCACTGTCTGAAAACTCATCTACACACTCTGTGCAGAAGTACCTCATCTTGGCCGTTTTGAACTCGCCACCTGGTATTTGCCTTTGATGCAGCCGATGAAGAATGACTATGCTGGTTCAGACTAAAGTTTTCAGTTTCATAATCAAACAGAGGCTGGATAACAAACTACCTGTGTTTACAACATCTGCTGAGATTTCCTCAGAAACAAGACCTTTTTATAGAGTATCAGCATGAAATTTATTTATGTGAATGGAATGACCAAAACAATGCAATTTTAAGCTTCTTTTCTTAAGAAGGCTATGCATTTGCACTGTGCATCCATCATTCAACCTCCCCTCAATAATTCCTGCCCTTATTGGCCTATATTAACTCCTTTGTCTGAGCTGAAGCAGTCTCAGAACAACTTAAATGTATATACCATAAATCAACATTTTGATAGAGTCCAAAGTTAATGACTCCTTTGAGGAAAAAATATCAGTATAACTTCAACATTTATTTAGCCCGTCTGGCTTGCCATTAGCCCCTCAACACCCCGATGGGCCAGCCTGTCTGCCAGTCAGCACATCAGGCCAGTTTTGAGTCAGTGACAGTATTTGGTGATATGTCTCAGCTGTTAATAAGGAACTGGGGGGAAACAAAAGGTAATGTGGAAGGTGTTGTTAAGAAATGTTACTGATGGAGAAGGGAAGAACTAGAAACACTATGGGAATTCAGCTCAGGGAACACATGAAGACCAACTGAAATTACTGCTACAGGGCAGAAGGGGTGGAGACGTAAAGAATTGGACACAAATCCATGGGAAGCCAGGCTTCATTGGTTTTGTTTCTAATTGAGTAAGTTCCTTACTATTAGAATATACTTTTCTGACTAGAAATGAAATATTTACAATATTTACAACCAAAATATTTGCAAAAGTTGTTCAGCAAGTATTTTACAGAAAAGTGATCACCTCTCACTCAATTTACTAATAAATTTAATCTTACTGAAACTTTTTCGTTTATTTTCACAGATTCTGTCATGGAAGAGAAAACCTGTCTATGCACAGATCACTTCTCTTCCTATGAGGTGAGAGTTACTTCTATCTGTAGGACAGTGTGTTTTTATGAGTGCTACATAGTGGAAACAAGCTATAAGTGTTTTAATGGGTGAGGAAAAGAAAGGGTGAAGCAGATGACCGGCCAATTTTAAGACTCATCAATTTTCCTTAAAATTTGTTTTCTGCCATAATATTTTCTTTGAATTTCCTGATTATTCAGCTGATCAGAAAAGCTGGCTTTGAGGAAAGAAGTTTAAATCTGTTTCAATTTTTGTTAAAATTTAATGGTTACTCATTTTTTACAAGCCATATTGCAAACGTGGACACTCTTGTCAGCTTCAGCGTAGCCCTAAAACATGAAAAGGGAACAAGTCGCTATATAACAGAGCAGAACTAAATTGAGAGGAGGCTGTGCAACCAGTGCCAGATATGCTCCTGCCAGAGTTGGGATTTATATCTGTACAATTTGGGGTTGGCATTTTCTCACACTTATGACTTTAGACCATGGGACTCGCTTTGAGAAACCTGGTCTACTGGGGGCTGACGGGGTCCATCTGTCAGAGAAGGGGAAGAGCATCTTCAGTCATAGGCTTGCCAAGCTGGTGAAGAGGGCTTTAAACTAGAGATGCCGGAGAAGGGGAACCTCAATCCATCCCACTCCTACCAGTTTGATGGCAGAGCCAGCAATAGATGCCCAGAGCCTGGAGAAGGAACACAGGTCAGCAGGAGAGCGCCTGAAAAGCAGCAAAGAGGAACTCCATCCAGTAAGACAGCTTCATCGGGGGCCCAACTTCAATGCCTCTATGCAAACACACGTAGTGTGGGGAATAAACAAGAGGAGTTAGAGACGTGCACACGCCTGCAGGGTTACGACCTTATTGGCATCATGGAGACGTGGTGGATGGCTCCTATGATTGGAGTGTTGGGATGGAGGGATACAGGCTCTTTAGGAAGGACAGGCAGGGGAGACGAGGAGGGGGTGT
>NW_008824004.1:1079763-1081345 GCF_000699105.1 Pygoscelis adeliae
GGGGGTCGGGGCAACCGCTGGTATCAATACAGGCTGGGGGATGAAGGGATTGAGAGCAGCCCTGCCGAGAAGGACTTGGGGGTGGTGGTGGATGAAAAGCTGGACATGAGCCAGCAATGTGCGCTCGCAGCCCAGAAGGCCAATCACATCCTGGGCTGCATCCAAAGCAGCGTGGCCAGCAGGTCGAGAGAGGTGATTCTGCCCCTCTGCTCTGCTCTGGTGATACCCCACCTGGAGTCCTGCATCCAGCTCTGGAGCCCTCAGCATAAGAAAGACACAGACCTGTTGGAGCAAGTCCAGAGGAGGGCCATGAAAATGTGGGGGATGGAACACCTCTCCTCTGAAGAAAGGCTGAGAGAGTTGGGGTTGTTCAGCCTAGAGAAGAAAAGGCTTCAGGGATGCCTTTAGACTAGATATAAGGAAGAAATTTTTTGTGCTGAGGGTGGTGAAGCACTGGAACAGGTTGCTCAGAGAGGTGGTGGATGCCCCATCCCTGGAAACCTTCAAGGTCAGGTTGGCCGGGGCTCTGAGCAACCTGATCTAGTTGAAGATGTCCCTGCCCACGGCAGGGGGGTTGGACTAGATGACCTTTCGAGGGCCCTTCCAACCCAAACTATTCTATGATTCTATGATTATACATTTCTAAAAAACCCAAAAAAGCAAAAAACAAAAAAACCAAAAATCCCAAAGACAAATATTTGCCAGAGCACAGATTCAAACAGGAAAACAGTTGACAGGTTACCAGTGCAGTTCTTCTGGAAGTTGGGATTCTCTAGTGGGTGCCCCGGGATGCGGCACTGAAATCTGTGCTGCCAGAACTCAGGAAACCAGGGGTTGCGGGTGTTGGTGTCCAGACGCAACTTCAGATAGTAGTCATCAAACGACAAGACCTCTGGAGACTGCAGTTTGATAGTGATGCCTCCGTTTGCTTCAGGTTCGTAACCTTCGATGACTTCATCTCTGTCTGCCCAGCCATCACTGAAAAGAGCCAAAAAAACACTTATTACACAAAGCTGGTGTCCTGGTTTCAGCTGGGATAGAGTTAATTTTCTTCCCAGTAGCTGGTACAGTGCTGTGCTTAGGATTTAGCATGAGAATAATGTTGATAACACACCGATGTTTTAGTTGTTGCTAGGTAGTGCTTACACTAGTCAAGAATTTTTCAGCTTCCCATGCTCTACCGACTGAGAAGGCTGGAGGTGCACAAGAAGCTGGGAGGGGGCACAGCCAGGACAGTTGACCCAAACTGGCCAAAGGGACATTCCATACCATGTGACGTCATGCTCAGTATATAAACTGGGGGAAAGCTGGACGGGGGGGCTGCTGCTCGGGGACTGGCTGGGCATCAGTCAGCGGGTGGTCAGCAATTGCATTGTGCATAACTATATGTTGTATATTCTTTTATCATTATTGTTGTTGTTGTTATTTTCCCTTTTCTGTCCTATTAAACTGTCTTTATCTCAACCCACACATTTTACTTTTTTTTTTCCCGATTCTCTCCCCTGTCCCACTGGGTGGGGGGGAGTGAGTGAACAGCTGTGTGGTATTTAGCTGCCTGCCGGGTTCAACCACGGCAGTCCTT
>NW_008824004.1:1085724-1111871 GCF_000699105.1 Pygoscelis adeliae
TGCTCAGGAACTGGCTGGGCATCGGTTGGCAGGTGGTGAGCAATTGCACTGTGCATCACTTGCTTTGTATATTCTATTTTTTCCCCCCCTTCCTTTTCTATCCTATTAAACTGCCTTTATCTCAACCCACAAATCTTACTTTTTTTTCCCCCGATTCTCTCCCTCATCCCACTGCAGGGGAGGTGGGTGGGAGTGAGCGAACTGAGCTGTATAGTGTTTAGCTGCCGGCCGGGTTAAACCACGACAGACGGGAAGCTTGTTTTGAAAAAGCAACCAGCCAAAGGCAGGCCAGCACCCTCGGAAGCAAGTGATTAAGGGAGAACCTAAAGGTACGTCTAAAATTCAGGCAGAGAGGGAAAGAAGAAAGCACAGTGATGGAGACTTGTAATGAGCAGTCTGACTGATTTCATGCAGAGTCCTCATTAACTCATCTGGAATTATGAGGATTTATCCTTGTCCCTCTGGAAAAGGTTTTTGGACATAGCTTCTGGTGTGATGTCTTTATGACTGAAGAGATTCTGCCTTATTTAGGCTGTCCTGTAAGGGGTGGAAACTGAAAGGATTAATATTGATGGAAAGGAAACTGAGACAGGATCATGGATGTTTTGAAGAAGAGATCTCAGCATGCATGGATCTTACAGCTAGAAGAGTAATTCAAATCAAACATAAAGTGAGAAATGCATTGTGTTGGAAGAGAATGGAATAAGAATACTTGATAAAGTTGACCAAACTAAAAAGAAAACCACATGCTGTTCTCACACTGCATGGGATTTGTGATAACATGCTTTTTTTTTTCTCCTTTTTTTTTTTTTTTTTAACAATGGCTTTCTATTTCTTCTATAAACTTCTCTATTTATTCATATAAGAGATACTTTTAAAAACCTGAAGATAAAACTCTTTCTTGACAACATTATTTCATGGAAAGTCTATTTTAACAGGTTTGAACAAAGTCCATTGGGCTTAGCATCTGAGTTTTAGTTTAGTAGTTATAACAAGAAGTCCATTGATTTAGTGTCATTCTCCAGTTCTTATTAGGGTCCCCTAAGAACAGTGCTATTACAGTCTAATTTAAGTGCAAATATAAGTTGACCATTGCTTAATTTTAATATGCTGGGCACGTCATGAGAGAAATAGATTATTCTGGCACCTCAGATCTAGCTCTATCCACTCAGAATCAAATCAGCAGCACTGCTGCTGTGAAAAGCAGACAGATGAAGCACTTCCAGCGGCAAAGAGCTCAAGAGGAAAAATGTGATTGAGCACTAAGAAAGAAGTCTCTGTTGCACCCAACAGAGGCTTGCATCCTGAACTCCAGACAGACAGAAAGAAGGTCCTTGTTAGGAGTCTCTTACACACAACCTTGAGAAGAGGGTCGGGGTGCAGACCATGCAGAGGGCATTTACGTGACACTCAGCATAGATGTGCCTGGGACTACACAATGGAAAATAGACAAGATTTGAAGCAGCAAGCTCTGTCACAGTCCTAGTCAAACAGGTGTAAAGTGACTATGCATTGGGCACATGTGAGTCTTTGGTCCCCAGCCACCAGACTGAACAGCTGCATGGTTTAGCTGACATTCACGTTAACTGCTGCATCTGTGCTGCAGGCACTTGGAAAAAAATGGCAGGTCTCCATGGAAATACAGGAAAGCCCATGTACTGAATGCTTTCCATATGGGACACATGACCCAAGCCTCTATTACAGGAAGTTATTTAAGACGTGGCACATATGGCAGCCCACTGACGGAGTGATCAACAGGTGCCTTTCAACCTGGGCCCAGGAACCCACAAAGCTATACTTTAAGATGGCACTACATGGCACCTTTGAGCCAGGTTTTCTTCTTTGTTTCCCCCTTTGCCAAAGCTTTGCAGTAGAACTGCCCAAAATTTCTGAGCTTACAAACCTCTGACCACTATCTTCATAAAGCCAAGCAGCATGAGATACATATGTACGCATGTTGGATCTCACGTGTGATGTGAGACCGGAGAGCAGGGGGAGGCTCAGGGAGGAGGTCACAGGAGGGAGACAGCAATGGCTGAAGAGTCCCGCTGTGGAACGGCGCTGGGCATGATGCGGTATCCCAAAGTGACTCTCTCTGCCAGGCTGAACTTGGCAGCATCTGCTGGGTCACTTCTTCCCACAGCCAGCGATGGGGGTTACTCAGGTCCTGCCCTTGTACCAATGTAGCCTGAATGATAACCACGTGGCACAGCTCATCCTCTCTGCCTCCCCCCACTCCTCACTTGTCCATGTGCTGAGGGCAACTAGCAAAACGTACCGTGCACCCTGACTGCCTCACAACAGGCTACAGACTAGATAACCCTACAAATGTAAAACCAGGAGAACAAACCTTCTGGATTTCACATAATTCAAGCCATAAACTAGTGCCAGAGGGGAAAAAAAAGACACAATATTTATTTCTTTTTACGTGGGGGAAAAACAAGCAAGAGGTCACTTCTACAGCATAAGTAATTGAATCCTAATTGCATGATTACTTCATTATTTGTCACAATGTTTATGGTTTGCAAACTGTAGACTCAAGCAGAAACATTAGTGAGTCGAAAAGATTAAGTAAATCGGGCCATTTTTTTGCAAGACTTTCTAGAAAGGAGGTAGTTTCTCTACTGCTTGGATTCCTACCAGCCAAAAATTAGAGTGATTTATTTCCTCTCCCCTGTAAGTTTGGCTTGGAAAATTGCCACATTCACTCTGAAGGCAAAGCAGAGCAATTCTGCAAAGGCAAGAGAAAGTGTGTTTCAAGTTCTCTGAGGGCAGCTGATGGAAAAGTTCCCCTAAATTGGAACACAGATTGTCGCCTAAGGTTTCTTTGTCTCTTTCCGGCCCCAAGTGTTTTTTGTTCTCTCTCCAATTTCCTCAAATTGTTAAATCTGTCTGATAAGTTTTGTATGCAGCAAAATGTGAAGAAAAGGCACTGGACTCAGAGAAAAAAGTTCATACGTGTTGAAGTTCATATGGGAGCTTTGCTCTACTTTCAGTAAAGTCAAGGAAGCAAAAAGGAGTCCTCTGGTCCCTTAGGGAACCCCTGCCGTCCTGGCGGCTACAGGCTGGCTGTGCTGAAAGGTGCCCTAAGGGGGCCATGCAGCCCTACCAGCAGCTGTGGGAGGATTATCGGAGACCAAAGATCTTGTTATAATCGCTGCCTATGTTTCTTTTTACTGTGTATATAAAAAAGAAAGAAAGAAAGAAAAAAAAAGGATTGTCTGGGAACTGTGCATCCTTAGTGCCGTATGACTAAATGGATAGTGTTCCAGAAGACAATGTTAAAAAAATTGACATTTCTAATGCTGGGCAACAGCACAATACTGAAGTCCAGATGACAGTGTGAATGTCAGTGACAGAATCACAAGACCAATAGCTGATTCAACGGGAAAATGAAATCTCACAAAAAAAAGGCAGCACATACTATTCTTTTGTTGTCAGAATCAAGTACTTTCCACCTACTTTCCTTCTTTTATCCTGCTGAGTAGCAAGTAGCACCGCACGGAGTACTTTTTGCAAAACCATCTTTCTGTGTGCCTTTACTGCAGATTTCAGGAGGTGGCCCAATATCCATCACCCAAACTGCCTTCCCTGATGAGTGTCCATTGTAGTTTTCATGTGATTTTCTGGCTTTGAAATGTGCCGGGTATCTTGTGCAACAGTTGATCTGAAGCTCTGTGAGGGGGTTTAAGGTGTGAAGACAGAAACAGGGAGGGAGGGACAAGCGTGTGGGTGTCAAACCAGCAACCACTCTGCTCGCTCTTAGGAGAGAAAGAACCAATTGCTTTTGTTATGGTTTTGTGGTGTTTATCACAATCACAATGGTCACTGATATTCTCCAAGCTACTCTCTGTCCAAGTCCCAGTCTGGTGGCTGACATTCATGATGCCAAATCCAAATTTCAGCATTCAGTCACAAAGAAAAATCAAGCAGAAAGGGAAAAATCCCACAGCTACCCTATCTAGCTTCAGAAGTCCTAGTTGCCATTATCACAGACTGAGTTTAAAGAAACAAAGCTATTTTTCTCTTAACCAGTTTACTCTTCTGCTAGTGTGTGACAATGGACATTTCTGAATTGTGGCTTCAGCATCTTAGCCTCTCTGTATTTTCTGAACCGCAGACACATATATTCCTCTGACTGAAATATCAGGAGAAATGTAATGGATTTCCAATTTCCTCTCCTCTTCCAAACATGAACACTGTCAGCTGCTTTTCACAAGGGCTGATGAGACAACCAGCAATCAGGCTTTCTATTTTCATCTCCTCAGGACTTAACTCTTAAGCTATGCAGCAGCAGCTCTGCTTCCCTGCACAGCACTCAGAGCATTACTATTCCAGATGCTTTTTCCAAATAAGCAAACACACAAAAAGAAAACATGCTGTTGTTTATGAAGACTACTTGCCCTGTGATTATTGTAGGAGGTAACATCCTTTCACAGGTGAGCAAAATGAAACACGTTTGTCAGTCGTGGACACTAACTGGCAATTTGATCCCTGCACCCTTATAAGGCTTGATCTGATGGACCAAAGCTGTAGAGGGCAACTGATTTAGACTCCTCTTTCTGGAGGGCTGCATCACTGGCAGCTTTGTCAACTCCCTTTGCATTAGCTAAGGTAATGTTTTCTTACGTTTGCGTTCATGAGAAGGGGTTTTTTTATGCTGTATTGGCCAAGTCATAAAATATATTAAAAAAATGTAGAGCAAAAAGCCCTTTATAAATGCTAAATGAATTATTTTTGCAATAATCCTTCTGCCTACGGCAGATATTCTTGTCATTATAAAACCAAATAAATTAATCATATTAAAATAATTTCTTTTTTTTTTTTTTTTTTACATGTTCTGTGCCTGTGCTAGTGGATATTTTTATCCACTTTGAAAACAATGTTACATCTAGCTATACCTATGCAAATCGGAAACATTAGTTTCAAACTTTCAGCCTTCATAGAGGTTCCCTGCCGATATTCCACTCAGGTAGGGCAGCAGGGCCCCAGGTGGCCATAACCGTCACACAAAAGGATCAGAGTCTATGTTCTTGCCTTTCTCTCCTTTCCACAAAACTAAAGCCCATGTCAATGTACTTTACTTGTCACATCGATACACATCCCCATTTATGAATGCCTTCTTACCATTGCTCTCAAGGCTGCCACCTGGCTTGCTGTTATGTTAAACTTCTAATAGATTTAAATATGAGGATAGAACCACTCAAAGAATTCAACATTCAGTAAAGTGCCATGCCATTTTGTTATATATGTCAACATCTTTATTTTTAAGGACAATTATTATATGCTGGTTTATATAAATAAAAGGATGGACATTTTACTTGGAATGTGCTTTTTGCAAAACCGTCTTTCTGTGTGGTGGTCAGACACTGCTTATTTAGAGGCATTTCAAAATGCTACAAACCCCTAAATAGTGATAAGTGGGATTTAAATAATTTGTTATTTGGTTCTGATAAATGCCAGTGCTCTGGATTTCCAGAGCTGGCCAGACCTGGAAGCCTGCAAATTCAATTTTCTCTTTTTATAAACATCTTCTGACAGCGCCCCACTGGAAAATCCAGCACGGATTCTCCTGCCTGCGTGCAGGAGTTGTACAACTGTGACGGCCTCCTGCCTGCTCCTCCGGCAGAACAGACGGAAACTCAGAGGTCAGCATAAGGCCAACCCAGAAAGTACCGGTGTGGCAGGTGGTATAATTTCATAGGCAGCTCCACCAAAAAATTCTGTGTTGCTACGTGATATGAACACAGGTGGCAGAATCAGGCCCAGAGTAATTTGCAAACAGTACTGTAGCTGGCTGCTTAGCTCCCCTCTTCTGGGAGTAGACTTTTAAAAAAATCCTTTATTTCACCAGCCTGATGTACTGGAGAGGAAAAACACAATTAACTTATTGTGAAGGATGGACCTATTCTCTGGCAATGAGGAACTCTACCAAAGATATTCAATGTCTGCGTAACACATGCCTCAAACAGAAAATGCCATGTAAAGAAAATTGAAACTGTCCAATATTCACAAGTCAGCAACTGGCAAAGTGACTTTCCTCCTTAGGCTTATGCGTTATCAGTCAACCCCAGTGGTCACCAATGTCAGCTGAAAGGTGCTGATCGTTATTGTTAATGAGCATTATTTCAAACATGAGAAAAAAAGGCCATATTTGCATTCATTCATTCTGCTAATTCATCAGTACTACATACTTGCATTGAAAGGTGGGAGAGCTTTCCTCAGTTGCCAAACCATGAATTCTTAAAAAGCATAGTTTTACTTTTACATGTGTGACAAGTCCTGGCAATCTTAGGAGATTAGTCCCATGGCTACAGATAAGCCTCTATCTCACTGCTGGCAAGACCAGGCTGAAAGGCTGTATACTGTCATGCTATAACCTGAGGCTTGCTGAGCACTGACTGGCCTCCTCAAAACCAGAAGAATCAAATTCACTAAATCTTGTCAGCTGAAAGAAAAAAAGGGGGTTTGTAGGCCAGTAGTTTTGCTCCTGCAGGCATAGATGGAGGTAGGCAGGAATCATCACCTTCCCAGGCTGCCTGTCTTTTGCAGCAGGCATCACAAGGTACTGTGAGATTTGTGCCTGTTCCCTTTCCCCACAAACTGTGCTGGGCTCAAATGTACCTTGAATTCCAGCCTTTAGATTTCTCCTAGTTGTTGACCTTCAAAGGTCAGTCCTGACTCACATCAGCTGAAAGCATCATGGAAATATCAGCTTTGCAAACTGGAAGCAGGAGAAAACCACTGAAACTCTTTCTGGGAGGGCAATGGAAAATGAGAGGGGTAGAGAAGATTGCTGCCTTGACAATCTCCCACACACACAAGAGAAGGTACAAGAGGAGCATTTGGTGCCAGACTGTGCGGTTACTGATTTTAGACTCGTAACTCACACAGCGCTACTATGCCACTGTGGGTTGTAATCCTGCCACGGACTATAGATCGAAGAGCATGTCAAACCTGGTCAGGACTTGGGCTGGTCATCTCTAGAGACCACCAGCGTGACTCAGAAAGAGACCGGTATGATTTATCAGTTAACCCTGCTCCCTTTGAGACAGCTACATGTACCCATCATGGTTTGAATCCTAATGTCCTACAGGAGGTGCTATTTTCTGAGAGAAATTGAAAGATGAAGTTTAAAAATAATTCCCAAGGCCACTTTCTGCAAGCGCTTTGTCGTATTTCTTAGTAAATTTTCTGTTCTGGCCAGGTTCTGTTTCATAACATTGCATACACAATTTTTCACTTCCCATCCACAATTACTGAAGCCGCACAGTTGCAGTAGCACATTAGGTCTTATATTTTATGCAAGCACAAATTGTTGGTAAGGGCTTCCAATTTTTATTTAGTGAATCAGTGGATTTTTTTTTAATGAGTGACAGTCTGTAAAGAACTTAAGTTGATAAATGATAGGTCATTATGTTTCAAATTATTATCATTTACTTTTGTGGGAATTTTCAGAGTTTTTGCACTGTTCATTTAAAAAATGTAGATTATAACCTTGTGGACCATGATGGATTGTATTTTGCAAATATGTATTTAGGAAGGTTTTAATTATCATATGCGGTGCATATATTTGCATGCAATTTACATAATGTAATTTAACTGCCTATCATGCAGGCATTATCTTGGGGAGCCTTTATTGTGAAGATTCTTGACACGGTTGGCATGTGCAGCTTTTTGTAAATGTAGTTGCTGCTTTCATGCAGGAAATGTTTTACCATTCTCAAGGGTGCACAATGGTGCATATCTTGGAAAATCAGCAGCCATACATATATTCTCTAAGGCAATAGCTGATTTTTTCAAAAGGTGTACACATGCTTTCACCCCAGACTGTCAAGAGGATTGAATCCTTGCTCTGCATATTTGAAGTTTACAGCATGAGGCATCATGAAAGTGCAATATCTTTTCCAAATGAAAGCATGTGTGTAGGGAGGGGAGTATCCAATTTTAAACAAACACACACAAATCGGAAGCCTTAATCTTAGCATTGTGCCTCATATAAGGTGCTCCTGGGCTCCAATATGTGCAGCCAAATCCAAGATTTTTAACGTCTTATTAATACACCCAAATCTGAAAATAGAGAGGTTTCTCTTTGCTTCTCTGTACCAGTTCCTGGGGATTTCTTTTTATCCCCTTGCTGCTGCTGTGCTCCAAATTATGTGCAAGAAGACTCCACTGAAGAATGAATATAGATAGTAAGAAGTAGTTCCTGCCACGGAGAGCTCAACTGTAGTCCCTTTGCAGGGAGGATAGTGAGAAAGAAATACTCTTGCTAAGACTTCCACCCTGTCTGAAAGTCTTAGAGACTGAGGTCTTTCCTGTGCAACCATGCAAAGGCATAAAGGGGAATAGAGTGCTTCCTACCTCTGCTCCAGCCAACTACAAACTACTCAAGTCTCGGGGCCAGATCTGAAGGACTGGAAAGAGAGATACCATACAGAGGGGAAACAGGCTAGAAATACACAGAAAGGTACAGGTATACATACAGGAAAGAGAACAGCTAAAGACAGGGCCCTCTCTGCTCCATGCCACTCCAGCAGAGCTTGCTGGATGCTTGGATGTGAATTTGTTGCGCTTCCTGAAAGGCTAATTCATAGATACGTCCCTTAACCACAAGCAGAAAAAGGAGAAGCACATTTCCTTTCTTCTCTCCTTGCTTTGTTTGTTGAGGTGCTGAGGAACAGGGAAATAGAGAAACATCTTAGAATCACATTTCCATCTCCATTTTCACACAAAATGTGCCGAGCTTAAAAACACCTTGAATTCCAGCCTTTAGATTTCTCCAAGATGTTGACTTTCATAAGATAGTTCAGAATTTTCTTTCAGTGGTTTATATTCTTATGTGATTCCCTCAAGACATCCCTTACTGTAACCATCTCATATGATAATGCTTAAGACAAATATACACAGAGTTTATAGGCCTTTTTTCAATGGAAATCAAATTTCAAATATGCAGATCTAAAGAGCACATCCTACATTTTGCATCAGGTTGCTATTACTGGTTTGCATATATCCTATTTCCATACCTGTACAAGGCTTCTGGATTGCTATTTCCACACTCATGCTTGCAAACCGAACCTTTACACACATATTTATGTAGGAACTGCTCATTGCTTTGACAGCCCTTCAGTGAAACCATGCCTGCAGAGGAATTGGTAGCCATAGATAAGAGCATGCTATCCATTCCATACCAAAGCATACTGACACGGGCTTCAAAACATCAGATCAAATAAAATGGAAAACAAGAGGTGAAATATGATGAAACCCATGATAAAATCACAAACCTTGTGAAGTTATTAATCAACATTAACATGCATTAGAAGAATATATCCATAAACAGCTGTTTCTGTTTCTACCAAAGCTATTTTCAATCTGGCCATATCTGCCATTCTTTCTTTTTCACTTTCTGTGGATACTTGAATATTCAGATTACTGTGAATGTTTATGAATATGATATTTTCCGCTCGAATATTCAGAAGTTGTTCATTTGAAATTATATATTGATATGGAAAATATCCAATTCATATTATGCTAGTGAGTCGCCTAACCTTTCCAGTGAGAGAATCAAGTAATACTTTAAGGCTTTCATAGAATAAATAAAGTAAAATCATTAGATTTCAGTAACCTGTGAACACAGCATTGCATTGTGTCTCCAATGAACAGCTCATGAACCACTTGCAAACCAAGAAACCAATGAATAATTTGAATCATTAATTCACCTGAAAATTAAGCAATCTTTTCACAAACAGTTGCTGAACAATAAAATAGTGTAATGCCTTAAATATGTTTTTAATATCCACTTTGTTCAGGTAATACTATTATACTTGACCCAAAGCAACTGTTATAGAGGGCTTTAAAAATATATAAAAGTATTATTGATTTACTCTTCTGCACTTATTGCTGTCTTAAAGTCATAAATGTTTATTCATGTAGCTACACAGATATGAAATAAGAAATCTAAGTACAATCATCTGCCTGTCTAAATCAAACTTAGTTCAACATCACCCAGCTAACCTCTACGCCTTAAAAGCATCTGCCTTATCAAGAAGAGCTACAGTAGGACAGTGGCAGCCTTTTAGGCATTTAGGTGTCCGGTATCCAATCCATATTAAATCAAAATATGCCCAGAACATAACTGGAAATTATGAGGTATCTTGCTCAGAGGAACCACTGAAATGCACCATCTTGTTTAAATGCTACTTATTAAAGACTAGACTGTAAGTTTATTATTCAGATTGTTCAAGTGTTACTCCTTCTAGGTATCATGCTGGCATCACTGAGAGAGCTGGGATGGCAGATACTGACTGATGTAAGGAAAAGGTCCACACAGCTAGCGTGCAGCAGCTGAATGGTATTACACTGCATCTCACAGTAACCTCATTTTGTGGCATCCGAGGCATGGAATAGCCGTAGTGAGATGCATACTTAAACACAGAGTTTACATACAACAATACCTGCCTACCAGCCTGACTATCTAGGAATTAGAAATAGCACCTATTGAATCTTTTTTTTTCTATTTAAAAATTGATTAATATGCAGACTTATCTAAGTGTTTGAGAGAACAACATAAGTAAAGATTTTCTAAAAGCGATAGGTTTCTTTGTAACTTATGCTAATCAGAAAAGTATATTGAAGATATTATGAAAAACGGTAAAACTCACTAATCTGTTATAAACATTACTAAAATTGTGAAGTGAACAGATGTACATTTAGAAAAAGACTAGAGTGATTTGCCAAAATCTTGCTCAGACTACATATACTCTTACAAGTACTTGAAACATGCTTAAAATTGCAGGAGTAAAATAGTTCCATATACTTTTTATACAGTCAAGCCAACCTATAACTAAGTAAATGTACCATTGAATAAGCTACTGACATTTCATTAGACTAAATAAGAATACAAAAATGCAGCAAAGTCACAACTGAGGAGACCTCCATTCTTCAAAGTGTCTAAATTACCAAATCACCAAATTAAGGCACAATATAATCAGATTAATTTCAAAATGGATGAAACAAAGAATTATTCTTTGTTAATTCTGTACTGGAGATTGAGGGAGCGGCTGTTTTCCTTCTAGATTCCAAGTTGTACTTGAATTGGAAAACTTTTTCCAGGCAATAGATATGGATATCTTTTCTGATATCAGACATTTTCCTGATGGAAACTCCTCTTAATTCTCATCTTTCCCAAGAAAAGATGGGGGGTTTGCTTCTGACATAGAGGCTATGCTTTTGTCCTTTATTTATGCAGTCATTGAATAATTTAGGTTGGAAGGGACCCCTGGAGATCTTATAGCTCAGCAAGCTATATGGTCCATGCAATCTCCCTTCAAGTAATTTGGCTCATTCCTGTCATTGTCTTTGGGTCATTAGAGAAAGTACGAGTCATGTAACTAGGGAGAAAACAAATCTGCTACTATAACTTAAGCTTTGTGCTTTTATTTAGGAAGCCAAAACTTCTTTTATATTTTATTAATCTGTTGACCCCAGAACAATCAAAGTGTTCCTAGGACCACATTTTATTAACTAGTGATGATGTCACAACTTACTAATGGAAAACTGAAGTAAGCTTTTTTAAAACAGAACCTGATTTTGTCCAGCTTTTGCACAAGGGCACAATCAGGAAAGAGTAAAGAGTGTGTAAGCAGCCTTTCCTCTTACATGACACAGTGAGAGAGAAATATTTTTCCTTTTCCGTTCATGAATCCAGCCAGAGAAGAGGAATGGGTATGGACGCACATAAAATAGATAATTGTCACTTTGCTTCATGCAGTAGCGGGAGATATGCAAAGGAAATCTGAAAGGCACTGTGCAGAAACTTCACTTGAGTGAAATTGCTGTGTTTATGGGCAAGGAAAGGCGGAAGAGTAAAATCCAAATACACCAACTAAAGCCCACTGTCAGGGTGCTGCATGGGCCAGCTGCTCCCTGAGAGCTGCGGAGCCAAGAGCCGAGGGGGACCCCAGGGCAGGGCAGGACAGAGCCTTGCCAGCCAGGGCTCAGTCTGACTGTGCCCAAGCCAGGCGAGCCAGGCGAGCCTGCTGTAAGAACAGCAGTCTGAATCTTTGAATAGTTTGGATACAAGGACTGTTGCTCACAAAAAGATAGAAGAGATGAAGGAAAAAAAAAATGATGTAGATGACAGAGCCAGAAAAAGAGCTCTATAGATTTTGTGTATTATGACCTGTGAGCTGTAAGTAAAGGAAGATTGCACAGTTGGTACTACCTCAGGAGAAACCGGGGATGTGATTAAAAGCCAAACAGGCACAGCGCTTTCAGCTGCTTCCTGCTGTCTTAAGAAAATTGTTTGAGTTTTCCAGGGTGCCTTTTACCTTGTGCTGATGGCCACCTGTGCTTAGTCCTCTACCTTCCTCTTTACTTGATTCCTGGTGCATTAAAACTCCTTATTTCCCACCCCGCTGAGAACTAAAGCATGGGTAGGTTTAATGTACCCAGGCAAAAGGTGTGGACACGGAGGACAGTCTTACAGTAGCCTGAGCCTTGAGGGACCAGCTATTCTACATGGACCAAATGACTTATCCTTAGTTAATACCATGGGATTGATTCTGAATCCTCTAACTGTGGTCTGGTAACACTTATCTGAGGGATACAACAGAAAATAAATGAGGTTGCTCAGCATTGGTAAATATTGGTCAGTTAGAGAAAGGAAGGACTATGAGGATAATATCAAGGTCACTTTCGTCATGGGTCATCACCTTCTCGGAAGGTCCATGGCAGGCAGAGCACACAACTGTTGAGAAAGAATGTGGATGTGAAGATACTTTGAGAGTTTTTAAGTAAGAAGAGTATATAAATATATAAATACAGATATACAAATACATTGGTGATACCATAATTTTCTGAGTGACATTATAACTAATGGAGAAGGGGGAGAAGGGAGGGAAAGTAGTAAATTACTACAGGACAGTCAATGCTGTTTGAAATATAAATAGTTCATAAGCTATCCAATAGGTATTAATCCTATTTCCAGTTGTAAGAAAGGAAAAATATTTAACCCAATGCCCCATTTGACAACATTTAGGAAACAATGCTGATGGAAAGAACAGGGAAAAAACCAGCAGCATTATGTTTTTACCCAAAATGGAGTAACAATACAGCTCTTCAGCAAATTAACCCTTATTTAAAATCAGACTTTGTTTACTAATTAATTAGAAATAGTCATATATTTTTAAAATTTGTGCAGTAAACTTCACTCTGCAGTTGTTACCAGGGGAAGAGGAGGATGGGAGAGCTGTGCAGGCATGAAACCTATGTATCATCTATGTAGTAACCACAGATATAAGCCAAAGGGGAATTCACACGAACAGGGATGAACTCTATTTGCCAATCAGTTTTCACCCTGTGACACTTGCCCACTAAGTCTCCCATGCTGTGCTATAGGGCCACTTACTGTCTCCTGTACACTGACTCCTGCTATGGCCAAGCAATCCCTTGTCACTCCACGCTTTTCTCTTTCCCATCTGCTTGTCTGTTATCTCCCCAGTTATTCTTCCTTTCTACCCTGCATGACCTCCACCCTTTCACAGTGTCTGGCTAATGGGACTTCATTTGATGAAAGCCTCTAGCTATTGCCATGATTTAAATGATAGAGAAGCATAAAACTCCTCACCAACTACATGAAGAAAAGGACATTTTTTATTAGCTACTACTTTTTGTGTGACAGACAGTATCGCCATATGCACAGCCAGCTATTGCATACTGGAAACTACATTTTAATCCCTATGGAAATACAATAAAATAGAAGGATGCTGCATCAGTTAAAAAGAATTAGCTGTGAAAGACTGGCATTGTCTTAATGTCAACTACATAGTTTTGGCAGAGGAAGAACAAAAGTGTCCCTGGAAGACAGGCCCAGTACAAAGAATGAGATCACTACAACAATGTTATTTATTTCCTTTGCTGCATTAACATCAAGTTTAACTGTGCTACAAGAAACGTGAACTCCAGCAAAGATATTAATTTTACATTTCCCTATTGCTACTATTGGTCTTATAATAAATGCATGTTTGCGTTCTGAATAATAATTTTAAAAAAAGTAAGTACATCTGTTCAACAAAATTAGAACTTGGTCCAGTACTGGTCAAGGAGATGCTTGAACTGTCTAAAATGTAACTGCTAGAACATCATAACACTTTCACCAGGAACTCAGTTGACTTTAAAACTCTATTTTTGCACAGAGGATAGAAGGGAAAGTGGAAGTATGTCATCGTGATGGAACTAAAATATCACTCCCAAAAAAGACAGCCTTCTGTCATATTATAGTCATGTATAGATATTATATATGTGTGACATGTAATTCTGCCAGCGAAGAAAACAGGAAGGTAAGAAAAGTTTTTTTGGGAAAAAAAAGTAACGTAATTAGAAGACAATGAAAGTAATATTTGCTAGCTCAGTTTTTATTGCCTTGGTGAGGAAGTTTCTACCTCAGGACTCAAAATCCACAGGCATTAATGAATTCCAGTTTAGGACTATGTTTTCTAATATCCAAAGAGAGGAGAGGTATGCCTTTGTTATGTGCCTGTCTAATCAATGGCCAGAAATAGCAAGGATTATTTTGCAGGGATGGTTTGACAGGAAAGTGTCTGATGGGAATTTGTTTAATAAGATAACCTTTTAAAATGATATATTCAGGAAATCCTTAGAGAAGCACATACCAGTGTTAATTTGACAGCCTTCTCTGTAGAAATATTTTTTTTCTTAGAAGAAAATAAAAATAAAAGTAATGAAGCTCAATAGGGACAGATTCGTTTTTCTCTTTTCTTTTTTTTATGAAATACCAGAGTCTAATTAACCAGGCCTGTTTTTTTGTTGTATTGAAATGTAAGCTTATTTAAAGCCAATGAGCCCATGCAACAATAATGGAAAGAGATACTGCTGCTCCTTTCTCCTCTCTGACACCACCTTTACCACCCACCATCTCACCATTATAAACCAACCAATATTAGTCCACATTGGTCATTAGCTGCTTTGCAAAGACCTTACTATTTCATCATTTATTAAAAGTAAAAACAAAATCAAGAAAAATTACTCCTTTCCTCACTGAGGTGAGGAAAGCTACCTATCATACATAGGTAGTAACTTCTTCTGTGTCTATGCTACTGCATAGTACTGAAAGACACGCTGCTTCATCCTTAGAAGTGTTGAAGTGTTTATTGTTGGCTCTTCACGTCTTATTCAAGTAGACTGTCCCTGTGATTTTTACATTACCAATAACCCAAATATTTGATGAGCACAGACAATAAATTGCAAGACATGTTTACAAATTAAGAGATATTACAATATACAATATTTTCAGAGACTTTTTAGAGTCTTCATGGCTTACATATTTCATTCTTTGAAGCTTTCTTTGAAATCGTAAGAGATAAACGAATTCATTTTATGTTACATGAAAACGAAGATTCTTATATGGTTGCATGACTTCAGGAACAAGAACTGAATAGAAATACAGAATAATCTATAAATCACCAAAAAGGCTGCTCTGCTTCTCCCACCAAGGACAGAGAAGCATACTTAGTAAGCTAAGTGCAGACATAATGCTAGGGCTAGGAGAAATCCTAGTATTTCATTCCACAGTTTGCTCAAGTTAATTTCCCAGAAAATCTATACACAAAAAGCAGAAATGTTCACACAAGATATACCTGCTGCTCTGTACTGCACTGACAATATAAAGTCATTTGAAATCCATCTTAGCTTTGTATCTTCATAGTACAAAGTACCTTAAGTTCTTAGACTGGTCCTACAGACTCATCACAGTTTTGCAGACCAGAAAGACAGGACACCAGCTTCTCCTTAGTGTGTTACTAAAGCCCTAATTATTCAACTTTTTAACGGAAACTCCTTTGGGGCATGCATCTGAAACAGCCACTGGTGTCCTGGCATTACAGAAAGACAGCTTCCAATAGGCCAAGAATGTCTGGGATAAAGAGTAACCTTATTTATTTTCCCAAGTTGAAAAGAAAAATAAGATTTTCTTTTCATTCATTCAAAAAAAGTCTGGAATCAAGAGTGCATCTGAGTTCTGACATCTAAAAATTATGGAAGAAAATAAAAGGAGATGGAAATACTATTAGTGATTGTTTTTACTCTTCAGAACACTGGGACTCGCTCACTGCTGCGTGATGGAAAGTTGTTGTTAATTTCAAACCTCACATTTAGATAGAAATACACCCAGAATTCTTCTCATCCTCCCGCTCTTTACATGGACTTCTCAGAATCTTATACTCCCCTTAATGATCTCCCTCAGTATATTTTTATATTGTAATTTATTCAGATGCAAAACGTAAATTTGAATCTTTTTTTTTTGCTGCCTAACAGTTTACATCCTTGACATTATTTGTCTATTTATTCATTTCTACATTTGATTTCTTTCTCTTATATCAGCAGCTATATTTGCAATGTCCTTCAATACTTTTTAGGTGCCTGTGTGCCTCATCTCCATTTCTCTCGAGACAGATTTAAACAGCAGCTAGTTTAGTCATTTTAAACTCATTATTTTCTATCTTTATTCATGAGTTTACATCCTTCCTGCTATTTTTTTTCCTCATTGTAATTGTATAAGCCTCTCCGATTTCTCCTAACACACCAGCTATCTCCTTCTGTATGTGTTGTAATTTCCTTTCTTTGCACATTGTTCTTGTTTGGCTTACTGTCATATCCTTCCACTTGGCAGAAAACAAGAATGCTCAAATAGCCAGGCTGAACAAATCATATTCCTCATTATGCACAGCGCCTTATTAATATGCATTTCTTATATACATTTTGAAATAATTGCTCTTGTAATTTATACTGCAAGTTCCTAGGAGGAAAAGGCCCTCTTTGGAATTTCAGTATTTAATTTGAAATAATGCAAATCAGAAGCAGCGCTTCTAATACATATTTGATTTAATCTTCAGGCATATGTATATTACTTAGTACCTGAGGGGATGGGAATCCTGAGCGTACAACAGTTGTAGGAGCATTGCATTCTTTAAGTAAATAATTTTGTAAATACCACCTTGGCCTTGAGAGGATCTAACAATTTTTGTACTGCTATTTCTGTATATGTTTTTGTATGTGTTTGAATATATATTTCTATGCACCTGTTCTTAATAAAAAGAATTGAAAACTGGTTGCCTACTTACTGTAGTCATTTCTTTCAGAACAGCCCCTACGTTCCCCAGCTACACAGAGATCTCACCGCTCAGCTCAGCTCTGCTCCCATTAGCTCACCCAGTACCTGCCTTGAACTTGGCAGGAAAAGTCACCAAGCCCCAACGAGTGCCAGCACACGTGCTGCTGTGCCTCCCCTATGTTCAAATGGATTTGCTCTTGCATGGAATATGGAAAGAGGAACTACAGGACATTACTTCTGGCAGTGTATCTCCAACACACAACATGCCCCAGCCGAAGCTGCAGACTTTAACCTTGCTCAGTTCTCATCCCTGTCAACTCAAAATGTACATTAAATTCTTACTATCCATGCAGAGAGGTCTGGGTTCATGGGGAAAGGGGTAGGGGAAGATGAAAAAGATCTGGACTGAACTTTCTTATCTGGGCACTTCGGCATCCCTGGTTGAAGAGGTACTGCACATAGGAACTGGAAGATCACTGCCTTCAACACTTGGGTTTTGTGAATCCAGCTTTTTGCTAGTGTTAAATGGCCTTGAAAAATGAAGTGACTGACTTCTCTGAATATTTCCTCTTCAGAACTTTGGTCACAGAGCTGAAAAAAATCCATTAGGATAGTCCTGTGCTCAGGAGAAAGCTCAGACCCTCTCACTCACAGCCCATTTCTCTTTCCTGAGAGACAGAAAGCAAGCTGTGGGGTTTTGTGGGGCTGTAGATTACCTGGCCTCTCTACAGCATTTAGGCAGTGAAACTCAGAGATGAAGAGAAAGGGAGAGAAAGTCAATGGGTAGTGGCAGGGGAGATAGTCTTGGGCAAAGGTATTATCCAAATAAAGTCCGTTCCTGTTTACCCTATCTCTAGGTAAGAGTTTGTGCCCTTGTGCACGGCTGGCTGTGGACAGCACAGTTCCTTTATAAACAACAACAAAAAAAGAGTACATCTGGCTGTTCTGGCCTCTGTTGTGAAGCTGGCCAGGCATATCAGACCCAAGTAAGCAGCAGCCATGTGTGGTAGCTACTGAGCTGTTATTAGGATATGCAAGCACAGGGCACTAGTTACCTCGGTATCCTATGACTGACCAGTAGCATCTCCAGCTCTGATGAGGTTGGCTGCTAGGCAGATGTGTATGTAGCAGGAGGCTAAATCAGTGGCACTCCAATATATTATAGGCTTGATCTACAGCGTCTTGTCAGTGTGTCTTCTGGCACATATGCTGGTTATCTGTTATGGCTTTTGTCTGGGTTGTTCTTAAGTGTGTGGTCCCAAGGCTTCCCTGTGACATTCCCAGTCCTGCTCCTTCTCAAATTTGCACTTGCTCCCAAAGTCTGGGTAAGTGACCCTGAAGGTGCTTGTAGGGACTTTGTAATGGGACAGCACCTGTGGGCCAGTTTGTAACTGCAGAATATGAGGGGGACTCCAAACAACTGAATCAGAAACCAAAATACATATTGGAAAGTCCCGTAGAATTGGGAGCTTATATTGGGAAGCTAAAGTAAGGGACTGCGTGGTCTTGAATTGAAAGTAAAAATGAAACGGATTCAATTCTTAAAATCAGTAGGAACAAATACTTTGGCCCAAACTCAATTTTTAATTTAAAACATGCTGCAGTCAGCATGAGATGCAGAGGCTGTATGTCATGAAAAAGCCCAGAAAGGGTAATGTAGAAGACCAGATGTCCTTAATGGTATGTGTACACTGGCCATAAATCCTGTTCGTTTAGAAATCTCTAAGCCAGAAATAGGGACAGAAACTCCAAGAGAAATTCTACCATTCAGTTAACAAGTGACAAGAAAGATTAGAAAAGCCCACTGAATATGTACACTAACATTGAAAGGAAATCTCCATTACTGTTTGTGTTTAGATCTAAGAGAATTAAACAGATTGTTAAAAAAAACCTTTTTTCCATGAAGTGACACATGTTAATCTTTTAACTAATTTAAATGTACCATCTGCCTTGCTCTTACAAATCTCCCCAGGTAAGAGGAGTTCAAGGAAAGCCACTTTCAATGCCCTGTGCAGGATGTAGTACTTTCACAGGCTTCCTTTGGCTTAAAATACGCTCCTGAGAATTTTCATTAAGTGCTACATATTACTTGAAGGAACTGAATCTATTGAAATGTATATTGATGATGTTCTGACTTGTGAGAAAACAGCAGCAGAACATCACAAAAGACTAAAAAGTGCATTTGACAGGACTATGAAATAGGACCCAAATTATACAACAAATGTGAAGCTTCAGGCTCCAGAAAATGTTTGAAAGAAGGGCTAAAGAAGATGGTACAAAGAAGGCAGTCAACTCCAAGCTATTCCAGACTTCAAAGATCAAAAGACAAAGGAGTGTGCAAAGTGGGAGGGATGGTAAAATCTGTGGGAAAATTCATGCCAAACTTGACAGACTTTATTACTAGCTGTCAAGCACTTATAACGAAGAGCACACAATGGTACTCAAGCTTGGACAGAGACTTTCAAAGCTTACAGGGCTAATGAAGTTCCTATCTTCAAGTATTTTGATACCAGTACACAGACCTAGGCTTTTTCAGATGATCTGGAAAATAGCTGAAGGATGGGATGCTTACAGAATAGGCTGAATACCGGGCACTTACCAAATCAGTATGTCCCTGTGCATTAGCGGAGAGGAAGAGGGTAGGTGAAAGAAGCTTTACGTGTTCACTTACAAAAAATTGGCAATAGCAGGAATTAGTCACATAACATTTGTGCCCACAGCAAAGGTGGCACTGGTTAAATATAACTGCAAAATAAGGTGGGGTTTTTTCAGTTGCAATTACAATATTTGAAAATATAGAATAAACCAGGAAACTCGCACGATGAATTCTCAAAAATAATGGAGTATTATTGCACATGGGAATAATAACAAAAAGTCCGTCTCAGAAATTATATTGTTGGTTTATTATTTGTGTTACCATAAGGCTACATGGAGAAATTTGTAGGAAAATGTTTTCATGGGAAGAATTAAATCTGTGTTTGCCAGACATGTCCTAGAAATTGTTACGTCTGATCGTGGTATACCACCTGATAGGCAGAACTGTTGCAGAGGATTATGGATTTCAACATGTAACATATCAAGTTCCAGACATCCTAAACTAAGTGGTGTCATGGAAAATGGCATTAAGACAGCTAAAAGGTTATTCACAAGCAACTCTAGAAGAAATGTATGCTTACTGCTGATGAATGTGTGAGCACCATCTCTGGAACGGTCTATCACTAGCTGAAATTTTGTTAAACACAAAAATCAAGATCAGACTTCCTAGGTTAGTCAAAAATACAATGGAAGACAAAACTGATTCTGAATGTAAAATGATAGAGTCATAGAATGACAGGACTTCTAGGGTATTAAAGTTTTGGAAGCCTGGAGGTACAGACTATGTATAATGGCATTTGGTAGATGCAAATGGGCAGTGACTCAGGAAACTGTGCTTTGTTCATCTTACACAAACTTGGGAACATACTTTTATGGGAAGCTTGAAGCCATTACAATGTTTTTCTGAAAGAAAAAAAAAAAGGTTGGGGGAGAGAGGAGACAGAAATTGCTTTTCCCTGAAACCAAACTGGAAGCAGGATTGTACACAGAGCTGCTAGAGGACTGCAGAGTGGTGGAAAATGGGTCAAAGTCTGATGTGCTCTTAGAAGACCAACAAGAATATGTAGAGCACTACTAAAATAGTTGTGGTTTAACCTCAGCTGGCAACTGAGCACCACGCAGCCGCTCGCTCACTCCCCCCACCCCAGTGGGATGGGCAAGAGAATCGGAAAAATTAAAGTGAGAAAACTCGTGGGTTGAGATAAGAACAGTTTAATAATTGAAATAAAATAAAGTAAAATAGTAATAATAATAATGATGATGATAATAATAATAGAAGAATATGCAAAGCAAGAGATGCACGATGCAATTGCTCACCACTCGCCAACCGATGCCCAGCCAGTTCCCGAGCAGTGGTTGCAGCCCCCTGACCAACACCCCTCAGCTTATATACTGAGCATGACGTCACATGGTATGGAATATCCCTTCGGCCAGTTTGGGTCAGCTGTCCTGGCTATACTCCCTCCCAGCTTCTTGTGCACCTCTTCACTGGCACAGTATGGGAAGCTGAAAAGTCCTTGACTTAGTATAAACACTGCTTAGCAACAACTAAAACATCAGTGTGTTATCACATTATTCTCATGCTAAATCCAAAACACAGCACTATGCCAGCTACTAGGAAGAAAATTAACTCTACCCCAGCCAAAACCAGGACAATAGCTTAACATTTTTCTTATGACCCCTGTAAAAGAAAATTTAGGGTGAGATCAGTTTCTGTTTCTAAAAAAAAAGGAAATGTGGAATTTAGGTACTGGCCCTTTGAGAGTAAAATAACAAAATGTATGGCCTGAGACCATTAAATTGAAACAGTGAGTTCTTGAGCAGAAAGCATGTTAGAGTTAGAAGAGAGCAAATCTGGATCCCCCTCTTTTTATACTGTGGATAGTGAAATTTCACAAGAAGAGTAACTCTGATAATGGAGAGGTGACGAAGACAAGTTTCATCAATTATCAGCTGGTTTTCAGTTGTCAGCTGCCAGTTGAGCCTGATTTGACCCTGTAAGTGTTTCTTTTCTTCTCTGGTCCAGCACAAAGAAAAAGTTTAAACACTCCCATATGACTTTTCTTTGGAATGAAGCAGATGAGCTGTGTTCACACAACACTGAAAATGGGAGAGATGGTTTAAGAACCTGTTTCTTGCTGCTTCCCAGTGATTAGTCACTCCTTGCCTGCTAAGTAGCGTACTTGGCTTCTGTCTTATGAATATAGCTCACCCAAACACCAACAGTGAAGATGCTTGCCAGCATGGGCCAAATAAGTAATATAAACATAGAATTTTGCATACAGCTATAGCTGCAGAGCCACTTGGACCTTGGTTGCAAGTAGATGCCTTGTTGCCCAGCAGATAGAACAACTGCAGCCACATCGGTAGTCTCCCCAGCACCAGTGTACAGCAAAGCTTCACTGGGTACCTCAACCAAGCTACACTGATGTGACATTATTGGCAGGGATCAGGCAGCTGTGGAAATGTGAAACTGCTTGGATTCAAACAATTCTGCAATAATTATACAATTGGGTCTCATTCAAAAATGCTGGGAGATGAAAAATTCCCATCTGTGCAAATCTGTGCAACCATTTTAACTCTGTATCCAACATGTAAGCTGAATCCTCACCTCACTGAGACTAGAGTCACTCAGGAGCAGCTGAAACTAATGGAGTTACAGAACAATGTAGTAAAAGATATTGTATCAGGATTTACACCTACCTACAAAATTGGGTTTGTTTTAAATTTAGACTTTCCAAAGCTCCTTGAGATGAAGATGAAACAATATACCAGGATAGCATTAGTCCCTAACATTCAGCTGCACTCGGCATTAACCTGCTGCCTAGTCTGACTCTGCTCAGGACAGCCCAGAGCCAAGGGGTAGCACAATGCAGCAAGCTGGTATTCAATGACACTAAACAGACACAGGGCTGGATTATGATGGCTACTGCTAGTGTGCTCTTTGGGCCTGATCAGGCATTTAAAACTCCTTTCTTTCCCATAAGCATGACACTTCCTTTGTGGAGAATATATGCTTAGGTTATCTAGGGGATACTGTGTTAATGCAAATATGTGTAGAAGAGCAGAGACACAATCATACTCTGTTGAGAAAATGTCTATCCCCATCCTGAAGAACTACATCAGTTCTTGAAATAGAAAAGAGAAAAACTGAGATGATAAAACCAGCAAGACCTCACAATATGTGTGTGTAATCTTAAACAGCCAAGAGAATAATCCAGGCCAGTGTTACTTGTGGCATCATGAAAAATAGCAGCCAGGCATGAAAAAAGGGAGAGAGGGATAAAAAGCTTTATTAGGCAGTGTCAGGATGAGTAAATGTCAAAAAACCACCCAGTTTTCATAAAAGATCAGTGATAAAAATATCATCTCACAAAGGTTGAAAATAGCAGAATAACCTTACAGGAACAAGTGTCCCATTTTTCTGAATGTGACCTGTAGGATGAATGACTAAAATCTTAGCATAGGAAGCTGAAGATTAGAAAGACAGCATGGAGCTATGAGTGAGTACATACCGGACTTAGGATCTTAAAATACATGACTTAGGAAAGTCACAGAATAAGTCATAATCCATTTAATAAGCTCTAGATGTGAAAGGACAGCAGCAACAGGTAGAATATCTATAATGTGATGCTATATTTAAAGACAGATGACATATACAGTAAATTAAGAGAAAGTAACTCTCTTCCAGCATTTTTGTTCCCTTATGAAATAGAATTCAAAGATAGTTTGGGCCACTTAAAAAGATCCAGTAAAGGTTGTAGCAGCATATGAAAGGGAGCATACGAAAAAAGACAAGCCTGGTAGTAGATTAAAACCAAATGAATTTCATTTCATGAATTCCATAGCTGTAATTCCAGACCTTTCATAGATGTGCATATTTCTTCTACTCCTGGTTTTTTATTTTCCTCTAGAGTGAGCCAACCTAGTCAGCTAATACTCAGTCCCGTTCCCTCCTTCAGCTGGATCTCCCAAAGCCTGTGAAGTTTGTACCTGAAAGAGCTTGCCTAATCCACTTCTGCTGCTTTTCAAGGGACAGTGCTGACTTCACTGTCTCAGAGGTGTCTATGTTCTTATCAGAAAACCAAAATTGTCTTCTGGAGGCTGGCAGGAGTTCAGAAAGACTCACCAAATTCCTAATTATTGTGTTAAGGAAGCAGAGCCTCGCACTTTTAGCCTGAAGAAGACCACAGATTACAACCAACTGATGACTAAATCTGGAATTAAGGAATTTAAGCCACAGTTACATTATGTCTTCGGAATTCTAGGGGAAGGAAGATAAAACACATCCTCTGAGAGGAGAGAAAATTACAATGTGTAATGATCTACTGTGCCCTGCCCAGTCCTAGGAAGCATTACATTAGGTTATGAAGTACTGCATATGTAGTTAATCTAGCCACTGAAATGTGAAATTGAATAGAAAGCATGCTTGAGAAGAAGAGCTTCCTGACAGAAACACTAAAACAGTCTGGAGTAAGTATTGAATGTGTGCATGTTACCAGTTATATATGTTTAGCTAAATGAATTTAAAACACATAGAGCACCCACACAATTTTTTTCAAGATGGTGGGGCACCATATGATTATTCATGTATTCATCTTTAAATGGAACTAAATTCCCAGAAAGCAAATGTGTGGATCTTGCTAGAGACAGCTTTAGTGTTCCTTCTACTCCCTCCCTCCCTTCATTTATTCCAGGATACACTCTCACACTGGACCCTTTTCGAAAAGCTGTAGTAACCACTTTGCTGAGTGATGAAGGGAATTGCTATGAGTTTCAAGACTGCACTAATTTATAGGCAAGGATAAAGCGCTGTCTGACAGCCCCAAGGACCAAGCAGAACATAGCTGATATACATAGCAGTTCACTAAAATCTCTGGTAGCTATATGATAAAAAACAACCACTGGGAAAGATAACAACAACAGAGTTCGAAGGTTCAGTTATACAAGTATTTCCTTGGATTAAAGTCCACCAAAATAATGCAAACCTTGTAATCTGGGTCTCAAAATCTTATTACGGGAAACTGAACCGATTCCTATAAGTTTGATTGCAAACAGAGCAAAATGAGTGCTCTTTTCTGACATGTTCAGATTATAAGCAGAATTGCAGAGACATGCAAATAATGCATCAATTAAACTTATTAACCATTTCCAACTTGAGAAGGACAAAGATGTGTAACAGAGTTTTAAGCTGAACTATTTTACCTGTCCCTACTCAAAAATCAATAGCAAATACGTCTCCTAAATTGCTTTTTTAGAAAAAACAACTCTCCTGATCTAAGGTGCTAACACAGAACAGCTGAGAAACAGTTACCTCTGCAAAAAACAACATGGAGCAAGCATCAGCAGGTCTAAGGTGATGAAATCCAGTCAGCTATTTGTAGCACAACTTCTAGAGGCCTGTTTCTAGTATTAGTAAGCTTTTAAGGTCAATACAAGTTTTCATATGAAACCAAGGTAAAGATTTTAAAATGCTGCTAATGTGTTAAGACAGTCAAGTGCCACTAAGATTTTCAGACACTGTCACTTTGTATAAACAGGGTTTCATAAACAACATGGTCACAAAGATCCCGTAAAGACAAAATTGCCTGGGTCAGACCTTTAAAAAAACGGAGGTGTTAACTGACCCACAGTGTCATTTTTAACCACCAGGGATCCAGCTTTGCAACTCTTCATATCATAAAGAATAGTAAAACAGAACTGGTAAATCCAAGGTTAGAAAAATATGATTAGTCTAGTAACATATGAAGAGGACATCATGCATAGAGGGAAATGCTAGAGGAAAAGCCTCATATATATTTAAAGATGAGTAACGTTATTTCTGTTTTAATGTTATAAAACTATGGGACACCCATAGCTTAACACAATGAAAGCTCGCCATCCAAATCCATCATAATAAAACCTTGATGTGACGGAGCTGGAGAAATTGTGACATTAATGTTATTTGTAATGCTGCATAGCTGAATCTGATACTATCATAGAGAAGCAAAGGAGAAGGACATACGAAAATACAACCTTCTTGGCAAGCTGCAAAGTAGAGCAGGGATCTCAGAACTTTAGATGCATCCAACATATTTCAAGGCCATGAAACAAAAAGGATGCAAATAAATGACAATAACACTGGATTATAAAAATAATGGTCTACAGCCATATCAAAAAAAGGCACCTGCAAGCAGTGGAAAACAAGTAATTTTCCATCACATTAAGTACTGAGGGAAAGAAGAATCCAAAAAAACCAATCTTGTCCTTTTCATAGAATCATAGAATCATAGAATCATAGAATCATTAAAGGTTGGAAGAGACCTCTAAGATCATCAAGTCCAACCGTCGACCCAACACCACCATGCCCACTAAACCATGTCCCTAAGCGCCGCATCTATACATCTTTTAAATACTTCCAGGGATGGTGACTCAACCACTTCCC
>NW_008824004.1:1112990-1129806 GCF_000699105.1 Pygoscelis adeliae
CCGGATCCTCCTTCCGGCCCTTCTTGTAGATGGGCGTCACATTGGCAAGCCTCCAGTCATCCGGGACCTACCCCGTTAACCAGGAGTATTTCCATACCATAACAATGTATTTTCAATTTACATTAAAAAAATCCCACATCTTTTATGCTTCAGGACATTTGGTGCTCTTTTTTGTCTTTGATGGTCATTTCAATAAGGGTTTATGAAAAAAGTCTTCCCTGTTCAGTATGCTTGCCTGGGTATGTGTGCCTGGGGATTTCATGCAATGTGGTGTGTGTATAGATACGCAGTAGCCGGCATGTATGAAGATAGCTAACGAGTGGAATATAAAAGTACAACAACATTTGCTGAATTTATCAAGCTGTAATCACAGCAAAGTTCTTGCGATTACACACTTCAAAGGGCTTCCTGTCTGCACCTCCTAACAGTTTCACCAGATCACATGTGCGTCAGTATTAGGAACCAAGCTTTACTTAACCCTTTGCTTTTTATTCAGGCTCTCATTTCTGACACTTCTCTCCTAAAGGCCAAGTTAATTTTCTCTCTGAATCAGTCACCGGTAATCTTCCCCAGTCAACAAGGTCTCATTTTGAGCAGCCTTAAATGAAAAACCTGGCAAACTCATCAGATAAGAAAATTGAATAAAAATTAGTAAATAAACCAACCAACCCATCCAGACTTAACATGACAAAATCCTACTAAACTGGCCACTATTGAAGAATACAGATTTCTTGAATTATCTCACACTTTTTAATCCCACTGGTAACAGCTTCCAGCAAATCCTTTTGCCCAGCTAGCACATCCCAAACATTTACTAAAACTTGGGCTGATCTCTCTGCTTATTGCTAAAATTGCCTGTTACTTCCTAGCGTAAGATTTTGTTTACAGTCATTTGTAACTTGGACAAATAGCTGTGTGGATGGAAATTCTCTTTGCCTGTTGTTTACCTTAGGCTCTCTTTTTTATTTATAGTTTTTAAATGTCATCCAGAACAAGTTTGTAATTTCTACTATAATGGCTGCAGAAAAAGACAGTTTCGCCTTTGCAAAAATTCTCTGACTACCTTCTTCTGAAAAGCTCTTGCAAACTCCACCTTGAAATTTGTGAGGGGGTACAACATTTTTTGTTAAAGTGTCTGAAAATCCACCTGTAGTCGATGCTCATGAAGTCTCTCTCTTAGTGGACAGGGGCCAGGGGAGGGCTCTTTTCCAACCCCCTGCTCGAAGCAGGGTCAGCTCTGAGGTCAGACCAGGCTGAACTGAGACATAAGAGAAAGACAATAAGTACAGACTAATTTAGGTGTCCAACAGGGACACCTAGGACCCAATCCTTCAGACAACCTAGTTGTTTTTTTTAAAATCTGTTCTGTATGCTTTTTCCATTGATTTTTATTACAATTGAATGCATTCAGCACTTTTGCAAATCACATTCCAAGGCTTCAAAGCCTGGCCACCTGCTAAAATCTTATTCTAAATGACTCGGTCAGCATCACACAGAAATGTGACGGAAGTGTGATGTTGTGGCAGAGATAGGGATTTTTTAAAAAACTTTATCATAAATGGTGGCATTGAACTGTCTTAAGCAACAGACTCTCCCTCCTTGTCCTATTGTCCTCTGTTTTGTTTATTACCTCCGTGATATTTCAGTATTCCCCGAGGCAGAGTTATTCCAAACAGCAGTTGCCTTCTGACATAGCCTTGCCCGTACCCAGAGGTCTGGAGCATGGACTGAATAAGACAGTGTCTTATGGAGAAAGAACCCTTTGGTTAAGTAATTAAATGGTGCTTCACTTAACTTCCAAGTAAGTAATCACTTAACTTCCAAGTGATTTACTTCATAACTTGAGGAATAAACTTTTGAAGTAGTTCTCTGTGTGTGCATCTGTGTGTGTGTGCACGTGTGCATCATGGATGTCCTCTTCTTTCAGTTATTTCCATTCTTTTTAAGAAAGTATTTCCCAGCAACCCCTTGTAATAGACTATAATAAGCTGTATGTTATCTCCTCTTGTGAAACCGTATCAGGCAAGAAATAAATTAAGGATTTGAATACAGCTTTGATGATTCATGCATTTTTCTATTTCTGCACAGTTATGTTCCAGATCCTTTTTGTGCTTTCATTATTTTTACGCCAATAAGTAAGGATCCTCATAACAAGAAATCAGGCCAAGTATATGCAGGCCAGCATAAATAAGTATGCGACATTGAATATGTAGATTTTGTCCCATATTCCCTGGGGAACCCATTTGATCCGTAAATATAATCATTTGGTGAACAACATGAGTTTTGACAATTCAGAAAATTAAAATGGAAAGCCCATGTATTATGAAAATGTCTATCAGGATAAAATAATAATCTCTTTTCTTTGCTTAAGTTTTTTCATGAATGAAATGCTTCCGGAGGTGCTGATAGGTACTGATATGTTTGGGGGAAGGTGTAGGTGGTAGTTAATCCCTACCTTGATGGATAGCATCTGCCCGCTGGCCAGCAAGGAACAGGTGTTGGGTTTGGTTTTGCTTTGTTTTTATTATTCACTGAGCAGACAGATTGCTCCATGCTAGCATTATTAACTAAGTATTCTTATGTGTAAGTGCATTAATTTGGTCGTATGTAACATGTTGTCATATGTTGCCTCCTAAGGATTCTTCCCAGGCTTGAATACACTGCCTGCCTACAGTCATATGTTCCCTATGGGAAGACAGGTCCTACCTAAATGCACGTTCTCTTGCTGTCTAGTAATGCCCTCTATGCTTCACGTCACTGAAATAAAATCCCTTATCTGCCATTATGAGGTGAATGTTTATTGCTCCTTGTTATCTAAGGGCATCTACTGTTCTCAGCTCTAATAATTCTTTTTATTTCTTTGCCCATACCATGCGACACCTTCAAAACTCTCGACGCTACAGTGTGGAAGGGAAGTTCAGTGCTGACTGCCATGGATGACAAGAAAGAGTAAGCGTGGAAAATATAAGTGAAATTAAAGGGGAAAACAATGCTATGCAAAGCTAAAATGCAGGTCTTTTAAGCTCAGGAGACTTAGTTTCATGTTCTGAGTTAGACATAAAAATTCTCAAGGAAGCATAATATTTTTTTTTCCTGAAAATCTACACAGTTTAGGAAAATGTTGTTTCTAATTATCCATGTGTCGTGGTTTAACCTCAGTTGGCAACTGAGCACCACGCAGCCGCTCGCTCACTCCCCCCCAGTGGGATGGGGAAGAGAATCGGAAGGGTAAAAGTGAGAAAACTTGTGGGTTGAGATAAAGACAGTTTAATAGGGAAAGCAAAAGCCGCGCAGGCAAGCAAAGCAAAACAAGGAATTCATTCACTACTTCCCATCGGCAGGCAGGTGTTCAGCCATTCCCAGGAAAGCAGGGCTCCATCACACGTAATGGTGACTTGGGAAGACAAACACCACTCCAAACGTCTCCCCCCTTCCTTCTTCTTCCCCCAGCGTTATATGCTGAGCATGACGTCACATGGTATGGAATGTCCCTTTGGCCAGTTTGGGTCAGCTGTCCTGGCTGTGCCCCCTCCCAGCTTCTTGGGCACCTGCAGCCTTCTCAGTCGGTAGAGCATGGGAAGCTGAGAAGTCCTTGACGAGTGTAAGCCCTGCTTAGCAACAACTAAAACATCGGTGTGTTATCAACATTGTTCTCATCCTAAATCCAAACCACAGCACTGTACCAGCTACTAGGAAGGAAATTAACTCTATCCCTGCCGAAACCAGGACACCATGTGAGAAATACAGAGGAAATAAAGTATTGCTTAGGGTATAGCAATTAGGAAAAGAGTAGTGTCGGGTTTTATGTTTTCCTCTTTTTACTTCCTTTTCATGGTTGAATTTTGATTCTCATTGAAAAATTAAACAACCATTTTCTTCAAAGTGCAGTAAGGGAGAAAAAAGAAACACCATTTCAGTCCTTTATGTAGATTACAGTCTTTTTTATCAACTTAGAGTTGATAATGCGATAGGGGCTTATCTCATTCAAATCAAATCTGACTACCATGGATGGTAAAGAGCAGATTCTTCTTTTTAATAGGACGTATGCATTGGAACAGTCCATGAGATTAGGAAGTTTGCTTTCAGATTTCTCTATACAGCGTCTGCTGATCCTTACCACCATATTTTGCTGCTTTGCTTGTCCTTAATGAGTATTTTTTTTTATGAATGAGTAAATGTTTGCTTTAGTAAGTGACTGCAAAATAGATACTATGCTTAGGCTGATAAATTTGCATGATAATTTTGCAAACTCATACCAAATAATTAGTAAGTAGCAATGTCCAGAAATATTTTTCCATTTCTCTGTATTGACTGCTACAGGCTGTTTGCATGACTTTGTTGCTATGTACTTCTACTTCCTCAGCACGAATTTAAAGCTGCTAGTCTCGACTCATAGTAATGTTGTGAGAATAAAATAAAATTCCAGCTGCTTTCATCAGTACAGGGTTATTTAAGGAAGGGATCCAACAGGAAATTACAGCTGATAAATAAAGACCTTTGACATACTCCTTATGGCTATGATAAAGAAATTGATTCTCAGGTGAGATGTGTAAGTGAAATCATTAAAAAACCACAGAATTTATTGCTTTTTTCTGTTCGTTATCAACCAAAGTTAAAAAAAGCCAAGCACTTTCTGTATGCTAAATGGTGACTATGTCAGCTTCCAGGCATGGTAATCAGCTTCAGAATTTCTTTAACTTTTTTGTAAGCAAAAATATTGACACTATCTGACAGTACGTTTAATACCTAACAGTGACAATATGCACTATTTTTTTAATTTTAGGAAACATTTGAAGCGGATAAAAGTCAGGGAAGGATATGATTATCAGGCTGAAATGCTTACGTACCACTCAGAACAGAGCTTATGATTTTTTTTTTCCTTACACTGACCTTTTCTTTTTCTTATGGTAATGGCCACAAACCCACTCTTGCTAACAAGAGTAACAAAATCCAGTAATTTAAATAGCCTATTGTCTAGCAAATAGGGTTCCTCCTATGTTTATCATTCCATCTGTAGGGATGGATTTTCAAAATGACACATGGAAAGTAAAGAGAAATTAAGCTATTGTACTTCCATTAAAATCAGCAGGAGTCAAAGAGCTAATACCTTGGGCACTGCTTTGAAAACATCGGGGTGAGAATCAATTGACTGGACAGTGCTGGTATCTGGCAAAGGATCTGGATTTCAAGGTTATTGAGGCAGCATGAGTTCTCGCAACACTAAATTACAATGTGTAAATCAGAGATCATCCAATGCAATAGCCATCCCACAAAATTAGCTTTCAGGATGATCGCCAGTATATGAACTCTTTCCTCTGTAAACTGCCCTCGCCACTCAGCAATCAAGTGGCTAAAACATGTAGCACTGTTATAGTCTCTGCAGTGGTCTCTGTGAGCCAGAATCAATTTATCAAATGGGATAAGTGTACAGAATTCTCTAGACGATGAAAATTATTTCTGGATAATACCAGTACAGAAAGATATTTATTGCTAGTTATTCCTTTCTTTATCTGGGGAAAGAATAAATTGAAAATGAAGTCCCAGGAACCATTACAGAGCGATTTCCAATGAGGACTTACCCTTGTGAACTTTTGTTACATGAAAAACTGGAAATTACTTTTTGTGCATGAGAGAAGCCTGCAGCATCTGCTTCTGGTTGAATTTGGACATGTTGAAAACTGAGATGGTCCTACAGTTGTAAGGAGATTGCTTCTCCCTTGGAATACTTTCATCGTATATGCTGGCAAACACTACAATGCGTGAGGAATATACAATAGTGAGCAATAATGAAGCTCTAGAGTACCTACAAAATACACCTTGCACAAGGTTTGAAAATACTATATACCAAAAATTAAATAATGTGTCTGGGTGAAGTTCTGCAATTTAAGGAGAATAATTATGCCTGGTCTGCCTGCCCCCCCTTTCTCTTAGCTGTTTTAACACGTTAATCATAGAAATGCTGGAATCTATGAAATATGTGGCTTAAATAGCCATTTTCTAGACTTTTCTCACAGAGAGAAAATTAGATACCTCTCTTGGACAGATGTTCTTCCCTAATTCATACAAGTCATGAATTTTTAAAATTGACTAGCAACAACCCATATTTGAGAAAATCTCAACTGGACAGTAGCATGTAATTAGGAGCAAATGCTAAAGAATATGAAGATATGGGACTGGATTCAAAGTCCACACAAGTTTTTGCATTGATTTTAGAGAGGTGTGGATCAGTCTGAGAAACCAGAAGCAACCTAGGACTAATAAGTAGCAAGTGACATTCAGATTACACAGCTGCTGGTAAAGTGCTTGGAATGAAGTAAAAGAAATCAACACCACGGAAAGTTGGAAAGGAAGGTAAAAAAATCATAATCTACCAATAACTATAGTTTAAAAAGTAGGTGTATTTATATCACATGTTCCCTCTTTTAACAACTGTTGAATGCAAAAATAAAAGCTGAATACTAAAACCAAAAAAAGATCTCTGCCGAATCATGGTATGCCGCAGCTGCGACTGGTAACCTACCCTACACCAACAAATTTAAGAGTTGGAAAATATTAGCATATGTGTATATTTCTAAGGAATTCTGTTGCAGAATTTGCTCCAAGTAGAGTTATTTATTACTACAGGAAACTTTAAGCACATTTCCAACTATGAATATTAAGACATCTTTGCATTTAATTGAGGGGTTTTGAAGATGAATACTTGTTACTTCCGGTATTGGTCTAATCCTGCAAAAAACTTCCACGTAGACAGACCTTTATGGTCCTGCGGAGACTCGCTGATTTCAGTGGTTTCTCTACAGACCTATTCAATAGATCACGATTGCATTACAAGTTCAGGTCTGTGGTCAGCAGAATATCTAAGAGCACGCTTAAATCCATACTTACTCATCAGAGCACTCAACTTTAGGCATGTACTCAAGCACCTCCAGAATCAATATGACTTAAATGCTTTACTGACTATGGGTAGATACTTCTGCTGGGACATGGGCTGTATATGTCAGCACATCTCACTTCTCTTCTGTAGGTAGGAATATGGAATATTTAGTGTGATTCATTCTATTATTAAATTGTTGGATTTGGTTAAAATTGTCAGATTATATTTGACCTAATACATTTATATTTTTATTTTCAAAAAAGTTTCTTGGAAACATAAGTCTAATACAGCATTTCTGTGACATTTTTCACAGCACTTCAGTATGACAAAACTTGCTATTGCATTGCTGTGTTGGACAAATTTGCCAGAAACAAATGAAAAGATGACCCATCTATTTTCACTGTCCACTTTAAAAGAAACACCAGCTCTCAAAATTCATTCAGAGACATGTACATGGAGATAATTAAAAAACTGAATAAATTTAAAACACGATTTTTTAAGCTGATTCAATATTGACTTACTCTAGTTTTAACCTAGCGTAACACTTCTGAGAACAACAAAATACCTGGGGATGGAAATAGAGTACTATTAGGGCTGTTAATTTGAAAGCATTTCCTATGACTAGCTAAATACGGAATTAAAAAACGGTGAAATCTCTCATTTTAATTTTTCATATGAGCACTTTTGAAAAGGTTGCTAGAAAAAAGTTACCCACAGAACGTCTTTAAAAATAAGATATGTGCCTCCAAATCTAGAGGTTGAAAGAAGACTTCATTATTTCTATTGGTAAGGGAAGTGGAAGATACATAAAATACCACAAAATTTATTTTGTGGTATATATATTTTTAATGCAATTGGTTTGCAGCCAGAGGATAAGGATGCTGCATCAGTTTGCGAAATAGAAAGACCTTTCCTGTCCTTGGAAAGACAGATCAAAAAATACAAGAACTTTTCAAAACAAATAATGCACAAACCACTAAAAATGAAGGAGTCTTTGAGTTCAGTAGGATTCTGTTATAAATTGAATAAAACTGCAGTGCAAAGTAGAACTGTCCTTTGTTCAGAACAAATGTCAAAAGCAGTTATACTCCTTTATGTAAGCAGAGAGCTGAAGTCCCTACAAAAATCAGTTGCATCAATCACAGCACAAACCAAAGGCCAGTTTCATCTCTTTTCACGTTAAAAACTTTCCAGTGAAACAGTTGCCAGACGCCAGAAATGTGTGTCAGCATTTCAATTACATTTAGAATTGTTAGTGTTTTGATTGTTTTGATGGTATGTCAGTTGCAGTAGTAGTTGCAGTAGTAAATAATACACAGAACTGCAAGTTGCCTGATACTGCTACAACACCCTAACATAGTATTTGGAACAAGTAAAACAGCTGGAAAAAAAGAATTTTAAAACAGCTAAGGCCCCTAACTAGTTAAAGCAGATTGAAGGTTCTGATCTTCTTGTGTCTCCTGCTTGTGCTGTAACAAACTGGCGTGACAGTCGCATCTGAGTGAGACACAAGGGCTCTGTACAATAAGCACTCACCAGCAGCCAGAGGGAAACCCCACCAGCATCTCATCATACGTTGCTAGGTAGGTATCTGCAATTGCTGTTTCCCCTTCCGCAGAACAGGCGGGTAACTTTACATGAAATGTGTACAAAATATTGTTGTAATGTTGACAAATCCATTTTTTTTTAGGTTAGTAGAGTGCATTTATACATTAGGACAGCGTGCTTCAATGTTTGCAAAACAAGGAACAGTATGCAGACTGCAAAGGACACAGTCCCTGTGATTACCCTCTTACCCCTGCAAGCTTGCACGGAGTTAATTATCAGCTTTGCAGTCTGCAGGTACGGCTGAAAAGTCATTAAAAGATCAGATTTTCTACCCAATATTATACTCCCAGCAGAGGGAAAAACCTTAGTTTTCCTTAAATAACATTAATAGCAAAAGTGAAGCAGTTCAAAGTTCAGGCTCTGTTCTCCAAAGCAGTATCGAGGTGTTTACGAGCACCACTGAGGGCAACAGGAATACTTGGTGCTTATGGCAGCCTTACCAGAATTGTAGAAAACCTAACAGGGATAAAATCAGTCTCAGTGGCTGAAAAAATAGATAATAACATTTGATTTAACCCTCAAAAAGGCAGACAAGGCTCCATATCCACAGATTATTTTTAACATAGAACTGGCAACGCTGGAAGTCTTTAAAAAAAAACCCCAAAACACTACTTAATTTATTTTGAGCTTTTTGTGAATGCATCATTATAGAACACTTAGTGCTATAGACACAGAAGAAGTATGTTTTTAAAAAAATAATGCTAATCTATTTGTCTTAACTATGTGACTTAACTTCCCAGAAGATCTTATTTTTTATTTTTTGTAAGTGTTGTTATAACACATAGGAAGAAACTAAAGAATTGGTAGAAGATACTCTGAGAGGCTATCCATACTTCCAAACTTTTGCATTAGCGAGACTGTACAATTGTTAAAGGTGCCATTCAACAGTTTTTAACAAACTAATCACTGAATTTTCCTCTTCACCACTGGGTTGTGCTATAAGGTTGACCAAGCACTGGCACAGGTTGCCCAGGGAGGTTCTGGAGTCTCCATCCTTGAAGATACTCAAAAGCTGCCTGGACGCAGCCCTGGGCAACCAGCGCTAGGTGGCCTTGCTTGAGCAGAGGGGTTGGACCAGATGACCTCCAGAGGTCCCTTCCAACCTCATCCACTCTGTGATTCTGTGCTAACTCTGAATTCATTGTATTTCCTATTCCCCTCTTTAACTATGAATATTCCACTAAACTTTTCTGAAAAGTTCTTGGACAAAAACCGTCATGCAATACAAATTCAGTCTTTGGTTACTATTTCATGTCCTCCTTTTTCCACTGAGCAGAAAGCAGCCCAAGCCTACAGATACTATGAAGAATGTGGGACTCTATCTCTTAAATTGCTTTTGCACTTCTGACACCAGGAGGCATGCTAGCACAGTGCTTTCTGAGTGCTCCAAGGGAGCTTGCCAACAGATTGCCATGTGAGCTCAAATATTTTATCAGGCTCACATCTGGATCCATCCCCATTGTTATTTGTCATGAGTAGGAGAAGTCATTTGGAGAAGGCATCAATGAAAAGCTCGAGGGCTTTGTGCAAAGTGCAGTTCACCTTCAAATGACTGCAAAAACAACAATCTTCATGTCCCTTGACAGAAACACAAGGAGGCACCAAGCAATGTGCTTTTGCTTCTTGTATTTTACAGACAAAAACCTGTCTCAAAAGAAAGAAGGGCAATGAGCTACATCCATCTGGTCCCTCTGGCCTAAGGTATTGTCAGTCTTAAAATATGCCAAATGGAGGCCATGAGCCCCTCAGCCATGTGGCAAAAGCAATCCAATAAAGAACTAAAATCTGTGCAGTTCTGTGTGCCTTCCTCTTGTGGAAAAGAGAGCAGAGGGGACCGATAATAAAACAAAATTAAGAAAGGATATGTTTAACAAAGAATACTGCTGACATCAATAGAGCACTCAACAGCCAAAGGAAACAAGACCCTTTTAGTCCTCTACAATCTTTATATTTCATTGTCTTTTTTCTGGTAGACTGAGGACTCGAGGCCTTGAAAACCATCATCTTGAATAGCTCACTGCTAAGTCAGTCCAGAATGGTTAAGAAGTTGCCAGGAAATGTAATAAACTCCCTCCCAACTGAAAGATACTTCTAGGATGCAATAAACAGTTTTAGTCATACACAGAAGCACTATACAGCAGTGTAAAACAGAAAACAAAGAAGGAAAATTACACTCAATGACAAAATTCCAAAGGCGTATGATACAGTTACACAAAATGTCGCTATTGATGTAGAGAGTTCAAAGGAGACTCTATGAGCTCTGTACAGGCTTAGTCCACTCTGCATGGAATAGCAGAAAAATGGTAGATCAGAGCATAAATCTGGGACACTTAAAGCTCCACCTGAACTCCAAGATCCCAGAACGTCTTCAAGCTCCAGGGCTCAGGTGAATGCTCTGCTTTTATCTGGCTCTGTAGTTGGGACAAGGCCTAGGATGGACCTTAACAGCTATGCTTAGTCCTTAGTCCTTCTGCTGTGCCCTTTGGAAAAGAAAAACCACACATACTAATATTTGTTGCTCATATTCAGATGTCTCTGCGATGCACAGAGTTGAATCACCACAATTACAAGACTGAATACAGGAATTTTGTGTGTACGCGCACATATACCTTGACAATTTCTGTGTTGGAGTACATGGGTTTGTTGGCAATGCCATAGTCGGACACTTTTCTCACATTGTTCACATCTCATCTATTCAATTTCCATCTAGAACTCCACTAAAAAATTTCACATGCCAAAAACCATGCGAAACAGTGGGAGAAGCAGTTCCCTACCACAGGTGGCTCCCAGCCAGCTCCCTCATAGTGTCCTAGAGCGTGCAACGTGCTTAGATTGGCTGTGACCCAGAGATACACGCTCAAACACTGAGAGCTGCTGGGAGTCTACAAGCACTTAAACCTCCCAGGAGGAGTTGTGATTCACAGCATTTCTTGGGGATTGGTATGCAATTTTTATCTTCTGTGTGTTTGACTGGAAAAATATCAACAGTTTTGCTGCTTCCACTCTCAAACTTGTGGTAAACAAGTGAATTTAGGAAGAAAAAATAATCCTCCTCCATTGGCCTGAATGTGTTGTTCCACAACATTAACAGGTTGCTCCACTCCAAACATCACTGCAAAGGAGACACTCTGTGGTACCAAAAACGTGTTGAGCACTAGAATGGCTGGTCTTCTCTATGTCTGTTATTTGAACTTTATTTTACTTTGGGGGCTGGAAGGGGAGGGTTCATTGCTGTTCAGAGCTTAGTGCAAATGCAGCAGCCCACCAAAATTGTAAATGTAGGTTGCTTGGCAACTGCTTTTAAAGAGTGTTATTTGCTCTCAGAGAGACAAGCTGTTATTTCTTGCCTTTTAAAACAAAAACATAAAAGAAGAAAAAAATGGGACTAAGGAAAAAAAAAGGAAAAAGGTAATTACTTCACCAGCTAATAGTATAAATGGCTCCATTATATGCACACAGTGGTGATGTGCAAGGTCTTCCTTGTTACCACCATATGATTTCTGACAGAGAACCTGCAGCAAAGAAGTTGTTTTCTACATGAAGTGCAGTCAAGTGGAACTGACATCCCATACCAACTCAGAAAAATAAATTACATGCAAGACAATGTATCTCACAGGGGAAAAAAAAGAGCTGTTAGAGACCAAGGTCAAACCAGCTCATATTTTTCTTTTTTAAAAGTGCTTGCCAGCAGCCGCTTCAGGAAAAGCCGTGACTCCCCCCCGCTTACCCCCACCCAGCTGTTTAATCCCCAGCTTAGAAGAAACTGTGAAGGGGCGGTGCACTCAGCACCACTCGAGCACCCAGCCCACAGAGCTCACAGTGCAGCTGCAGAGCAGAATTAGGCCATCCCGATCTCAAGTACCCCCCGGACCCCCCATGTAGCATATCCAGGCCCAGCACAGGGCTCTCTACAGCAGCATTACAAGAGACAGGATCACTGGGCTCCCTGAGGAGGACACCCCCCATCTGGAAAGCTTTCACACCTTCTCACACATCCTTTGTATCCACTCCTTATTTACACAGCTGTTTCTACATGATAAAAATATCCCAAGTGTAAGCAGAGTATAAAGCATTTTTTCTCCTTCCCTCCTCCAAGCATCGCTGTGGAGATGGCCCTAACCCTGCCACAGCAGACACAAACAGTATGCAAGTAATGCATTTTAAAGAGCAGCAGCTACCAGTTGTACATCAAATCCCTGTATCCACCCATGTTGCCTGCCTCAAGCCATAGTCTGACAACAGCAGTAGCAGTTCCCAGCTTGATTTAAAGTGTAGGAGATGGATAACTCTGTTTTCTGGCTTCTCATTAAAATAACCAAAAGACTGTACATGGGGTTCGGCATATGCGGTATTCTAGAAATAGAGGAAAGATACTAAAATGCAAGCATACTTCAAAATATTCTATTAAAATGATCTTTCATCTCTATTCATTTTTAGTCATCTTTGGCCTTTTCTATAAATATTAATTGCTTGGAGGTCACATAGCTTCTTACTTTAGTGAGCAATAACTGACAAGGATGTGTCCTAATTGTACTCAACATCAAGAAGAAAAATTTTAAAGCAAAAAAAAGAAATCTTTTCAGGAATATCATAAAACTTAAGATGATTTTTTTGAGTAAAACATTACTCGTGTCATGATCTTCTTACTAAAAGCAAAATGTTGGATGCAGAAGAGGATTTAGGTAACATTACAAAGATGCCTGTACATGATTAGGACACTTACTTGCCATAGGAAGACTTAGATGTGGAACATCATCCCTCCCAATTCAGAGCAGGAATATGAAGTGGTGTTTAGGATGCTGTCATGTACAGAAAGAAATTTCATTACCGTGCTAGTTGTTTTTTTTTTCTTTTTTTATACTCACACTGTTTATAATGTTCAGCTGAACATTGAAAGTAAATGCTCACTGAGTAAATGAGATTTGCTGTAAAGCCTGGTAATCATGGCTGGACATCAGGCTCCCTTCTAATTATTTTTTTTAGGTGTTTATACAAAGTGAAACAATCTCAGCAGGAGAGGGTGAGAGGCTGGGCCACTCCATTGCTTGTAGGACACAACATCCAGGTTTTTACACTGCCGAATTTCATCCCCAACAGGAGCAAAATGCCCCAGTACAAGAACAGTGGAGAACTTCGGTTCACATCCTTCCTCTAACTCTAACATAGAATCATAGAATCATAGAATAGTTTGGGTTGGAAGGGACCTCGAAAGGTCATCTAGTCCAACCCCCCTGCCGTGGGCAGGGACATCTTCAACTAGATCAGGTTGCTCAGAGCCCCGGCCAACCTGACCTCGAATGTTTCCAGGCATGGGACATCCACCACCTCTCTGGGCAACCTGTGCCAGTGTTTCACCACCCTCAGTGCAAAAAATTTCTTCCTCAAGGATATCTATGTATATGTATTTTGTCTACTCTGAGCAAGTAAGAGTCAGCTATGTGAATGTCTCTGCAGAACAAATAGAAAGGAGGAGAATTGCTGATAAAAATTAATGTGGATGTTTGAGTAAATACAGTAGAAAGCTTTAAAATTGCAGGCTACAGCTCTTAAATATACTAGCAAGAAGATGGAATATGCAACAGTTTAATATTCTTCTAATACTGACAGATGACTCGAGGTTAACAGTAATTAGGTTTCTCTCAAGAATACCCTGCAGATGGTGAAAGTTCCCAAATCAAAACACAACGACTAGCTCAGCTAGTATTCTGAAAGATTAAGCCACTTGAAACCGCTGTATGACTAGAGTTAGCAGATTTCATGTAATCTACCTGGAAAGCATTGTGCACAGTGAAGTTTAGTATCTGCTACATAGCAAAAAAAAAAAAAGTAATAATGGAGACATAGGTATAAGTCAATACAGAGGTCAAGACTCATCAATTAGGCCTGAATACTTTGCATCATCAAGTACACCAATTGTGTTGCATCAGAGAACATCTGTATTCAAGTGATGGACCTATATCTCTTTCAAGTCCAAAGCTGAGCCACTGCAGCACAGGTCACTTTGATTGCATGTGGATTTATCTTTTTTTTTTTTTAATTAGTTTTCCTGTGTAAGAATGCAATTCTAACTATAATGGCTTAAGCATTTTGCAGTTTCTTTGATGGTCACCAAAGCAGAGCTTGATTCCCCTATATTCTCAAAACACATTTTGAGATGACATTTTAGGATAAAACTTGCTTCTGCAGAGGGGAACTAAGATGCACTCACCTCAGAAAATGGATTATGTGAAATGTCTTTCCTGATCCAGTTCCAACAGTAAAAGAAGAAATGTATTTTCTGATACACACTAAAAACCGTTCTTAAATGAAAGGCTCTAAAGATGTGTCTTCACATTTTATATGAAAAATACAAAGAATGCCCAACAGCACTACCAAAGAGAACTCATGTAAAACATGTAATTTTACTCCAGAAGGGTGGGATTTTTCTTCTTTTTTTGGCTTGTCATTCAGAAATTATTTTCTATAACTATCTCTACAGAAAAATGTTTCATGTGACTACAAGAGATAATAGCAAAGGTAGATGCATGGAGTTATATAGCTGTGGCTGTGATCCTATACAATTTTGTCATCGTCCCACCAGTGAGAGCCAGCAGTAGTATCACTAGAAAAGCTTTTTATAGCCACTGTTAATAGTGCAGAATCTGTAATCATCGCAGCCAACTTTTAATTTGTTGGGGTGTTCTGTAAGAACTTAATGATTGTACCAGACATTATGAAAAGGTAGTGGCGCGTATGCATCAGATGGGCAACTGAGCAGCTGGCCAGCTGCCAGGCCTCTAAACACAGCAGTGGTAAAGTTGCAACGATGTCTCAATTCAATTTTGTCTTAATCTAAAGCAATATGCAAGGGAGGTGCACGAGGGACTGCGGTGAGAAGTAATGAACTGCTTTTCTTTCTGTGCAAGTCATAACTGACTCCATAAAGCCAGCAATGTTTCATCAGTGTGGTCCTAGTGTCAGTCGATCAGGTATCAGGCATGTTTTTTCCCCATAAAACTGTCAATAACATTAGGAAAAGTGCAATATGCGCAGTGGTTACTTTTTCAGAAAGCTATTTATATTTCAGACTGCAATTATTGCCAGAATCAGTTTGAACAAGTTAGAGCTTTTTCCCAGGGATGGAATTAGAGTAAATATGCATCTCTTTAGACTGCTCAGCCCTTTATAGCACATGCGTGTTATAATAAGGGCCAGATTCAGAGCACTGATAGTGGTCATTCAAATTCTGTACTGCAGAGAAAAAGAAAAAAGGAAAGAAAACATCATTGGAGTGATTATGAGTTCTCTATAAGTTAGTCTCTATAAGTAGTCAAGAGAGGTGTAAACATCTCTGTTGGGCAGTTGAAGGCTCCTTGGTGCATCCTGAGCCAGTAGACCAGGAATGGACAACCTGGTCTGCTCAGAGGGCACCTGCTTCAGGCCTCTCCAGGCAGGCAGGAGGCACTTGGACAGGAGAATCTGATTACGCAGGGGCATCATCCACCTTTGCACGCTAACCTACTGGTAAAGCTGTTCACGCAGGCAGTGACAGAAACCTGGGTTCATGTTCTTTCTCAGTCTAAGAGATCTGAAAGGCCCATGTTCCATCTCAGGTGTGTCTGAAGCCATGGGTGAAGCCAATGAGCACTCTCAATTTCAGTAGCCTCAGCTAGACTGAAGTGTGGAAAAGAAGTTAAAAAGGAGAGCATGCAGTGAAGTCCCTTTCTGTAGCCTGGAATTCGGCTACAAGGTGAGGGGAAAGACTTCTAGCTTCACTCACTGTTTCCTGGATTGCTTATGCATTTTACATGACTTTTTTTTTTTTTTTTAATGAAGAACGAAACAAGCCAGGAAATTCTTAATTAAAACTATTCAGCACTGAGCTTTCCAATTGCATATTCACTAAAGCAGAGCAAGAAAATCAGAAAAATTATGGAACTCTCTATACCATGAGATTTCGGGTACGTTTTTAGGAGGTGGAAAACATGTCTGGATATAAGATTTATTTTTAGTCTTAGAACTGATTCAACAAAAAAAAATTCAAAATGGTAGTCACTTGAGCTTCCATAACATAGGTGTAAACTTTTTTTTTTCCCCTGCATTCTAATTGGGCAGTGTTTTATGTCTGCTTAAAAACTACAATCACCTCTCAAGTGACATAGAATCACAGAATCATAGAATACTTTGGGTTGGAAGGGACCTCTAAAGGTCATCTAGTCCAACCCCCCTGCCATGGGCAGGGACATATTCAACTACATCAGGTTGCTCAGAGCCCCGGCCAACCTGGCCTTGAAGGTTTCCAGGGATGGGGCATCCACCACCTCTCTGGGAAACCTGTGCCAGTGCTTCACCACC
>NW_008824004.1:1131943-1140751 GCF_000699105.1 Pygoscelis adeliae
GATCTGTCTATATAGGGCCTCATCCGCTCGGTCTTCCTGGTCAGGTGGCCTGTAGCAGACCCCCACCGTAATGTCGCCTGTCCCTGCCTTCCCTTTAATCCTGACCCATAAGCTCTCAGTCGGCTCCTCATTCATCCCCAGGCAGAGCTCCATGCACTCCAGCTGGTCATTGAGATAGAGGGCGACACCCCCTCCTCGTCTCCCCTGCCTGTCCCTCCTAAAGAACCTGTATCCCTCCATCCCAACACTCCAAATATAGGAACCATCCCACCACGTCTCTGTGATGCCAATAAGGTTGTAGCCCTGCAGGCGTGCGCATGTGTCTAACTCCTCTTGTTTATTCCCCATGCTACGTGCGTTTGCATAGAGGCATTGAAGTTGGGCCCCCGATGAAGCTGTCTTACATCATCAATCAACATTTGGGGCTTCCATAGTTCTAAGGACTACAGCTAAACTGTAGCAGTAAAATTATAATATACCATCTTTGACATTAAAATATGACCTCAATATGGACTACGTCAGCTCCAAAACATTAACATTTATATAAAATTATTAATTACCTGCAGCTAACTTAGCTTTCTTACAATCAGAGGCACATCTATTAGCAAACACATTCCGCGCTACTTCAGCAATTCCATCCAAGGCTTCACTAAAGAACTTGTGTTTTGATACTGTTTTCACTTTTGGATAACATTCAGACTTTAAATTAGAGATTTTTTTAGTGAAGTACCATCCCTGACTGTAAGCTGGCAGTTGAATTTGTTATCTTTCCAGTAACTGCCTATACTGAACATAGATTTGTACTTCAGTTTAAGTAAAAGGTAGTAACAGGCATTTTTTGTTGATAATGGAAAAATACATGTACTGAAAAAAGATGCTTGAATCAACACAATGCATAAGTTATGATCTAAAGTAGGTATGGTTTCAAAATACTAACAGTCATTTTCTGCTGATATCAGAATCCTTTGATTTGAGGAATAAACGGGGGGAAGAAGGCTGACTGAAGCCTGAGCTGATCAGACCCTTTGAAATGCAGCCAGCCCCCTTGTGTTTGTCTTGAAAATATAAACCGAAATAAGCTTGTTTCCGGCCTCCCAGGCTAGTTTTTCATCAGACCATAGAAGGATGTGGGCACAGCAGCACTGCCTCCGCAACAGAGAGGACTTCTAACTGCTGGACCAGACTGGGTAACATCCGTGAAAGGAAGTTTCCCTCGTTGCTCTCTCTTTTGTGGATGCCTGTTCTCTTCTGCAGTCCTCCTTTCCAGATCAGAAACTTACACCAGTTTTCTAGCATGAAACAAGCTATATGGACCCTCTTCAGGCTTCCCATAGTAAAGTGGGCAACAGTTATGACTGAGTGAAAGTACCTAGATTAGGAAAGTACCTTTAAAGGAATTTAAATCAAAATTAAATGCTTGGCAAACCACAGGCCTTTGATCAACCTGAAGCACCTTTCACAGAAAACAGTTGCTGCTCATTTTCTATTTCTCCCTGGAATAAAGGGTTGCTGAAGTGCTCAGAGAAACAGAATTTCTCCTCTTTCAGATCCCCATTGTAAAGCTAATTGCTGGAAAAGCTGTTAGGTGATACAGCAAAAAGACTGTACCAGCTTTTCTTAGCTGTGCCTGTTGCCTTTTCAGGTTGAGCCATTCAAGAGCATCCTTCTTCTGCTTCTCTTTTCAAGGATTTCTCCTGTTGACAGGAGCATTTACATGAGAATACAGAACAGGCACTGACTGACACTGTGTTGAGACTCATATAACTATCAAATTATGTTAAATTAGAATAAATGTCATTGACATACAGGAACATAACACGCTCACTAAAGCTTCTGCACTAACAAGTTTGAATATTTACTGAAAACTATTTAAAAGTAGTATAACAGTCTGTCCAAAATTAGGGATTTTTGTTTTGTTTTGTTTGTATATTGTAGAGAAAGAGAAACTATCATTTACTTAAACTATTATGACAGGTGACATCTGATCAGTTTTATCCCATCTCACATTTCTAATGGAGACAGGTTTGAGAATATGCTGAAAAATGTATTCCAGAAATGACGGAGATATTTTTCACTCTGTGTTATTATATCCTGTAAACAAATACACCTATGCATATGGACACTATGATGTGAGTGAAACTTAAAAATAATAAATCCACTACTAATAAAAATCTCTTTTTTTTTTTTTTTTTTTTTTACTATTTATAGTCAAAATGTTGTATGGCTGAATCTCAAACCTGTAAGATACACAGGAATGATCTGCAAATCTGACAGCAACAGACAATTCCTATTTCTGTCCAGGCTGAGGACGATATGTAAAATTCAGGAAGCAGTGAGAGGAAGACTTAGCCAATATTTTGGGTGGATATAAAAGGAACTGGAACAATACACATACAGCCTACTAGAAACCATTTGACCCAAAGGTGGTGGCTGAGACACTTATGGAGGGTGGAGGCACAGATACTGATAGCATTCTTTGCTTGGGAAGGGGGATGAAGTCACTCAGCAAACGACATTTTAAAGTTGTTTCCAGCTAATAATGAAGTATTGTTTGAGATTGCAGAGATATAAATTTGGGTACAAATGTTCATGAATTGATACAGAGCACTATCATAACACAAAGGATGGAACGAGAGCTTCCACTGTCACTGAATGAGCCTCAATCAACTCAGGGAACACATAGGTATCTTGGTAAGAAAATGAAATGTATGAAAAAAAAAAAAAAGTGTCATTTACTGAGAGAGACAGTGTTAAATGCAGAATGGCAGAACCTTCTAGTGCTGTGGAAAATGGTAAAAACCCCACAACTCTTCAATAACAAGAAAAATTGAGCAGAAGTAGCTAAATGGCATGTGTCAAATATGGAAATATAAAGAGCAGTGCAGGTATCAAGGGATAAAACTCAAATTGAAAAAACCATCAAGGAACAAAAATATTATACAGGACCATTTGAATGAAGATTAAGACCATTATTTAAACAGCAAAGGAGAACAAATAGATGAGGCAGCACCTAATACTTTTCTGAACCTCTGTCTTCAGTAAAGGATTAATCAGTGCTGACCACAATTTTAACAAAAGGAAACAAGAGAAGTTCATGCCAATGAAAGAGTAGCTTCTGGAACTATAAGATAAACTACGGGTATCTGGGTTACAAGGTGTGATGAAATATACTCAAGTACTAAGGAATGGACGGAGGCAGTCCCTGCACTGTTAACAGTTGTCTTGAAGACTTCATGAAAGAACATGGGAAGTCTCAGGGGACTGAAGAAGGATGAACACAGTGCCTATTTTGAAAAGGAGGGGGAAAAAGGAGAATTTAGGGCATTACAGAACTGTCAAACTGACTTGTAACCCCAAAAGACACTTGAACAAATTATTCAATGGCCCATTTATAAGCACAAAGAGATAACAAAGTGATCAGAACAGACTGCATATTTGTTAAGAGCAAAAGTTCTTCAACCAATTCAATTTCCTGCTTTGTCAGGTTAGATATATTAGTGGATTAGAATGAAATACCACATGTAAGATATATTCACTTTAATTAGGCTTTTGGCAGTCTCCTATGTGAGACTCATGCACGCAAATTACAAAATATCATCCTGTTAACGTTATCGTACAGACTATATAAAACTAATTCAAACAGTACTTAGTGTGTCTGCTGTGGAGGGATCCAAAGATATTTTTTGAGAATTCTGTGATATCCCTTTTTTTATTATTATTTTTTATTTTAATTTAGACTGAAAAAAGAAAACAGGTCTGTAATTTATGGCTATCCCAAATTGAGAAGGATTGCACACACACTGGAAAGCAGAATCAGAATCCAAAGTAATCTTGAAAAAATAAAAATCTGCTTACTAACAACAAACTGAAAGTAGTGTCCCCAGGGAGAAATTGGAAGTCAAAGTAATAGACTGGGGGAAAAATGTATTGCAAAGGGACCTGGTGAATATTAAATTAATAACAAACTGAAAATGAGGCAACAATATCAAGTGATAGGGTAAAACTTTCTGGGACGTATTAATTGACATTGTGTGTAAGATACCACAAATAATTACTGCAGCCTACTTGCTACTTCTGAAGCTCTAACCAAAGTACTCATCCAGTCATGACCATAATGTTAAGAAGTATCAAAAATTCTAGCATTCCAGGGTAGAGCAAGAGGAAAAATATAAATTATGACCGATGAGCAAAGGTTAAAGGTAATGGTTTACTTAATCTCTTGAAAACTAGGGGTTAGGGAGACACGGTAACAATGTCCAGTATGTAATATCTGCTAGTAAAAGCATAGCGCAGAATTTTGTTTCATATCCAGAGGAGTAAGGAGAAGTAGTCAGCTTAATTTCTGTGATATAGATTAGGTATGAGGAAAATCCTTTTAAGTAATAAGTGTTGCAAAAAATGGAGCAAATTAACTTGGGAAGTCATGGAATTTCTTTCACTGGAGGTTTCTAAGCACCATCAGATAAAAATACGTCAGAGATCACTTACTTTAACTTTTTAAGTGCAAAAGAAAGGACTGGATGGTTCTTCTTATTCATTTCAGCACCATATTTCAGCTGTTTCTAGGACAAGATTTCCTTTGCCATTTTGCTTTTCTGCTTCTGGCTTAGGCTAGTGTGAGCAAATGCGTGAATAAATATGAATAAATAATACTATAATTGTTATGTTGACTTTTTTGCAGACAAGGATTCATTCTGGGCTCAGTTATGATGACTGTAGCATCCATGAAACCAAGGAGTGTCCAACATTTTCATTGTGAAAAGGCAACAAAAATGACACAGATTTTATAGCAACATCTATCTCCTTAATTCAGAAACATATAATTCAGAAGCTCTTAAAAGTAATAAGTAAAAAAATTGTTGTGGCCCTTTAATCTCTTCCCTTATGACTAATGAGACTTTAAGGTAAAAGTACATAATTGTGCAACAGGTTCATCTGGTAATAGCAAAAGAGAAAAATAATTTCAATTTGGGTTTATTTCATTTTGAAAAGAGTGAAGGCTCACCACCTAGGTTGTTCAGCATTTCCTAAAATTGCTCTGACAGAGATTTACCAATTGTATTTAAGTTCTGAAATATTAAGCAACCTTATGGAAAATTAGGGATGATTTTTTGAATGATTCAATTAATGAACTTCGAGATATATATATATATATTCAGAGGTCATTGCATTTTAATATTTTGACACATTTTTAGAACAATATACGGTTGTTCTGCAAAACTTTCATTCTGAAGTACTTATATTCAGGATACTTGATATAACAGAAATCAGTCTTACTGCATAGTACACAAACATTCAGGAGATATTTACAGAACAACTGGAAATTGTAACAAACTTCACCTTTCCAAACCTTTTTTCTTCAGGTAAAGAGAGCTTCAATGCTAGAAATATTGTTATGAGTTAAAACTTAAAAGGATACAGCATTGCAAAACTTAACAGCAATTTCAAAACTAGTGAGATCAGGAAAGAAGAAATAGCGGTGAAACTGGAAGTGCAGTACAAGTCGACCATTACCAGTGGGAATTTCATCATTGACTCTAACAAGCTTGTGACAACAAACAATCAGTGGATTAATGCACTTTATATGGAAGGATGTCACATTTTCAGAGCAGGCAGAAAATTGAAGAGCCTCCTACTTCAGCTCTAATTAGATCCATCCCCGGATCTCTGGCATTTAACCTTAACACCAGAAAGACTGAAGAACCAGAGGACAATGGAGAGAATTGGAGGGGTGGAGGGAAACCAACAAACCTATACTGGATTAATTACGAGAAAAGAATAATTGCATGTGAACAGCTAGACTAAGAGACAGCTATAGTCGCGTGGAAAGGCTCGAGAACAAACCAAATATATAAACATAAAATACACTAAACAGAAATAGTAGTTAAAAAATGTGGTGATATCAAGCAGTGGAAAGGAACTGGCAAAAAGAAAGCTTGAGATGTGTACCATGAGCATCTGACAGTTCAGTCCAGTTGGCTGTGGAACAGCTCAAAGGAAATGGCAGAAACCAGCAATCCCATTGCTTGCAATACTTCAAGGACTGGCAAATGCAGAAAATGTGCTGTGAGGAACATTTCCTTGCCCTAGCAGGAAGAGAGGCTGCATGATTTAGGGAGTTTTTTCAGCTCTAAATTCTATGATAAAACATACAGTCCCTGAAAGTGCAACAAAGATATACCGTTCTTTGATGAAAATACCCTAACCTTTGAAAAGGTAACTGCCTTTTAAACTTACAGGGAACCTTATAAGCTTTTTTTCTCTTAGGAGGACATTTAGCCATGCTTATTATGAGGTGTAAAATTATTGAATTAATGATAAGGAGTGTCATGTAAATAAATGTTAAGGAAGTATTTAATGACCCCCCCCTTTCTTAGTCTCCAGGAGGAAGGCAACCTCTTATAACTAATGGTAATATAAGCTTCTTTGAAAATCTAAAATGCTAGATGACATTTGAAGTACTATTATTGCCTGGTCTGTGTTGGTAGCAATCAAATATGAAGAAAACCCATAGATCCCAGCCTATTGGAAGGTATGAAAACAATATTGATTGGTATTTGACATTTCCTAAGCCTGGTGAGCACCTTAATTCTCCTTGAAATGAATGATTGGAGGGAGAAATTATCTCAGCATCTTCAGGAGCTCCACAGAGCTTCCCAGCAGATTCTGGCTGCATTGAGAAATACTGATGTGACTGTATTTGCATGTGACTAAGCAAAGAGGGAAAAATATCCAATATTCAAATAGTTTTCCTGAAAAAAAGTTTCATAGCTATTATAATGTATCATATAGTTGTTATCATTCTTTGGATAGCTTTTTGTATTATCAGTTTTTTGGGTTTTTTTGAAACATCCTTGATCCTTACTTCTCTTGTCCAGTTGTAAACATGGTAGATGCATATTGCCTCTTCACACCTTTCTCTTGTTTTTGATCAAAATGGCATTCGTCCTCATTTCTACTATAAACTATTCTGCAACGTGGTAAGCTGTGAGCTTTCACTTTATATGATTAATCATTCTAAGTCAAGAGAATTTCTGGAATAAGTAGGAATTAAAGGATCTCACTGGCGGTTATGAGCTACCAGAGGCATAATTATTAGCTTTTTTTGGTTTAGGAACATATGTGAAATGTCACATGTTATGGACCTTTGATGTGCGTGGCTTTTCATTACTTTAGATTTTTACCAGAGAGCAGAATAAGAAAGTGTACCTGAAAAAAAAAATCTTCAAGCAATACAGTCCACAAGAATACAATAGCATAGCAACATTGCTCCAAGTGGTGTGACCCAAAATACTAAAATACTCACTGTAATTGCTGAAGCAATTAACATAGGTAGAATCATTCCCAATTTACCAACTAGGTTAACGCTGCTCCAAGTTAGAAGAACAGCCACGTATCCAACTGCACACACACAAAATTCTGGCACAGGTGAACAAGTCCAATCTCTAGATGATCTGTTTGTCTTCAGAGTGGGGCAGATTCGCGAGCTGTTCACTGTGTCGATGAAAATTTCCAAATAAGCACAGAAAACTTTTCTCATTTGAATTTGTGCTCTGACTCATAAAACCTTTAAACTGGGATTTCTAGTATAACATGCCTCTTAAAGAGAGACAAAGGCTCACCCTGAGCATAGATACCAGCAGTGAGGGAGAACATGTATCAGTACCTGCCCTGATACCCCATTGAGACAAATGCATAACGCATCTGCTACAAGACAGACAGTAGCTTTATCTGAAACTGTAAATCCAATACAATTTATGCTTTGGCTATCTAATACTGAAAACATGACGAGCTTCATCCTGAAGCTCACTCTTCTCCTAACAGCTGGCTCTGATGCTTAGCCAGAGAAATGTTTGTTTATCTTGCTGAAGCCATTATGAGGACGAAATTAAAATATCAGTACTAGGAATAATATGCCTCTTACCTATTTTCAGCTTAAAGTAAGAGCAAGCGTAATGAATTTCATCCAGAGAAAACACCCAGTTTCAAGTAAAAACTATGCGAAAGAAGGTAGAAGACGAGATGCACTGTAATGGATGAAACACTAATGACATTCTTTTCAGAGGTTTGGTCAGGGACATGCTGTAAGCAGCAGTTCTTGTGACTTTGAAAGACTAAAGCAAGGTTACCATTTAGATTTTGAAGACACAAAGTGTCTTAGTACTTCAACACTTCTTTGCTGCCCCAGTCCCCGATCTATGTTCATTTTCAACCCTCCCCTTTACTTTGCTGCTCACACAACATTCCTAAGGATTCAGTTCACATCTGCTCACAGAGCTCAAGTCCTGATCCAACTGCTGCTTAACTTTTCCTTTGCCGTGCTCAATCAAAACTGTACAACGTAACCTTAATGGTAGGTTGATTTAATCGTTAGACCCAGTTCCTCTACTGGTTCCTCTACGCTGCAGCCATTTTTTTCTGACTGTCCCTTGTCATATTAACTAGCTCTCTCCCCTCCAACAGACTCAGTACCCTGCTTTCCCACAGCCTATTCTCTGCTTTTCTCCCCAAGGCTCACTCTACCTATCTTTCTGCAAGTATGCTATCTTCACCACTCCTGTGTTCACAAAAGCCCATCTACGGCTTGACACGTGCACAGAACAAATCACAGCATTCTCAGGATACAGGAAAAAAGACAGCTCTCTCACTGTGCTATGACTTTGATAAGCAAACTGTAATTTTATAAATATAACATCTTCTCTGTGTGTCATCTCCATTCTTCTGGTTACCTTCTATATTATGGCATATTTTTCTTTTTTAATAAGCCCTTTACATCAAAGATCATGTCGTTATATTTGCACTTTGCCA
>NW_008824004.1:1140803-1185028 GCF_000699105.1 Pygoscelis adeliae
TGTAGACATAAAGAAAAAGTTCTGAATCACAATGTTAGGGTGTAGAGGGCAGTAGTTGTTGCATTTAATATTAAGAGAAAGAAACCAAGGCAGGACTAGATCAGGCAGCTAGGGAGCCAAGGCAGGGCTAGAGAAAGACACTGAAAAGCCAAGCTGGAGAAAATTGCTGACTTACACCTAGGACTGGAACAGAAGCGAAGAGCTGTGGAGATGAGGCAAGTGCAAAGCAGAGACTGAAGGCAGGAATAAAGAAAAAGCAAGATCAGGAAGTTAAGGCCAAAAGTGGAAGCGAGGAAGAAGGAAGACTGGGCAGACATCTTGAAGTTGTCAGAGGAAAGCTTATATGCCACCTTGCATCACTGCTTGTCCAAAGGTCCTTCTCGGGAAGAGTCAGCAGAAATACGAAAAGGCAGCTGAGGAGCTCACATTTCTCCTTCCCCGCCATGAAAGAAACCAGAGTTCTTTGAATGACAGAGACAGAAAGTCTGTCCAAACAGGAGCCACATAACTGTTCAAATACTTGCAGTCACCAAGCAGGCTAAGAGTACTACTGATTAATCAGCAAATTAATTTTCTAGAAATGAATACACAAAAGAAGGGCAGACCTGGAAGAGTCAAGCAGACTTTGATCATAAACACCAAGATTTTTCTTAATAGACTTATGAAAAGAGCTGAGAAAAAGATGGTAATTTTTCAGATACAGGAGAAATACAGGTATACGGCAGTGAACAACTCCTACCAGAAGGACTGAAACTTTGTCTTAGTCTCTGCTTGAAAATGGAGGCCTGCAGATATCCAGCCCAGTGGAGATCATATCAGACAGCAAGATACAACTAACAATGAAACCCATAATTTGGAGGGAGAAGGGAGTACTCCTACCAGAAGTGTTATGCAGCTCTTCTATACAAACTCAGCAGAAAAATATTCAATCATCTTGGTAATAAATTAATAAAGCATGGTAAACATTGTTCTAAATTTTGACTGACTCTTTGCACTTGTCCATTGATTTATGGAGAATAATTAAAGGAAAATGGTAGTTCCACTACCCATAAGAAAACAGCTCCTTCCAAAATTTGGAGACAAACCAAGTCCTTTCTTTCAAGGGTAGCCAGCAGAGAAGAATATCAAGCAGCAACTGTTGTACCCAGTGTTGGGCTGGCATATCATTCGGAGAGCTCCACTCTACAGAGCCAGCCAGTTGCTGGTGTGCCAATGACTTAGTTTGAGTAATTATTCTCAGCAAAAAAAGTACAAATATCTCCCAGAATTTACATCTAGCACCACAGGAAGTTTTTCAAGTTGACTACAAACATCAGAAATATTTTCAGTAATTATCTACATCGCATGTGCTTGAAAAGAACTGTTTGGCAACAAAGATATTATCCCCTCTTTCAAATTATTGCATGTGGTTACTATTTTGACCAGTCAGGTATCAGTCCTTTTCTTCTTTGTAATAAATTGTTAAAGAAGGTGGGAACATTATTCATACTAGCAATTAGATGATTCAATGTTTATTTATATCCAGTATTTGCAATAAGGTGATACGCATTTTAGCTGGTTGTTGAGTGATGACATCATTACTGGCCCATTGCAGTTGCTATAGAAACACAACTGGATTTTTCACAGGCCAGGCAACTGAAAAGCTTTAGAGATCTGCTTGTTTCTAGTTTTGATAAATGGTTTGTCAGCCAAAGTGTAAACTCCTAATACCTTTTACCTTCTGGAGAATAGAAGTATCAAAGAGTCAGTTATCTATACCCTAAGAAGTGTGGATTTGATAAGATCACTACTAAATGATCATTTTTTTTCCTGCAGTTCAACCCATATAAGCAGATCATGATGCCAGCTAGGGAAGGACTTACTCTTGTATCTGAAGTGAGCAGAGTGCTCTTACATGTGGGCATCCTCACACTGGCTTAAATGAGAAAGTCCAAGTCGTGTTTTTTATACCTCTCCATTGCTTTTACGTTTACATGTTATCATCGGCTGCATGCATACTTTCCCATTGCTTACAAAACCAAAAAAAAACCCCACCCAAACCCAAGCCAACAAGTGAGCATTCAGACGGACATACGCCTGTATAAATCTCACACGAAGTGAAAATACCTAAAAGACCCTTATGGATTTGACTCTGCCACTACACCCTGAATTTCTGTAAAGCTCACATTGCATATTCTCTGAGGCTATACTCCCCAAGCATGCCACATTTTTTGAGTATGCAACATTTGATATTTGCAGTTCAGGAGAGAAGACACAATAAAGAAACTGCAAGACCTGGATTGGCCCCTTTTAAGATATGTTCATAAATGAAAACACACTGTTATGCTTGCATGGTTTGGTATAGAAATTGTCATCACAGTTGTGAGAGAAGGCAATTATACAGAGGATTTCAGAATTTAGTTTTGGGCTATGCAGGTTTGAAACTTAGAAACACAAATTTCTCTGTGAAAAAACATTTTGAAAGTTCCTCTTTTGAGGAAAATAGTGTTATACAAAATTAATTGTTTCATTTTGGGTTAGTATTTTGTAGTAAGCAGTTATTTAAATTTTTAAAGTTGTTTTGAAAAGAGAAACTAAGACTCCATGATTTCATAGAAGGCCTAAAAGTGTCATTTCACCACTGTCAGTTTCTCAAAAAATCATTCAGAAACACTTTCATTAAAACCAATGCAACTTAAGTTCCACACATTGTACTGGATGCTACACAATCTCAAAATAGATATACTGGTTGCGATTGAGTTTCACAGTATGAAACCTTAATTTATGTGTGTACGTGGAGGCATGTTTACTTATATGCCTATATGTGAGCTAGGTGTCAAAGTTGCCATTACAGTCAAAGAAAATTTAATCAAATGGAGGCAACAGAGACTACATGGCCAGGCAGCATGTGTCTGCTTTAGGGAGACTGGACTGGTTTTTAGGTTGTGTTAACTTGCTCTCCAGTGTCTATAGTGGGATCCTGGTCATATGACATACACATAGACACCTACGCTGAGACACTTCAGTTTAGATGTCTTAATCTGTAGATACATCTCAACCATAGATCTGAAAAATAAGGTTTAATCATTCCACATTAAAATAACATAACAAAGGGGGCAGTTGTAAAGGTAGTAGGAGCAAACACAGGTGCTACGCTTGGGTATTTTTCCTCCCTTACACAGTAATTCATTATGTTTTCATCTGGAAAAGCAAAACTTGGGTTTGAGTGTATGAAACTCCAGGTGAGTGCTCACACACCGAAGTCTGTAAAAGAAGGGCCTTGGCGTGGCCTCCTACAAAGGATCGAACTTAATGTCAGGGGTGGTTTTACTCAGCAAAGTGCCTAACTTGACTGTGCTCTTAAAGAAATTTTTGTCATGCAATGAATGAGCTACTGGAGAGCCTTCCCATCCTTACACTCCCCTTTAACAGCTCTGACCAGCTTAGTTCAACCTCAAGTATATTCATTTACCTCCACAGCTCGATTCAGTTTAACAAGGAACAGTAGAAAATCAAGCACTATGCGTTTCAAACTTTTACGCCATGACAATATTCAAATTCACAATTTTCCTAAAACTAACGTTAAACAGATTTGCCAAGTGCATATTTCTTTTCTGAGGAAGGAATACAGTTCCAATGCAGACATTGGCTTTTGTCTGTTCCAGAAATGGATCCTAAACTCACAGGAAACACTCAGTAATTAAAAGCAACAACCAACCTAGCACATCTGCACTATCTTTATTTAGCTCAGAAATGTCAAAAAGAAAAAGAAAGGCTACATTTCCTTTTGTATTACCAGGTTTAAAACAGTCGAATTTGAGACTGAGCAAGCAGCATCACATTTCTTTAATCTCTGAGCTACTAGAAAGCAGCTTATCAGTATTTTCAAATGGAAAAATCGTATTACAGTATGATTTGCATGCATGTGTAGTAGTCCTTAATGGTTTATTAAGGACTACCAAGCTTTAAGACATTCTGCAAAATTAATCGGGTAATTATTTCCCTTGCTTAAGGACATTATACATGAATTTTTACTCAAATAAATGCAAAGAAAAATATCCTATATTCTATTAGTTATAATGTGTTATTCTTGCACCGGTGAACAATTACACAAATGTTTCTACTGAAGTCATCATGCCAACTTCAGTAATGAAGTGTTCAGCTAGATAAGTAAGAGAGAGACTGTGCAATTTAATTTTCTTTTTTTTTTACATTAATACAGGTAAAGCCTGTTGGTTAATATTCTATCAGACTTTCCTACAATGAAAATTAACAATATAAGCAGTTTTGGTTAGACATCAAAGGTGAGAAATTTTGTCAAACGGAAAACATTTTTGGAAATTCTAAGTGCCTACCAAAGAAAGATTTAGAGAAAATGCCAACTCATATGTGATTGCAGTGATGCCATCCCTGTGTATCCATGCATTTACTATGGCATGTAAGCAGTGCAACCTCCCAAAATGAATAGCACAGAATGGCTTTGCAGAACACGGTGAAAAATAATTCATTCTCCCTTCAAAATCCTTTTGCAAAACATCCAAAAGCAAAATCCTTTTGCTTCCTCTCTAGTTTAATTAAAACCATCCAAATCCCAATATTTCCTTTTCTTGATTTGTTCACATGATTTATTTAATGCTGAAATCTTTTATTTATACAGGGTTGTGCAGGTAATTTATTTATAACAGACGTTATTCAACTGAACCATCAGTGAATTGTGCATGAGATCACCTGTATCCATAGAGAGCTCAACTGAAGTCACCCGGATCCCACCCGAATGCAATGAGTATTTGAGATGTGACCTTAATCATGGCACTTAGCTTTTCCTTTTAAAAGAGGGTTAAAAGAGGATTCAGACGCAGAGGGTGCCACCAGTTATACCATGTTCACCGTAGATGTGTGTTGCCCGTTTGTTGTCTCCAAGTTACAGATTTGTTGATTCCCATCACTTACACTAAAAATTTTGTTATGGGCAAAAGGAACACAACTTACATGCAAACCCAAGAATTTATTGTCAGTTTAATTAGTCTTAACAGCCTGATCCATTATTTTTAATCTAGTCACAATGATAACAGAATTTTATTCCAGACATAATACAGTGTAAAATGTAGTATAATGTATTACATATATAAAATTATATACAGTTTAGATTATAGATATTCAAACTTTCATGCCTGCCTTTGATGTTTTGTCCACCTTCTTAAGGTCAAAAGCTTGGGGGGGATGAGGGGGCGCAGGGGAGGGGAGAGAAGAAGGGGACTCTTCAGTATCCAGAGAACTTTTCCAGGAGGAAAGTGATGTTGATGGTTTCTTCCTTACGACTCAGAGTAATTTTTACGTTTTTTCTATCCTAGTGTCCTAGAAAAAATTCAGTGACAGATTTCTATAGCAAAAGTAGATCTGGAATCTACCTCTGAACACCGTATGTGAGATAAAACTGACAGAATAACATGCTTGAAGTTAAGTCTACTGAGGTTGAGTTATGCATCCATGTAAGATCAAGGAAATGAGGTAAGAGTCATGCCTGCTTACTGATATACACACAAGGATATATTTGTATGCTTAATTGTCTATACTATACTTCAGAGTAGCAAGCTGCACATGTGTAATATTTACACAAACACACCAGTCTTAAAAAAAACTTCCTGGCCCATCTGCTCAGCTGAACAATCCAACAGACCAAATCCTAAAGGAAATTTCTAAAAAAGGATGTTAAACCCTGGCTTAAGAAGCCTCAAAGAAGACTTGCTCTCCTAATCTTCTATTTGGTCCTTTATAGTCACCACAAACCCAAAACAACTCATTTCACTGCATGATGCCACCTGAATGATGTAAATTTTTTCATTCTACAGTGTGACAGGTAAGATCTACAATTTTTCATGCAAGGCTTTTCTTGTCTTGATAGCTATATGTTTTTGACACCATCATGTGACTTCTTTCCATATATGAGTACTTCCTTTCTGCTGTTTGCATCACCTTCCATCTATGTCCATCTCTATTTTCATTGTTTACATATAAAATTTTAAAACAAGCCCATACTAGGCTAGGTCTGTTATTAAAATATTTATGAACGTTGCATAGATGCCATGGGAACCAAAAAGGGAAGCTGTGATTTGTATATCCACCAGGTTGCTAAGCAAAGCAGCATCTTTTCCATTACAGGCTGCATGACTGCAGGAAAGCTTTAGGGAAGATGCAATCCCTGTAGAAAGGAAACCCATAGGTTGTCAAATAAGAATAACTTATTCTACATTACATGAAAGCTTTCTATTTAAATGCAGGGGAAGCCTGTTAAAAAAAGAGAGAGAGAGAGAGAGAGTGTCTACTGCCAAAGGCTCCAACTTACGATATCAAATTGTTCCTTACTCTATTCATACTATATGAAAGAATCAGTTTATTTTCACATTGTAGTATTGGCCTTTATAATACAGGATTTCACAGAAGGTGATCTTATGAAAAGTGAATAGGAAGCCAAAAATATCAAAAGGAAAAGTCCTTCACATCCAAGACAGTCATGTCTAGCATATTTGAACTTTCAAACAAACTGTTGGTATGGCAACAAAAAACATTCATAGTTCAAAGGTAGAATTGATAGTGTGGGATATATTGTGTACTCACACAATTGTGTGTATTCACATTCAAAAATACATTTTGAAGCCTCTGTTATTTGATTAGTTTTAAAGGCAGATGCTCCTCGATATATATTTTCCAAACCAAATAGATCCAATAAAATTCTTCCAAGAAATTATTGTAAATGATTACCACTCCCCCAAAAGCAGTAAGAAAAACATAGTTTTCTGACCAGTCCCACATAATTTAAGTTGCTCATGCTTGTGAACAGAATTTGTGTATTGTTTTTGCTTCTCTATTTGGCACAGTTTCTGAAATTTCACTGCAGGGGAATCTGACATTAAAGTAACAAATTATCAGATACAACAAAAACACAGATACCTTGTAGGTGCAAATATATAATTTTAAGTATCAAACAAGAATGGCATTTAAGAAAACCAGCCCTCACCTCGAATTAGCATCAGTTATAGCCTGACATGCAAAATCCTTTTGATATGGTAAAGCAAAAGGCTCATCTAGTTGTTCTCTGAGATACATGACACGCATGAGAGAGTCATCTCCATCATATTACATTCATCTATCCAGCTTATTCATGTCCTGAATGTGCTGAACTACAAGATGTCAAAAATGTCATCAAGGTATCATTTAGCCCTCTCACATTGAAGAACACTGAGCATTTTACTGCTTATAGCTGTACCAAGAGCACATACTGACAGATGCTTAGGAAGCTGTGCTTGTTTCCACTCTACAAAATTAAAAGGCACATCTCTCTGATGCGCTCCACATGATGATCTTAGCCAACAATACCCGTCAGTCCTGAGCAGAGGGCATCCAGCACACTGATTGGCTGAAACTGTACTGTGCCATTTTTAAGGATGGTCCAAAAGGCTGGTGCCATCTGGGTCACTATCTTTTCTTCTCGATGCATGAGAGCAGCAGTAAGCATAAACTACAAAAGCCAACATCTGAGTTCTACTGAGAGAGAGCACGGCCAGACGATTAAATCTGTGAGCTGTATCTATCGTGTCCTTGTATGCTGGTAGAAGGTCTCCCAAAATTGTCATCTACCCTCTTTACAGAAACAACTAAACACCCCAGTGTTGCTCTTAACATATGCTAATCAAGCTACTCTTCCTGAAAGCGTTATCAGTGCCATGAAAGGTAACCTCATGTTCATCACACATCACCATTCACTGCCTAGCTCATTTTCGTTCAATGTAAAGATGTCTTACTTCACTGATATGTTACTAAAGCACACTAGATCAAGCAGTCAATGTGAATTTGCTTCATAGCCTACTCTAGTAACAGAAACACTCCAAGAAAACTGGCAAAAGATGTAGTTTGTGGTACTTGGCAAGATAACGCAGTATGTGAAGGCAACGCATCTTCAGAGAAAACAAACAAATCAACAACAGGCAGTTCATCACTTTCAGAATTCATTAGCTCAAAGGAATTTAATTCCAATTCCTGCACAGGCTCAGTGTAGTGGGGGGATGTGTGTGCATATGTGTTCCAACAAGTTTTCTGGTAGATTCTGCTTTAAGCATCAGTTGACACTACACTCCGCAATTTAGCCAAATCCTTAACCAGAATTCTCTGACACAAGACCTCATGCTTTATTAAATCATGTTTTAACTTTATTATGGCATAATATTATTATGCCATAATAAAGCCATATATCTACCATAGTGGGTAGATACCATTTCTGAGCAGTCAGCAAATCTCATCTATTGTGGTCAAGGTCATATTTTCTATTTTGAACCAAATCATCCATCTGTCACTTCACTTTGGCCAAGGCTGTTACTGTATTTGACTTCACTTTGTGTCAGTCTGTACATACAGCAATGAATCTCCTTCAGATTTAACAGGCCTTACTAAGGTCTTTAAATAATAACTGTAAAAAGAAAGAAATCTCCAACTTTTTTTAAGAGTTAAAAGTGTTTCCAACCAAGATCAGTATCCACTTTTTTGAGTGAAAATACGATGCTGGAAAGCTGAAGGAATAGTAAACTCCATTTGCAATGCTAATTGTGTTACATTAAAGAACAATATCACTTTTATCTTTTCTTATATCCTCATTATGCTGGGATTCACTGCGTTTTTCAGATCATGCAGTAACGAACTCTTTTCCTAATGGGTATTCAGTACTAAGTCATCTACACCAATTTATTTCAGTAACAAATGAATTCCAGAAGCACCACAACTAACAAAGCACTGATTCCCTGTCTAGTTGGTTTCTGCATTTCTACATCGCTCCCCAATGAATAACCACAGATCCTCTGCTAGTCCCTTCTCTTCTTTGACCTCAGGCTTACGAGAAGTACTTCTGGCGCCACCCATGCTGACTGCCTGGCCAGGGAAGAGGTGCTGCTTGGTAAGCCAGGAGGCAGAAGAGGTAACTCTAGCTCTCACGGAGCTAAAGGACACTACTTTGGGGTTTCCCCTCTGCACAGGTGCTGACTGTGGCAAGACTGGTAGGAACTTTAATCCTGAAGAACTTTACTTGTCTGCCAAATCTCTTTGAAATTGGCCAAGAGGTTCAATACTTGTTCTAGGCTGCCTGGTAAGCAGGCAGATGGCCTGATCATATAGTGTGTTTTTTCTTGTAGACGCTAGGGTAAGACAAAGAGTGAATTTCAGCTGAATTCATTCCCTTTCACATTCATTTTTAAAACTAAGATTTTAATAGCCAAGTATTCAGATGCTCATCTCTTCAGCATCTAGCTTTGCCAGTAGAAAGTGTGATTGTTCATAAAGTAAAAGTTATACTACATTATTAAAGAATGTACTCAGAAGTTTGTTTTTTAGGTTTTTTTTTCCTTGTGAAGGGGAACTATGTGTTAAGTTTAAGGACACTCCAGCAAGACTGTGAAATAAGAACTTCAGCAAGCTTATAAAAGCAATCATTCTTGCTAATGAAATGTCCCAGATTCTTAAGCTTCCCCAGGACACAGTCAACTGCTTTTTTATTATTATTATTCTTTTTTATTTTTAAGGAAAAATTGATGCCAGATGTCTATTTTTCTATTTGCATCTCTCTCACCATTATCCAGAATTGTAGCCTTTTACAGAATTATTTTGCATAGTATTTCTTAGTACTGACTGATGGTACATTTCTTGCCAATACCAGATACTTCAATTCAGAACCAAGTTGTACATCTATATTTTGTCCTCTTTACCCATTTTTTTCTTTTGATGACAAAGAGTTTTTTTTTAATTAAAAACAAACATATAATGACTGGGATACACCTAAACATTGATGTAAGAGGCAAAGTAATATTAGTGCTTTCAAATAATTTCTTTTAAAAAAATCAATATCTATAAGAACTGGATAGTTTATAGAACTGGTGATGGGATGTGAAGAATTCTATTAGTATTCAGGTCCAGCCTTACGACTGAAAGTAGAAACTTATTGAGTAGATCACCATACCAATGAGTGACTGTTATTAAATATTTATTGATGTGAATCCAGTTCCTCGTGAAACAAAAGCAGTGCCATTGGGAACACAAATGTAGTTGACATATCATTTAGTATTGCCATTCAGGAGGCCAAAGACAGTTGTCCTCTTTCATTGGGAGCATTATATTGTTGGGTGTTACACTATATCTGTTCGGTCTGTAAAGGACATCGATTTCTGCTGTTTTCCCTCTAGTACGCTATGTGAAAACTAACTTCACTTTTTTCCCAAAAATAATTTAAAAACCGATTAATGTATTCCAGTTAGATAGCACACATTTATCCCCTGTGATCTTCCTTATATAACCAAAGTATCATTTGACTTTCAGCATGTTTTTACTTCAGGACAACTGAGGGAAATATACAGACGCAATCAGTATTCTTAGATAACACCTGAATAAACAGAGATCATCTAATCTATAAAACAATAGCAAAGCATTAACACATTAATTCTCATAACAGTCCTGCAGAGAAACAAAGACAAGAAAGTGTTACTATGCCCATTTCACAGACTGCAAAAATACCAGGCATTTGCAGGAGTGGCTTGCTCAGGGCCACAAAGTAGAAATAATAATGATAAATCAGCATTTCCTTCCTATCAAGCTTTAGCTAAAGATGACCATCTCCCTTCTCTAAGCTGAAAACAACATACAATCCCCAGGCTGCTCTCAGAAAAATTAGTCAAAGAGAAGTAGCAATACAATCCTAAAACCTCTGAGGAAAAACAGGCCAATAATGTAGCCCATAGCCTGATACAGCTAGAGTCGTTGAAGATCATTGCTTCAAAAGGTGCTGGAAAAAAACAAAGAACAAGTGTTTGTGCTGATGGGAATAAGGATGAAATTCAACACTTGTTTCTGTTCCCTTAGTAACCCTTACTCCGTGATTTTTGATGTCTAATCTTAATGACCCTAAATTTTCTGAAAGTCAGCTGTGCTAGAAATGTCAAGCAGTGATTCGAAAAACGTTCACTATTAATGCAACAGCAGCTGGCCACAAACACAAAATTCAGGATTCAGACTGTTTGTCTCAGGGCTCGGTCTTATCTGAATTAATAGAAACTGGTTTTGGCACAGTCTTTTAACCTTTTAAGCAAGTAGAAGCCATGGAGTGTGAACATACCCCAAAACCCAGTCTCTAAGGTATGTGTATTCTGATGTATTAGAAGGTTTAAAAAAAAGTCATTTGATTGCATGTGTTCTCCATTACATATGTAAGCACTCTATGCTGCCATGAATGAAACATTTGCCAGACTGCAAGGCATAAAGATTCTTCTTTATGAAACAAACACACATTTAGCCAGGCCTGATCATCGCCAGCAGTTGTTTCCTGAATTGTAGTCAGCAAAGCATGGTAAATAGTCCTTACCTTGCCATAACCTACCATGATAACAACTCTGAGTCTGTACCCCCAGCACAGCACTGCAGTCCCTCCCTCCCCACTTACACTGACACATCAAATATGTTCTCTGGGCTCAGCAAACCTTGCATCAGGTCCTGCTTCTACATGATGGTGTGGTGAAAAGGAAAAGTTAGGGAACAACTGACGTGGAATAATCACAACTACAGAAGAAACTGATAGTTATCTAAACCTCTGTGCTTGAGACTCTGACAGGCTCACTCCATTATTAGAACATGTTAATTAGTATATGCGCTCTGGTTTTCTCTCTGCTACTCTTCTTGGCACGTAATAAGAAAAATTGAAAATAAGTGTTAATTCACCTTATAAATTAACACATACACAATGGGGAAGCGTTGTTTGACTAACTTCATAACACTTAAAACCAAATCCTAGCCTCATAGCTACGTGAAATTATCAGCCAGTAAGAATCTTATATCAAATATCACAGTCATAATGTGTTGATGAACAGACTTTTTCATTTTGATGCAACTATGGAGAGTGTGAGCTGGTAATCAAGAAAGTACTTAGCAAGATTTTCTTACTTGCACTGAATTCCAACAGAGACAGGAGGTGTCTGACGAGAGACAAACCAAGAAGGAAGAAGATGGGAGAAAGGAAATTCTTGCTGATCAGTAGATCAGAAGCCCTGAGCTAAGCACATAGAGAAAAACCCAGCCCTAGGGATGCCGAGCAGTTCTTAAATCTCTCCTGCATGGCTAAAATCCTGACCAGTGTAACACTGGTTAAATGGAAAGAGAAGGAAGAAGTGGTGGCTTTCCTTCTCAAGGTAGAAGAGAATTATTCAGAAGTATTTGTGAGCCAGCCATATGTGCCTACCAAGTGTAGGCTCTAGCAGTGCATCAAAGTTCATTGTGCCCTGCAGAGAATCCCAACCCGGGGGCAAGGAGACCTTACCTGGGGGATGTGGGACCTGGGCAAGATCTACCTGGCCAACAACACCTGAGCCACTGATAGTTAAAATAGCATCAGCAGATTTCATGCAAGCCTGAAATATATAATTGTACATGAAGAAAGTCTTTCTATACCAAAAAAAAAAAAAACCAAACCCAAAAAAACCCCCAAAGCAAACATTCAGTGTTTTCCAGATTTTGATTGGTGAAACTGTAACATTGGGAGACCCTTCGGAAACAGTTGCCGCTAACTACAGAGAGATGATGACACTGATAACATGCTGTCTTTGCTGTAAATATCACCCTTTGTTCCTCAGAATACAGTGCTGCTATTTACATGTTTGTCGCAGCCAAGGTTCAGTCTCTCCTGTAGGTCAGAGCAGAAGATTACTTAATTACATACTTTTATGACAGAAAATCACTGATTCACATCTGCCTTTGTGTCAAAATATATCTGCCTTTCATCTAGCTACATTAATTGCATCAAGTATGCATAGTCTGTATGCTGGTGTAAATGAGAATTACATCACCTAATTTTCTAATACAAAGAATAAATTCAGGAAATTAGTCATATTTTAAATTGAAAAGTTAGGACACTGTTCTGCTTAATAATTTGCAATGTGTATTCATACCACAGCTGATTGTCAACATGAAGCCAAATTACTTTTCTATCACCACAAATATGAAACCAGTCCTTAGATAAAAACCTAATCATAAATCTAGGTCCTGTTGTCTCTCTAAAATAGCCCCAAGATTACTTCTGACATTCATTCCCTTCGAGAAACTTCAAATACTAAATTTTAGAAGCCAGTATAAAACGCCTAACACTTTTCAAGTAAAAAAATTGAATTGGAGGAAAGTTTAATACACCACATAGGTGACAAGTTCTGTCTCTGCAGGCTTGCAAGCTTCAGGGGTACTCTAGCTTTTAACATAAGAGAAGTCAGTTGTTCTGTGCCACTCAGCAGAAACCACAAACCAAAAAGGAGTCTGGAGGTATCAAAGCAGTTGCCCAAGGCCCCGGAGTTACACCAAGCTCTCAAGAGATTCCCCCTCTTGAGTTTCTGTGGAGACAGAAAAGCTTCCAATGCTGTTGGCCCTAGCTATGAACCATAGCTTCCTGAATCACCACCCTTGGGCCAGTAGTCCAACAGTGCCGAGAAAGAAACTCACTGGAGACAACTTCAGTCTTTGCTTTCCCTATGAGTCCCACCTTCAACTTTTTTCAGGGATTGTCAAATACAACTTCATCTCCTAGAGACTCCTGTGTCTTTGGAAACAAAATATTCCCATCTCACAACTAAATTTAAAGTTAGCCAGAATAAAAATGTCTCAACATCACAAAACTACCTTCTGCTTATGTACCAGTAAAGAGCTTGTGGGCTACTTAAAATAAGGAAGGTATGTAAATTATATACGCGCATCTTTTCCAATGTTAAACTTATTTTGTGAAGGGGCATGAAAATGTAGATAATATGAAATATAAGACTGGCAAAATGACAAGGAAGCACATGCTAAATGGCAACCTTCTCACTTCTGAAGGTTTGGCTGGGTATTATATTCACACAAATCTATCTGCTGGCTAGCAAATATTTTGGTGTACAGACATGCCCTTCTCCTTTCAAACCATCATCAGCTTTTTTGGCCACAAGATATACTCTGGAAACAATGAGAGAAACTGTGAAAGTTCAATGAATTTACCCTTTGAAAAGATTAGTTCTTAAAGCGCGAGACAAAAAAGAATTTAAATAAAACCTTAAACATAGCATAGAGTGAGTAAATAAAGAACAATGAGATACAACAGCATCTTATGACAAGATCACATATGTCAGCAGCATGAAATATGTGATTATTATATATAAATCAAATTCTGTCTTGAAAATCACAAATAGATGGCCTACTTATTACAAAGAAATGTTATGTCATTTACCTGAATTCAGAAACAAAATTACAAATAAAATCTTGATGCACCCACAGACAGGGACCGAGGCACAAATGCAGGTTCAAAGACTGAGAAATACTGTTTTCAGAGACCTCTTAATATTTTATCACTGAAATAAAATTGTCACTCTCCTCCATGACTACTGCATAACATGAACACTTAGTTATCCTTGAATACATAAATTAACAAACATATCTATATCTAACATGTAATTTTATTCTATACAATGCTTACAAATGCATCTACTGGCTTTTCGATCAAGCTGATATTCTGACTTTTGTGACTGGCAAGTCTCAGCTCATTTCTTGTTTCTGAATCCTCTTCCCTTCTGTGTTTTCCAGTCATCTTTAATTAGCATGATTAAAGCCAAGCTAGAGGTATATTGGCTGTAACTTTTACTCATTCTTTGCTAACCTACTAAATGTTATCCTGTGCTTCTTCTTAAACTATAATATAATCTTACTGCTTACATTTTGTACTAGTAATAACTTATTTAGTAGTCCAGAATGTAAGGTTAAATTATAAATGTATACTTTTCATAATGACCACACAACGTAAGTCCTTTCAAGAAATCAGCATTAAACCCAAGATCAGATGTGTTCTCTGTAATGTTTAAGTCAGATAACTATAAAAGTCTCACATTTTTCTGTGACAGTAACCAGGCAGTCATTTACCAAAATGTTATTTTGTGGAACGTTAAGGCTATGCTTAAGAGTTTTGCTGGACAGGAGCAACAGCATCTCCTTGACCTTGCAAAGTAAAGTCTTAAATAAGTTACTGAGGAGTAGCCCTCTTTCTTCGCTCTTACTGTGTTTAGGATCCAGTTTTAACAGATTTTATATGTGAGACCATGCAGTTCACAACGAGCAGCTTCTCTGAAAATGGTTGGTGCCAAAATAAACAATTTTTTTTAAACCTGGGAACAATCTGCTTCTTTTGCTTTCCAAACACTTATTTTGTGGCAGCTGTGGTGGGCAGCTGAGTGATCTCATCTGTTCCCAAAGGAGCTCCATTTCTACTGATGGTCACTACTTTTGTGTGTTATGCACCTAGAGGATTTGAGTGTAAATTCACCATTAGATGTGGGGATAACAGTAACCAAAATAACCAGTCAACCAGGTTGGCATGTTGTCAAAGCTGAGGGACAGTATCAACTTAAATCTATTACTTATTATGAAGATCTAGTGACTGGAGAATCTTTACATTTTCCTATCAAACCTCAAGTATAACGGCTGTCAGGACATAAATGTCAAGTATTGGAATAATCATTAATAACTAGAACATAATTCAAGTTCAGATCTAAGGATTCTTTTTATTTTTCCAGATTCAATGTTTTTGAAATAAATATTTCGAATGTCACTGGCCTCTCCGCTGCCCAGAACAGTATCCCTCAGCATTTTATTCTAATTTAGAAGAAAAATAAAAATTAACAACAACATAGGAGATAATTTATATGATGTACAAGCTGGTTTGAACTTACTAGAAATGTAATCAGTTTTCATTTAAAGGAACTACGATTCAAAATTCAGTTAACGCCTTCAGAGGGCCAAAGACTACGCGTGACTATTTTCATAGTACCAGAACCTCCAGGAAAGAAATGCTCTATACCCTATTTCATGCCAGATACAGTCTGACTTCATTTAAACATCACTAGGATAAGACAGCAAGAATTATACCAACAGGGACACTAGCTTTGCCTATCGATGATCTCCACACTTGTTTGTCCTGCGGTGACTGTAATCGTCTCAGATCTGAACTGTGAAACAACGGGAAGGTTTAAGTGTGCAGGGTACAGGTTCAGTAAGCTGGATTTTGTGAAGTGGAGAGAAGCTAGGGAGGAAAAAAGGCAGCTGTAACACAGAGGAGGCAAAACACAAGAATTTGAGGAAAAAATAAGTTAGTGAAGGGGAATTGAGTCAGTATCACAACGTGAAAATGACCAAGTCAACAGAGGAGATGCACACACATACACACGCTCATGACCAACAAAAGTAAGAAAAAAAGGAGCGTGAGGAGATTCAGGAAAATGAAAGACCAGACACGAAGTTTAAGCGGGAAGGTGTGCAGGCCCATTTACAGAACTCCTAACCTGACTTCTCACTCTTTGCTGCCTTTTTTAAACAAATCTATGCAGAACAAGAACATTGTCCCTGCCCTGACCCGTACAACCCCAATAAGATATGCAAGGACAGAAGTGGGAAGCCCACGTGGGAGGAACCACCACATTGCCCAGAATACTGAAGTGATCCAGGATAAATAAAACTACACCAAAAGGTGAGCTCCAGTTCTCATCTACTTTACCAGGGACCCCTCTGTCACCAGGTGCTAGAGAAATGAGGTTGTGGCCTCTTTACTGACAAAATTCCCTCCTTCCTCAGCAACAGAACTGATGCTGTCAGCACATGATCCTTTTCTGCCCTGGAAGGCAGAAACGTTTCACAGAAAACCTGTTCCTTTCTCTCTAAATAAATGTTTTCAAACCTCCATGTCTGATGCTGGAATTAGAGGTCTGGATTTCTCTTGCATGACTTTGGATACATGTTGCCCCTATAGCCAGTGGAGCAGGGGAGCAGGGAGACAGAGGGACGGACAGACAGACAGGTGCCTTCAGAGGGCAACTCAGCCATCTGTAGAGAGCTCAGGGTGACTGCCCTCCTTGCTCAGGTACTGCGGGAAGAGCCTAACCTCTAGCAGGATGACTGTGAGCCTGAACAACCTCCTCTCTGGTTCTCCCCTCCTCTTGCTGATAAAGCATTGTATATATCATGGAGCTTTTCTGTTGTAATGCATGTTTGCCGCTGCTTGCTAGGGAGTTGTTTGTTTAGGGGGTGTTCGTTCTGTGTTCTCCTCATGTATATATTTTTATGATTGTTGATGAGAGAAGCCAGCACTTAAGTTGTATACCTTATACTCTACATCCTAAGGCCAATCTCAGACAGAAGCTTTGTATTTTGCACAAAACTGCTTCACACTATTACAGAAAAATCCCTTTTGCCATTTTGGCCAAGGCAGTGGCCTAAGTTTTGACCCCAAAGACCTCAGATGTCTTGTAGATAGCTTAGTCAAAGATCACCAAGTTCCTTAAGGATAAAGGGAAAGCTGACCTTGAGTAAGGATTTTGAAGCCAAAACACTATTCTGTGGGGAGCCAATGCAAACAGATGATGGATTTGATGTGCTCAGGGTATCCCGTGCTGCTGAGAAAGCATGTTGCAGTGTCCCATGCTCCTAAGGACCTGAGTTTATATAATTATTATATTGTGTTGGTGTAGTTCACAGAGAAAAAAAAAAATGGAGGTTTGTATTACTATCATTATCCATGAGAACAGGATGGAGTCTCAGACTACTGAAAATGGTGAGAGATTTTGATTTGTGGAGTCACTATCAGCAGGGATTTCCAAAGCATTACTAAGACTACAAAGAAATGGATGAGTAATACATCTGTTGGAAAATACACTTGTGGGGAGATCAGAATTATTCACAAATTTGGAAAGCATGGAGGGTTAAATATTATGACAATTTATTTTGACATTCTCTAGAAGAAATAGTTTCAATATTTTCAAAATAGGAATATTCTGACTTTCTATTTTGAAATAGCATATTTGTTTTGAAATTGACACAACATTGTTCTGGATTTAACAAATATGTTTCAGGTTGGCACAAATAATTTTTTTGCTGAGAAAAGAAAACAAACTATTAAAGTCATTAAAAGTTGCTTTGACTTGTTATAAGCATTGCCTCCAGAACGTTTAGTTCAGCCACTAAACTTCCAAAAAGATGACGAAACATATAATTCGTACAGCTCTTTGAAAAAAAGAGGGGAAAAAAGCAACTGGCGATGCATACCTTTCAAAGATCTGGTTCTGAGGTTGGTTTTTCCTCAACTACTACTCACTGCAGCACAAATTGAGGTCCTATGTTGTAAACCCAAGATAAGCAGATCCATATCACCTATCACGGTACAGCTCTTTCTCCCTCTGTACATTTGCCCCTACCATTTAGCTCCCCACATACTCCATAATGGTCAATAGACCCTGGCTCCTTCAAGAGGGATGTAAATCACTACCTACCTACCTCATGGGGGGATTTCAGTTACACAGCAAGGCTCCTTCGGCTTCTCAGTCTGAAAATTTGTGGCGGTTTCATTTAAATGAATCACAGAGCTTTATATTAAGTTACATACAACATAGAATAATGCAGTCAATACAACAGTTGAGGTCTTATTTTTATGTTAAATCAAATTTATTCCTACAATGTCTCCACCATTTCAGCTTTCACTATGCTGCAGACTTAGGCATTAACAATGTATGAAGTTTATTTTAGAGGTTGCCAAGAGCAGAGAGCTGGAGAATCTGGACAGGTAAGGGGCAGGTACATGAAGCTCTGCTTGCCTGGGGACACAAAAAGTGATTTGGGGTTAACAGGAAAAGGAAATTTGAATCCGGTAAAGTACCTGGCAATGAAACAGCAACTCTTAGACTGTAAAGCCTAGTTCTGCAGTGGGAACTGCAATCTTAAAGGCATAGATTACATAGAGCCCTGAATATTGCAAGTGGCTCACAAAAATAGTTTTCTCTAATCCAAGGACTCTGGTTTAAGGAAAACTTAAGTTTTTAAAAGATGAAGGGCTAGATTCTGTACTACAGCTTTCATTAGCTCAAGCCAGGAAAAGGAGGAGCACGACTTGAGGTAGGTCTCCATCACTTTGCAGTATCTGGTTTTGGAGCTCTGTCAGAGAAACTGAAGCTTTACTTAATGTGCCCATACAGCCTGAAAGAACCACAGCACTTTGATACAGACGCTTACCCTCCAGACTCCTAGCCAACCTCTTTCCATGGTCATCAGGACAAGTGGCACAGCTGCTCATGCTGATCCTGAGCACCTCCACTTAAGCAGCGAGGCCATGGCCCCCATGCAATGACAAAATGGGACTTCAGTAAGTATGAATAATTTATCCTAACACCGCAGCAAGTCTCTTTTTAAAAACAGAAAAAAAAACCCTCCCTCTTGTGTTTGGTGTTTCCTGTACATTCTTTCCTAAGTAATTTTTTTTCAGTTTTAAAATGTTATTACTATTTGCATGAGTTGCAGTAGTGACCAGCAAACCCAGTTATGAGCCAAGGTGTGTGTGTTCCCCTGTGTATGGCACTGAACAGACCTAAAAATTGTCCCTTCCCCAAAGCATTTGTTGTCTGCAGAACCTTAAAAACAGTGCATTTAGTTAGAAAGAGACATGAGGACAAACATGATGTTATGTCTAACATAAATGATGAAAATGAATCCAGGTAGACTCCTGTTCCCTCTTCCATTAGGAAGACTTGATTCAATTAAAAGCCAGCAAATGTAAAGTACACAGAAGACATCCTCTTATATTCAGACTAACATGTGGAACTCACAGACGCCGCTGAGTTTTTGTGGAAGTAAATAGCTTAGGAAGCTTTAAACAAGAATCAGACATTAACAAACAAGAACAACATCTGTAATTTCCATACCAAGGATGAAAATTACAAGGAATGTCAATCATCTGGCTTGAAACAAATCAGCCAGTCAGCAGATACTCCCAGGAGAAATGTTTGTTCACAGAGAAGAAAAAAAATGGAAGTAAAAGATTTTAATTTGAATCGCAAGCACTGGATGTTCACCACTGACAGAAACACAATCCTAGAACACATGGACATTTTTCTGTTTTAACAGGTAAGCACTTTGTATCAGAAAGTTATTCTCATTTCACACTCACTTTAACAGCACTCTTGTCCAGAGGGTTATTCATGATTCACAGCACCATGAAAACAGAAGCCCTTGGTGTTTTAGTAGAGAGCTTCAGCATCAACAGAAGCATTCTTGTATTGAATCCTGATGGGCTAGCAGTCCACCACTTTATCCAGTTCAGAGTCATGATTCTGCTTTCATTCCATTTGTGCAATTTATAGAGACTCAGCTTGTTCCATGTATCTTAACACATCTCAGTCTGTATCAGAATAAATAACCATTGCCTGAAACCAAAACCCAATCACTCACCATCTCTTTCTTACATACAGACTCTTACCTCTGCATCTCTCTACAACTGCAACTCTTACTCTGCTGGAGTAGCAGGTTGTGCAATTACTTGAGTTAAGTCTTCCCATCTAAGAAGTTTTCCCACAAACATAATGGCAAACAGAAAAAAGAAATCAGTCATACTTGGACAACAGAGCTATTGAGACATTAGTGTGCTCTATCATCCTCTATTTCTATTCTCATGCTTACCAGAGAAACAGTGGCAAGTTTCTCGTGAAGACTTTAAACTCTCCATTCCCATTTTGGGTTCATTTAACATACATTGTAATCACACTGCTGAGACAAATTCATTTGAAATGCATGCAGATTAACGCATCTAATTTTGTACTCTAGGTGTTCCACTGTAAATCAGTCTGGCCACTGGCCTCAGCAGTAGTTCTTTCAGTAGATTTCAGCATCTGGTTTGCTTGTTTACATCATGTTACCTCTTAGTGAGTCCTCACATCTACTCATTTTGCAACTCTGAAAATGATCAACTGCCAGCCTGCAAAGTTGGAACACCTGCCTACTTTTTCCCTTTATACCACTGCCTATCCTCAGAATTCAGTTTTAAAATTTTGATAACATGTGAGACCAGATTCAAGTCAGTTACCTTTACAGTATTTCAGGCCTGTAAAGGCAATAGTGGTTAATATGATAACAAATGCTTCATACTGTATTTTTTAATGGCAATAGTGATGCAAGGTCCCATCAAGAACAATTGCAAACAATAAAGGGGCCAGTCTTTCTTACATACCTGCATAGCTACCTTTGAGGTTGGGGGGTCCTCTTTTTTTTGACTGCTATCACACATCCACAAACAAAAACAGGATACATCATTCCTAAATTGTTAGGTTTATTTAATTATGGGTTTGGGTGATACTTCCAAAAAAGTGCGTAGAGAGCAGATCTGCCTAACATAATAGGAGAAAACAGACAAGGCAGAAGAGTTGTGAAATTAACCTGTTCCTCAAGTATCTCTGTAATATGAGTAGGATTTTCAAGAGCACATTTTGCTTATCTCCATTTCTGATTAAGAAAATGCTAAAACTCCTCCTGACTTCACAGAAAGGAGATTATACCAACAGTGCGGACTTTTTACTACAAAAAAATAAAAGCCCCATAATGGTGGCAGGTGCTGAAGAGTTCAGTATGTTAATTGGCAGGGAAGTCTTGAGACTCAGGTAAATGGGGATAGGAAGACCAAGAAAGGATGGATGAAGATGCAAGGAACAAGGTGCAGCATGCAAGGAACAACTAAAGAATGCAAATAATATATAACAATAAGGAAGCAGATAAAAGTGGATATTCAGAGATGCGTTAGAGGAAGAGTAGAGAAAACGTAGAGATTTCCCATTAGAAATAGCAACTCACAATGATTCAACCTGCTGTGAAAAATCAGCAGAAACCGTAACTGGAGTCACATTCAGGTTGCCATTTCTTCATACAGAAGTGCTTAAATCTGACCTATTATGCAGCTTTCCTAATCCTCGTGTTAACATGCAAGAGCTGATATTCAGCCTCTTCTTAGCAATGCCTTCTTTGGATTGAAACCAAAGAATTCAGTTTTATTCTGTAAAGCAGAAAAATAACATTCCATTTCTACTAAACTAAACAACAGTGGTATATTTTTCTTTCTAACTCTGACTTGCATTGCATCCCTCCAGTCTTTGAGGAAAAGAGGGCCAGGAGGAAAAAACTTAAACTGACTCCCCACAGAACGAATAAATACAGCCAAATCACCAGCATGGAAAATAACTGTATGAGCCCTAGGTACCAAAGCTTACCCACAAATAGCTCGTAGTGAATAATGCATACAGTTTAAAGTCAGTTAAAGTAAGTGCCAGGTCAGTTATCAGGCAGCCGTGAATTTGCAAGGCTTTGAAACAAAATTCTTTTTTTGATTCTCCCTCTCTGAGGTACAAATAACTGAACTAAGATGCAGATGGTAATGACTGAAGTGAAGTGTAGGCAAGAGCTGGCCAGTTCTGCAGTCTTTCAGTCCTGCATCAAAACAGACTGGTGGTGCTGAAGAGGCAACGGTAACATGAAAGAGCCAGCTTTGACTTTGTGAAATGAGTTCTTGATATCACATCAGGTCCTAAAGCACCACTATGCCTCAGAAATGGAAAGGATTTGTCTTGGCTGAAAATTTCAGCAGAAAAGCAAAAGACTAAGGATCTGCCACCATGGGCCAGTTGCCTTGATTCCAGTTTCGTTTCAACTTTAGAAACATTACATATTTGGCTGTCAGATTACAACCTTAGCATGACCTAAAGCTTCCACACTGTATGTTCATACAGATGCTTCAGGGCTAGCCTCCCTTCAGATGAATTCATTTCCTCAGACTGCTGAATGCTGGGTGCATTTTCCAGCCCTGTAAAGGCACCAGGGGTTCTCCAGCAAGGCCATTAGGTTGAGGGCATTTATGAAAGGAAAGGGAAAAATGAATGAAAATCAGGAAGTATATGGAAGTAGATGGGTCTTTCCCCACAACATTTTACCCTGCTTTTTATTTTACCTTCTCTGGTCAATGAGCCAAAGGCTTTAACAAGCAGCAAATTGCTGCACTGAAAATGCAGCCAGCTGATTATTCACAGGAGCTCTAAAGCTTTTTAGTCATTGCTTTCCAGGATTCAGTAGAAAGGTGTTTAAATTGCAACCTAGATTATTTTTTCCTTGATGTGCTTGTCCCTGTCAAAACACGTGTTGTTTGTATGAACACAGCTCAGGCAATTCTGATTACCTTCAGTCAATACCTTACCCCTAATGGCAACATTTTCTAGTGATCCAAGGACTGGAACTGTTATTAACAGTGATATTATGTATTTCCATCCTGGAGCAGGAAGAACTATTTTTATACCAAGGCTTGGCAGGAAACATGAAAACAATTATTCTTAAATAATAATAAAATGAGTAAAGTATTCCAGAAAAGGTTCCTTTCTAATTTCTGTTTTCCTTGGAAAAATAGGTGATTAATTTGCTGTTTAGAATTAAGAAATTAAACCTGAAAAAAAAAATTATGGAGCTTCATGTTTTGAGGGAGGGTTTTGCTCATGTTTTTACTAGAACTGCATTAAGTTACATTTCTATTTGAGCACTGAAAAGCACCTGAAGTAAACTGCAGAAATTCCAAAGTTCACAGCGTTAGGGTCTTATTTTAACTGTTGATAGTAGAAATATAAACTGCTTAGTTTCCTCACCATTTATAAAGAATTCCAGCCTCAAACAGACATGCCTGAAAAAGTCTGGCCCTAAGTAAATTATGCAAAGACCCTTGAAGTAGCATCATTCAATATGATTCATTCACACGTAAGTACAGCATATTCTTCCAGGTGAGCAGCAGCCATCCAGCTACTGATTTCTACAGAGGCATGGTAAAACATATGCCACCCAATAAATAATCCATCAACAACACGTAGCACTATGTAATAACTCAATGATTCTAACATCAATATTAATTCATAGACAACAAGCAGACATTGAACTGTTGCACTTTTTCAGTTAAATTTTGCAGAAGATGTAAAGGTAAATTATTTCTGCCAGGGTTGTTCCTTCCTTTCATTCTGTTGGACATTACTAGCTTAGATAACTCTCCCCGCAGAATCCATGCCAAGACAATTTGAAAACACTGAACCAAGTCTTAGCTTTCTTTTGCTAAGTAAGAAGCATAAACTGCCTTAGAATTATGGAAATTGTTACCAGAAATCCAGAAACAAGAGGGTTTTGTCCCCAGAAGTTTTACCATCATGAGGTTTAAGTGTCACATTTTGTATTGTGCTTCAAGATACTTAGTTGTATGCTTCTGTCTCCTCTCCCATTCCAGTGGCTTAAGCAAGTGAAAGATAGCATTACTTTGCCTTAATAATCAATTGCACTACACATTCAGAAACAGGAAAATCCCAGTCCCTTTTCTCCCCTCAATACAATCAACATTTATGAAAAAGGTACATTAATGACTACCATTAAAAAATGTACATTGCCTTCAAACAGGTTTTCACTTGTCCTGTTTGTTAAATCAGCAACCTTTCATATCACTTTAAAAAGCTGTGTAAGTATTTACTTTATTAAAATAACTTAACTTATACATTCGTATTTTAGTAATCAATACTGCTTCCACTTTAATTACTCTTACACATGTATTCAGGTTTTGGTAAAGTGTTGTATTTATTTTTTGTAATGTATGGATTAACAATCCGTACAAAGACATCTGTTCTTCTTCTGAATAATAGCCTGGATATTGTTTTTCTTCCAAACTTCTGTATAGAAAAAGAAGTGATCTATGACCATTGTCCAAGAACAAAAGATACTCAAAGCTGCATATAATCTAAATATTATCTTCTGTGAATTATTTCTTACCATACATAGTCTGCAAGCACTCAAATACAGTTTAAACATACCATTTCACATCTGGGTGGCCTAACAACCTTAAATCCCTATAAACTTGATCCTTTCAGGAAGTCTTTGGATACATAGGCATGTCAGGACAGACAATTCTAAAGATCATATGGGAAAATCAACCTGGAAAGGAGATTGTGATGAAGGGTTTGGGCTTTTCCCTATGTCTTCAAGCTATTAGAGACCTAGTATTTCATGTCTGTCAGTATGGGACCTCTCTTGGACAATCTGGTGCAGGAATTTGCATGGACTGCTGGAACACAGTCTCATACTTGTTAGTGGTGTGATCAGTTTCCTCTAAAGTGGATTCACTTTAGCAAGCACCATACCGGAAATTGTGTGTGAAAATCTTCTGTGAAGAACCAGCAATAACAGAGAGAGACCATGGCTGAAATTTACTATTTTGTACCTATTTTTATTGCATAAAGCAGAAACTAAAGAGTTACAAAAAAAGGGGGGGGGTTAGTAAAATTGAGTAACATTTCAAAAGCACCAATATCTCACCTACAATTTTTGAAAATGTCATCCTCATTAAAAACATTGAGTGTATCCACAGAAATACCAAAACTAATTCTGGATGCCCATATGAAAGAGAGAGGTCTGATTATATCCAAAACCTAGTTTAGCTCGTGTCACGCAGAAGGGAGAAGGAAGTGAAAAGACCAAAAAAACAATTTTTAAAATTGCCCACTGTAATACTTAAATCCCATTTACCATCAAAAACAATAGGTACATGTCTTGTATTTCTTGTCTGTCTCTGAATAAGTGAACATTGTTCCTGTTGTTAACATGAGCACGGAAGTGCTCTCTAAAATCCCAGCTAAGTAAACCTCAATCTTACATCTAATTCATCATGACTATCAACAAGCAACAGCCACGCAATGATTATTGGTGAGCTCCAAAAGCAAGCTACAAACTCAAATCAAATGCAGTTCTGCTCTAATATATGCCTATTTAATTAGCACTTGACATGTAATCCCATTTTAACATGGATTGATGTTATTCTAGATTAGAGGGTAAACAAAACATGCTTGTTCATAGTCTTCTTGTGTCACGTAATGCTGTTTTCACCCACACCTATTACAGATTCTCATAGTCAACAGGTGTTAGACTGCAACTACAGATTGAACCATGAATGAATAAGGAATACAAATTTGTAGAGACTGACATGTGCTGAGGTTCCAGACTTCAAAATTAGCAATCGATTCTATTACCAACCTTGATAATGTTCAGGAAATGGGCTGACGTTGCCAGGTGGGACTATCTTCATTGACAATATTTTGCTTAACTGCCAACTTCAGTTAGACTTTGAAAGTATTTGAACATTGATCATGAATGATTTCAGCATTTCATGGAATCTACCTGAATTTTAATCCAACAATTTGAATCCAAACCCAGCTAAACCTCTGATTACATCTAAACAGCTATTTAAATACAGAGTCTTCCACTAACTTGGAGTGTCAGCAGCAACAGACTCATTAGTAACAGTCATTCTGAGCATCTTTGGCCCTGGAGGCACCAGACAGATAAAACAGTCCTCTTCCTGCTGTAAACAGCATGAAAAATAAATCTTTTGCTGCTTAAATGACTATCTTCCTATTTGTCAGCATGCCACTTGTGTTGTTATCTTTACTTTAGGCTTTCAAACCACTATGAGTTTTATCACTCAGACTACCCTCCCAAAAAACCAGCACACAGTATGCTAGTGATTTGGGTTCTATCATATCTATTTGGCAATGCTGGATTACTACCAGTTTTCTTAACACCACATTTCCACTTACAGCAAGTTGGCATAAAATACTATCATGAGCAACACTGTGCGATATCTACTATTTTTGCCAGATTTACAAGGCCCAAACCTATCCTGGATAATCTAGGCTAGCACAAGGCAGGTTTTTTCCCCCCATTAACAACATACTCTTGGCTTTTACTGATTTCTTTGTAATCTCTTATGTACTTAAAAATAGCTAATAATAGATTTTAGAAATGGAGTTAAACGCATTGGCCCTGCAAAACACTTCAGCTCCTTTAGGAGAATGTGGACATTTCTCATTGATTTTTCATAAACGCGGGGCAGCCCCTGTGGTAAATGAAGACACTGTTCATTGGAGACAGAGTACAGCATCTTTCTTTCAGCTAGTCTAACTTAAAAGAACAGTAACATCCTTTGATGGTCATCTTCTTTATGAAAAACATCCCAGTCTAGCAGCAGAATATTCTCAGTCAATTTGTAGGTAATGCATGAGCCACTGGCACCAAGGACTCATCTGGGAGGAACAGACAGGCAGACATAGAAGGTATCATTTTAGCCAGATATGAAAGGTGGTATTTGTGATACTCCATGTTATTTATGATATTTGTGATGTCAGAACTGAATGAAAGAGAAAGAGAAATACCTGTCATCATGCTGTTGGCAGTGCAACCTATGTCATCTGTGGTGGGTTAGCTTTGGTCAGCAGCCAAATGCCGACCCAGTCGCTTGCCAGCTACCCCCACCCAACAGGACAGGAGTAGAAACTAGGATGAAAAATCTCATGGGTCAAAATAAAGACAGGGAGATTGCTTAACAGTTACCATCACAGGCAAAAGAGACTCAACTTGGGGCAAATTAATTCAATTTATTGCCAATTAAAATAGATTTGGATAGTGAGAAACAAAGACACAAATTAAAACAACACCTTTCTCCATGGTAGTCTACTACCCTTGGAAGTTTACAAGATCATTCCTGAGGAGATACCTTGCCTTCACGCTTGACAGGGTCCACTTCCAGAGGTTGTGGATTGTTGCTTCTCTTCCAATTTTTTTGTCTCTTCACTGGTCCCTAGCAAGGTATCCCAGCTTCTGGGCTTCCTTACCTTCTAATTCCTGACTGTCAGCCCCAGTATCCCAGTATCTGAGCAACCAGACAGCAATCTATTTGCCTGGCTGGAAGGTACAAACTTCCCACATATCTCAAAGTTCGCTCAGGGACCAGGTGATTTCTGCCTATAGAGTGACCTCTGTCACCTCCTTCTCCTGTTTCCTTGCCGAAGGACAAGCTTCCTGATCAGACTCTTCCTCCTCCCTTACTGATTGATGCTATGGACCTGTCAATTTCTGCTTCCAGTTTTTCTTTCTGACTACAGGAGTGATTAGTGTAGATAGGGTTTGGGTCCCTGTCTTAACTATGGTGTCCTCAGATGTAGAGGCCCTCCTTCCTCTGCTCTGATGGAGCTGAACAAAAGCTCAGTAGTCACAGTTGCAGTGCTAGGAACTGATGGGTGTCATTCAGGTAGGCAAGGCACTCTTCTGTCAAGTGGTGCACCAATTCAATGGGATTACGTGCCTGTTCAGGCATAAAATCCCAGGCTTTGGAAGGTGATAACTGCCCTAGGCACCTGCCCAAATCCTCCCACACACCCTGCCACCCAGGGATTGACCATATCAGGGCATGTTTCTCTGTCAACTCACCAAGTTGTTTACTCTTACACCTGGATGAAATCAGGTTCCACATATCCAACAATGTCAGATAATAGGACCAAACAGCTTACATTGACAGTGCCTTGTCAATATTTTAGAAAGTGTGACATTAAATGCCATTATTAATATTAGCTTGTGAAGGGAGGGCAGTCAGGAAAAATTTCATCACAATATGCATGCTGAAAGCTCTGTCACCCTATGCTAAAAGGGTTTTATTAGATATAGAAAAAGAACTAACTTGCCCTCTGTCATGCACTGGGTTCACAGCAGAGAATCCAACTGTATCTTTACTGCTAAGTGTCCAAACTTTCAGGAGAGGTCACCCTACCAACACTTAAAATTCGTAGTTCTACAACAGGCCATAGAGCGATATTAATGAAGACCATAAAACATTGGAAAGCCTATGGAAATAAAGCGGTACATAGTCCATTACCAAGTGTTATACTGAAAAACAGCATGTGCACTAATATATCCCTTCCTTTGAAAATTCCTCATACGTTTACACAAACCATTTTGTGTAGGAGTTTGAGAGATCATCAAATTGCAAAAGAGCATTTTCATTTCCAACTATTTCTCTAACATGTCTCTTCTCTAATGATCTCAGAGTAACTCTTAAAATAAATTGGGGATTTCGTTTGCATCTTTCATTTGCTTTGCATTACCCGCACAATGCTGGAAAGTCAGTTACATGCCTTGTCTTGATGCATCATCCCAGGGGATATACAGGAGATTCATCTGTCTTGCAAGATTCTCACAAAACCTAATTGATGCTTATTAAGTAATATAAAACCCAATGGCCTGCATAAACATCATTAGACACATGATGTTGGGTATCTTTCTACATAGTCTCTTCACATCAAAACTAATTTCTGCTGAAAGAGCTATCACCTGAATTCCCTTAAGAGTACAGCTTATATTCTTAGTGTAATTTTTGCCTTTGGTCACTCCAACACTATTCCAATCATTGGTTTTATACAAAGCCATGATCAATTTTTGCCTTCTCCTTTCCCTTTAATTATCAGCCACTTTTTAAAGCTTTATCATCCTTAATTTCATAGCTTAATAAATTTTCTCACTGAACTCTCCACTACATTTGGACACCGTATCGATTTTAGAACATCCTCCATTCTCCCTCAGGCAGGATTGTAACCTCTTTTCCTGTCCCGTCTTAATCCCAGCTTCCCTCCAGATTCACAAGTAGGAACTCCCTTTCTTCTCACTAACACAACGGACTCCCACTTCCAGTAGCAAAGGAGACTGAACTTCTAGTTAGATTTCCAATCTGAATTTGGGAACACTTGCTTAGATACGGCACAAATAAGGTCTTAACTCCATGCCTGAGAAGAGTCAGCGCATCCTGGAAAAGTCCCCAGTATCTGACAAACCTGAGCCCTGGCTCAATGTAACCCCCTATATTTTTCCAGTGTATCATTCCCAGATTAAACTGAAGTCAAATTTAGTTCCCAGCTCTCTTTCTGATACCTTGAATTTAGTTAAGCTAAGCTGTTCCTGTCTGCTTTGTTCAATGGCAATACTGAAGATAGAGCAGGAAGACAGCTATTTAGCCAGGTGTCCCTTTGTAAAGGCTTCCTCTTTACAGTGAGTCAGAGCAGAGAACAGGGTTGATACAGTGTGGCTGATAATAAACCTGTGGGTAAATTAAAGGCTTTGTTTAGCTCATTATTGCAAAAAAATCTTGATTTCGCATTCACTCCCACTTCCCTCAATTAAAAGAATGTTCTTAAAAGGCTTTTGGTTTTTTGCTTAGCTGGGTGCTTGAATAAAAAAGACTAAACAGCATGTCAGAGCAATGTTAATGCATGCCTTGGTTCCTGTTTGTATATAGATGACCAAATTCATAGCACTGCAGTTTTGCTGCAACTTACTTGTGAATAAGTTTGCTAGATTTGCCATTTTTTAAAATCACTTAATTAGGACAATTCAAAGAAAATGTCTTTTCTTTTACTTCTGCAAGCATATACAAAACATGTGCAAGCCCTATAATACTTTTTATTTCAGCCAGCTGTTGGGCACAATCCAGACTACGCAAAGCAATAGCCAGCCTGTTTTACAATCAGAACTGCCCACCCAGACTTAAAAAGGGCTCAGTTACTACCATAAAAGAAGAGTATGTCAAAACCTACCTAAATTCCATTATTTAATAGGTAAGAAGTTCTGACAAAAAGTTCAGAGTAATGCTGTTGGGCAGATTCCAAGACAAACAATTGAACTAAACAGAGCAGCATAATGCTTGGTAAAGTGTTTTAGTCAAAATTTCAAGTTAAAATGTTCCACATATCCACGGAGTAGGGGATCAAGTAATTGGCCTAATAGGAAAACTAAGGTTTGTACCACCAAAGTACCTACTGTTGGTGCTTAATGTAGGACACTCATTTCTTTTGGCTCTCTGTATGGACAGCATCAAGAAAGAGCACCAAAATCAGATGAACAATAAGACACCACTACAGAGGGACAACAATACATGAAGAAAGCACAGCATTGCCTAAAGCTGCAGGCATTTACAAAATGACCAGGGATGCTGTCACCCAGATTAATTTTATCATAGTTAGTTTCTTCAGTTCACTGAAAAAACATACTTAAAACATATCAGTCCTAAGGCATTCCATTATTCATTTCAAATTATGCATATTGAATGATGCAAACAAAAAGCACATGCACAAATCTAAAAAATAATACCATTTTCAATACCACCTTACTATTTGTCTCATTTAATGCTGATGGCTTTCCAAATGTGCTATATCTTATCTACACACCCTTCTAGAGATACAGTCTCTGCTCCAAATAGATTGTAATCAAAGACTGCAACAAAAATAAACGATGAAAGGAGAGCCATTGATTGCTTTCAGATGATTATTTGGGCCAGATTAGCTATATGACTCATAAAAATCAAGAGAAAGAGAAAGAAAAAGTGATGCAGTCAGGGAAAGACCAATATTATAGCACAGGGCTAAAGGAGAGCATCCCAGTCACAACAATGACAGACAGAAAGACTTTAGGGAGAGAAAGGAACAAAAAGAAGTCTGATATAGATCCAAAAGACAACAGAATAGAAAGGTAACAGAAGCTAAGCAGGTGAGGAGACAACTGTCAAAAGCCTTGAGGGAATGGTGTTTTAAAAATAGATAAGAAAGAAACAAAGAGTAAATAGAAGGATTAAAAAAGACATCAATCTAACAGAAAAGACAGAAAGAGTCAGCCCTCATCATTTGAACAAGATTCATCAAAATGGAAAACCAGACATAAAGACATTGCGAAAATCAAGGTGAAAGTCAAAGAAGCCTCAAAATAAGAACTATCACAAAAATGGAAATGTGGATAGACCATATGTGATAGAACTATAGTTGACCATATTTTAGTGAATATCTACAAAGAACTGATAAACTCTAGAAGAAAAAGCAACCGTTCTCATTTTGACGAAGCCGGTCTTTGCCTGTCCAATACACGTCTGCACTGTTACTCTGGTACTATAAAAACACACATACATACTGACTTGGCCATCAGTAAGTTTGATGTTTTAAAAAACAAACAAGTATGTGTAATATCAGTGCCCTAGCTTTCAACAGCAAAGATCAGAACAAAGTGTACAACTGAGAATGCCAGGTTGTTCAAGTCATCAAGACCATTCAATAATTTGGGGTTTCAAATTATCAGGAGACATTCTTAGTGAAATACATGAAATTTTGTCACATGTCACACTGCCATGAAACATGCTGAAACCAGAATTCTTTGCTCCTTACTTTGGTTATAAAATCTGTGTATGAAACATTCCTCTAGAGTGCACGAAAGTGCAAAAACACTAACGTCATATATCCATATAAAACAGTTAGTAATTAACATTTACTTCAGCAAAAGTTAACACCACCGATAAAGTTGGCATACATCTTCATATCCCCTTCCTGAGATCTGCTTTACCATCCTGCTGCTTCTTTTCATTCATTAGACAAGTAAATATGGAAATTACTGGTAGCCTGAGTTGCACAGTTCTAAAATGAAAGGACTGCCTGCAGGACAAGGGGGAGAGGACAGGCAGAGAAACCACACTCAGAGCTTTCCCTTCCAATTAGCAGGAACTCCCCAAGCACTCCCAGGCGCCTCATGGCGATGAGGATCCCCCTTACTGTCATTCCCTCGCAGAAACAAACCACCACTCTAGCCTTGGGTAACCTTTCTCGCAGCTTGCGGAGCAGGCGATCAAAGCTCTTTTCCCCAGCATTGCTGTAGATCTTGTCAGAGTGAGCAATGCAGAGACCCTCTTGGGCAGCCAGCTCTTTGAAGGCTTCCATTCCACTTTCCCCATAATTTCCTGTTGGGGGAAAAAAAAAAGTTGATATTATATCATGCATTTAACCAGTTAAGGGGGGCTGTGATGGGAAAGGGATAGTTTTCCTCAAAAAAAAACCAACTAGCAGAAGGAAGAGCGAAAGAGGTCCACCAAAGTGAGCATACTCAGTGTTCAGTGGAGCAACAAGATATCCACATATCAGTAGGTCTTAACTGACCTGGAGACTGCAAGTTTCTTTTCTTACATTCATTTACCAGTGGATATTAAAGCCAAACAAGGGATGGATAGGTAGAAAAGGGGACAAAGACAGCTCAGACAATAAGGATAAATTTTTATTAACAGTTCTATGGCAGAAATCACAGTTGCGTTAGTCCAGGAAAACGGTCACAGTAAGGAGAAAAAAGGATTTCATTCCAAGCCATTCTGTACCACATTCAGTCCACGCTCATAAAAGTGAATGAAAGATGGATGTAAACTTAAAACATACTGATCTGGTAGCATTTTGAAAGGCACTTACACAAATCTGACTGACCATTTACCACTTTTGAAAGCCACACACTAATCTTAACTGACAGTTAAAATTTAGGCTCAATGTTTCTCTTGGAATAGGAGACTTTCTATCTATAAGAACTTCAGAAATAACTCTTCCTAATATAGAAATATTTGAACTTTGTGGTCCAGACAGTATCAAAGCTGATTCTCAGGTTCCCTTCATTTTTCTATTTATACATTTGGAAGCCAAATCAACAGCGTTACAAAACTCAGACTGCTTTCAGCTATGGAGACAGGTGAAATCTCAAGTTTTCTTTGAGTATTTTATGCCTGTCATGAGCACAGGATTTATGATGAACATCAATCAGGCAAGAGGAGCAGATGGATTACAAAAAAATGTCTATTAACAGTAACAAGAAATGGTTCACAAAGAGAAGCATTAATTTTATGCTATCCACATTCGTAATGTTTGCTTAATTTATTGAGGAAGTAACATCAGATATGCTGATCACTTCCAGACCCAGACCTTTTCAAGCCAGGGGTGACTGAAGAGGTCCACCTTCCCTCTTTGCAGCGATAGTTTGAAATAGTAAATTGCAATGAGGAAGACTTCTGAATCAGCCTAACTTCCTCCACAAAAAATATCACAGCAACTCAGAAGGCTACCGGAGAGAAAATTCAGCAAGAGGCAGTTCAGGCATTCTTTATAAATCCAACAAAAATAAGTGCATTTTCCCAGAAACGTGGATTGTTTGCGGCAGATTATACACTATGCAGACACACTATGACAGTGATAGTCATACTAGAATGCAGCCAAACCTGCCAGGTCTAGTATCAAACACAAAACTCAAGTCCCACAGCCTTTTGCACTGAACTGCCCTAGTTTCTCACAAATTTGCAGCACAGCGGAATGGCCTCTTTTCCAATCTGTGACTTGACGCCAGATACAGCAAGCAGGTCAGCTGCTTTTTTGCCTGTGAGCCAGACACATTCCAGAGCGGGAGCGATGCCATGGCCCTGCGTGGCTGCGGGGAGGGGAGAAGAAGAAGAGCTGTGCCTAGTGGGAACACACCACCAAGCAGTCCCCACTGTGGGCTCAGCGCTGCAGCCCCATCCCATGACCCTGCACGTCAGTAAATGATGTGGCCTCATATAGGGCTTGCCATATGCTGAGAAGGACGCAGGTGGAGACATTTCCATATATTTATAGGCCATAACCTGCAGTCACCAAGGGATTTACCCCAGGACCTGAGGCTGGGCAGTTTGAGCCATACTGCTTTTATGACTTGCCTCAGGTCCCAGACTGAAGCAGGGCAGCCTCATTGCTGACTTGCCATTGGCAAGCACCTTATGCTTTGGAAGGAAATTAGGATATATTTCCCAATTTCATGTGGAACTTTATGCAACACAGACTCATTTGAAACCAGTAGGATCTAAGGTGAGCCAGGGGACTAAACCCAATCTTCCTAGATGTTTAGGCAATGCATATTAGAAAATAAACATAGTAAGTTTCCTACCTAAATAGTAAGGTAGGATGGGATTTTCTCATACATCAGTACAGCACTAACTCTGCTGTGTAATTCAAGTTAATGATTTCAACAAATGAAAAATTAAATCCACTTGGAATGATTTTTCCCAGCATTAATTTTGATGGAATAACAATTACCCCCAACGTAGTCACACCTGTACGGACAGTACAACAGCCGACCAAAATACAGGCTAAGAGGAAGTAAGATTGTTGCCTATAAATTCCGTAAGTGTGATAAAGAGCCTAGAAGGAAAAAAGCTAATTAAGATCGCTAACAACATTGACACAAGATGAAATAAGCAAAAAACAAGGCAGAAACAATCTGAAGCTGAAAAGGAAAGCATTCTAACCCTTACATGAAAGTAGTGGAACAGCTTTCCAACAGCAGTACAAAGAAAGAGGTCTGATGTTAGACCGGCGCTTGCTCAGCTCACAAGAGCATTATATAACGTAGACGTCTGCAACAGCCAGAGACGGGACTTGATGACCCGGGAGGTCCTCTCAAAGTCTGTTTGCCCTGCTCCCAAAGCAAGGCAGCATGCTGCTCACCTTTCCCCTCCAGGGGAAAGGATCAGGGAGAAAACGAACATGTGACAGATGGTAGATACATTGTTCAATGCACTCAGCTACCCGGGTGTGCACAATGTAAGGGCATATATAGAATAGAAAACACTAATTAATTCTGCGCAACAGCCAAGAACATATCCATCTGTACCAGCTTGCTGGGTACATCCATTTCAAGCCACACACATGCAACAGCTGAGAGGGGAAACGCGTAACGAAAGATATCTGTGCGAGATGGTAGTCAGTGAGGAGTTATGACAGGGCCCTGGGCTGAGGACTATTTTTCCTTTGAAAGAGCCATTGAAGTAAAGATCCAATCTTATCTGCAACTGCCTTTTGCTACCAGAAGCAGCGGTGAAAAGCCAAAGTATTTATTATTGTGAAGCTACAAACAACTGATTTTTGTTCTGACCTGCACCCAAAACTAGGTGAGCCGGTGACATACTTTAAGCCCCACAAGACCTTGTTAATTTTTAACAATTTTTTTCTTTTTTTTTAGCTCTGTTCAACTTGTACCCTATTCAGAGAACCAGATATTTTCCTTGTATGCTCCAAGCAGACTCTGTACAGCAGTGCAAAGGTAAATTCTAACCCTAGCATGGCTGCAATTTTACTAAGAGGATTTTCACGACACCTCTCTCAGTGCCAAAGACAGCTTTGCTTCACCTCTGTAAAAATCCTAGATAAGGCCATTCCTGAGAGGGATCCACGTATCTGAAGATGCTGGTGAAAGCTACGTATCATGGGAATTATTTTCATTCATTGCATTCCATGCATTAAATATCTTAACATAAACGTTATGATGCTGCAGTAAAAATCAAAGATGTTACCTTGATCAACAGAAGACAAACAAAAGAAGAAAGTACCAAAAATTCAGCCTCATAAATTGCTCCTATGAGACAGTAAGTATTACATTCGTGTCACAGCTACACTGGAAGAAACACTATTTGCTTGTATTAATACTTAAGCAGCGTGGGGAGCAGAACCCATGAGCTCCATCTAAAAGGTTTATACTCTTCTTTTTATTGTAGCTGTTTGGCAAATTTACACCCATTCTCTTTGTCAAGAGAATCATTTAGTTTTTATTTATGAAATGGAGCGGAAACGTAGCATCAGCAATCAGATGCTTATAAGAATCCTGGAGATCATCTTCTTGAGGGATGCACAGAGCGGCTGTGTGGGTCTTCCCAAGCCACGTGACAGAAAGCGCTGTGTTTTCAGGGGCTTATAACCAAAACAGTGTGTCCCGCATAAATCAATGTCTGATTTCATTCAAGGATAGGGGTTATTTGTGGGGCAGCATAAGGAAACATGAACTGTTCATATTTGTGCTGCAGAGAACATCCCCTTGAAACACAGGCTAGCATCTGTTTAAAAAAAAAAAAAAAAGAGAAAGAGAAAGAAAACCATAATGCTGAAGAGGAAGACTGAGACTGTTCTCTCTCACTCTGCTTTCAGTGTCAATAGGAAATATCACCTACTTTTTAGAAACCCCTTTAGAGGCACACCTACAAAAACAACAAAAACCCACAGCAGAGGACTGTGCCTGGAAGAATGCTCCAATGCACTTAGATAACAGAAGGCAGGGAACAAGAGATACTTCACCTACCTGGGCCATGAGCAGTACCTTCAGGTGAGGTCACCTATTCCTTGCCATTAGGGGCTTATTTGCTGCATTTATCCCTCTAAACAGCAGCAGTAACCACAATCTAGATGAAAGGTGAAAACAAAAAACCATATACCCTGCAAACACATAGCAAAGGAAGTGCACCAATAAGACAACCACAAAATCTAGCTTCACCGCAGGGTACTAGAGAGGCAAGTCATATCGCAGGAAGGTTCCCCTTTTCACAAATAACAAGTGAGAAACTATTCCCTGTCCTTTTCTTTCCTCTCTCAACGTTACGATTTGTTTGTTCACCTCTCCCAAGCTTGTAGATACATTGCTGGAGGTATGAAGTTTGTTTCAGTGTTCAGTATTGATTCACTATAAAACATCTCTTTTCCTCAGCTAATTAACTGTTTTTTGGTAGAGAGAAAATAAGAGGAGAACAAGAGGACTGCATGACTTAACAGCAAAGAATAACTCAAAAGCTTCTCTACTGCAAAGGCAAATTATTTGGGAGGAGTAGAGCAAGGACATGATCTGATTATTAAGTTACTTCCTGATATATTGCAATAACTAATTTGTAAAAACTAGTGGTAATATTAAATATCACAGTAACTGTACAGTTGCCAAATACAAGTCTGGGAAGACTGGAAGGTTTTGGACCAGTGAACAGAAAAAAAGAAAAAGAAAAAGAAGGCAAAAAAGAGTGCCAGTTTTCTCTCCTATAACATCCTGTGTTTCCCTATGCCACAAGGGCACCTTTGAATAGGGTCAGTTAATAAGAAAATTATTGATTTATCTCATTTTAATGTATTTCTTATCCGTTGAACCATATTAAATAATCATGTGCATACTCTTAGTCCATTGCAAACTAAAATTAAAAAGTTCAACCATCAGATTTAAACTAATATGTTAGTAACAGGTTGGGAACACATACATAATCAGCTAATGTGTCTCAGATGACTAGCAGTCAAAAATTCAACCACTTGCATCCATTTGCCCACACCTTTGATTGGGAGAGTTAAAAATAAAAGCCAAAGCCTACACTTATTCCCTGAATGTAGCAGTCTGGCAAAAAATGAAAAGTTGTAGAAATGGATCTGCCTATGTGTGTTATTTTGGTATATCCCAAACATAAATACTACACTCATAGAAAGCAGCTCTGTTGGCACACGGCTTCCAGGACCATTGAACTGACACCATCCCTCCTCTGCCCTCTGTCACTGTGGAAAGGGCAAAGATCAAACACTCCCACATCTCCCGAGAATATCTTTTTCAAGGCTAAAATCACAGTGATGTCAGGAGGGACCGCTTTTTACCAGTTATCAGTTATTCCAAATAGGATTTGTGTTTCCTTTTTCAGTGAACCCTCTTCACTTAGTGTTGACTTTGCCACCTAAAGCCCTTTACCACACAATTTCTTCTCAGAGTTCAGATAGCTTTCTCAACATCATTTTCTTTCTTCACTGAGTGCATCTCACCTCAGGTGTTTTTAAGGGACAACTTCAAAGCAGGTGAGTTAGGCTGTGACAGCACTTCACAAACCCTAAAGGACTGGCCTCTTTACAATAAGAATAATTGTGCTTGGGCGTGGACTCCAGTTCTGATATCAGTCAGGACAAAATAGTGGAGAAAATACCAAAAGAAAAAACTTCACTAGACCTAAACTCCCAGTCTAACTGCAAAGCTTAAAAAGAAAACTCTACCTCTTATTTTATTCTAAGTAGTTTACAGATAAACGAGAAAAAAAAATTGCTTTACAAAGAATGCTGAAGTGGCTATTTTAATTTCTCCAAGTACAATGGTTTTAAAGAAGAGAGAAACAAGTCCTTCCAACATTGACCCCTAAGGACAGTTTAATACAGGTTGAACATCACAGATACTCACTACAGGTATTCCTCTCCCGGAGACAAGCTGCATCGCCCACTGCTCCCTGTCGCTCAGATCAGGTCCAGACACCCAGCTCCTCAGTTCTAAAGCTGCTTTTAACCTGCTGCCACCCATAGGTATCACAGACCTTTATACAACCACCACCAGCTTGCCTCCCAGGCCAACTCATGGCTCTGTGGAAGTCAGCATTTCCCTTACGTTTCCCTGGTTATTTTTCTTTGACAGTGCTAGAGAGATTTGGTGTTGGCTGGAGGCCTCACTGTCCTTTAATTATGGACAGGGTAACTCATTATTAGAAACTGAAATAGCAGTGTATACTTTCTGTATTCTTTTAAACTATCTTAGCAAAGTTTTCTGGGTTCACCACAGATTTCAAAGCAACTGCACTTCAGCCTTGAAAAAGCCAGAAGAATGTGTTAAATGAATTGATTGAGTCATCTTTGGTACGCTACAGACCTCTGCCATCTGTGCTTACAGCCTATTTTCTTCAGAACTTAAGGCCCTTCTAGAAATGCAAGAAGTGAGCTGTTGAGACCAGACTAGTCTTTTCGTTTTCTAAAGTCAAGTAAAACTGAGTACAAGTGTATTGGGTTTGTGTGGCAAGGTTTTGGCAGTGGGGGGGCTGCAGGGGTGGCTTCTCTGAGGAGCTGCTAGAAGCTTCCCCTATGTCCAACAGAGCCAATGCCAGCCAGCTCCAAGATGGACCCACCACTGGCCAAGGCTGAGCCAATCAGCAATGGTGGTAGTGCCTCTGGGATAACATATTTAAGAAGGGGGGGGAAAAAACCCCTGTGCCATTGCAGCTGGAGAGAGGAGTGAGAATATGTGAGAGAAACAGCTCAGCAGACACCAAGGCCAGTGAAGAAGGAGGGGGAGGAGGTGCTCCAGGTGCTGGAGCAGAGATTCCCCTGCAGCCTGTGGTGAAGACCATGGTGAGGTAGGCTGTCCCCCTGCAGCCCATGGAGGTCCATGGTGGAGCAGATATCTACCTGCAGCCCATGGAGGGCCCCACACCGGAGCAGGTGGATGCCTGAAGGAGTCTGTGACCCTGTGGGAAGGCTGCACTGGAGCAGGCTCCTGGCAGGACCTGTGGACCCGTGGAGAGATGAGCCCATGCTGGAGCAGGTTTTCTGGCAGGACTTGTGACCCCATGGGGGACCCACACTGGAGCAGTCTGTTCCTGAAGGACTGCACCCCGTGGAAGGGACCCACGCTGGAGCAGTTCGTGAGGAACTGCACTGCTAGGAGGGAGGAGGCAGAGAATTCAGGAGTAAAGTTAATCCTGGGAAGAAGGGAGGGGTGGGGGGAAGGTGTTTTTAAGATTTGTTTTTATTGCTCATTACCCTACTCTGACTTGATTGGCAATAAATTAAACTAATTTCCCCAAGTCGAGTCTGTTTTGCCCGTGGCAGTAGTTGGTGAGTGATCTCTCCCTGTCCTTTTCTCGACCCACGAGCCTTTTGTTGTATTTTCTCTCCCCTGTCCAGCTGAGGAGGGGAGTGATAGAGCAGCTTTGGTGGGCACCTGGTGTCCAGCCAGGGTCAACCCATGACAACAAGGGAGAAAATAAAAACAGAAGATGAAAGGAGTTAGATGATTGTTATAGCCATAAAACAATACAGTATTCCTATCATAGTCAAGTTTTCAGAGAGATGAAACTATATTTCAGATAAGAAAATCTGCATGATTTTAGTAAATGCTAGGTTACAGATCACCATAGTGTATCATGTATTACCTCAGTAAAGAACACCAAAACTTAAGTAAAACTCTGGATACAGTGGTTACATTTAAGCCTTCATCCTGAATGAGGCACGTGCATCACCTTGAAAAACTAATTGATATTCTTGTCAGAAATACAAGCACAGGTGAAGTCAGTCCTGAAGTAATGAGGGTATTAGTGCTAAATTGCACTTCTCTAATAAGAGAAATGCCAAAATGTGGTCTTATGCCAATATCTTTTTCCTAAATGTATTTAAAGACTACACCCAGTGCTTATTTATTATGTGTCTAACAAGGAGCTTTAGAGATTTATATATATTCTAATGGAACTATTTCAGCTCCAACCCTGGCTGATATACAGTACTTGTAACAAATTTACTTGCTGAACTTAGTCTTTCTGTTCATGACTTATCAGTAAGTAGCTACCAGTTTTCTTCACAATGTATTAAAAATAATCTAGTGATGTCTAACATTAACTGTTGGTTAATTCTGCTGATTAGCATTGGTTGAACAATGGGTCACAGACGTTTTCTGTTTCTTGATGAGACTGGAGAAAGTAAACATAAAAATAAAGTTTCAACACTCTCCTATGAATAATCTCTATTGTTTTTTCGAAGCTTGCTGTGAATATTATAGTTAGTAAAATAATTTTATCTGTTATATAGTTATAGAAAGAATACCCAAAAGGGACATCAAAGTAGGAAAATATTCTCTTTTCTTTTTTTTTAATATGAGCAGACATTTCAAAAAGAAGGAATGAAATATATGCTCAGTTCTGCTCATGTTTTAGCAATTATGCATTTAGTTTAGCTCACATTTCAAGCACAAGGTTTAAAACATCGATGCCAACTTTGAGCAAGCAAAAATCACATGCACAAATACCTACTATGGTTGAAGATTTGAACATAATGGAATGAATGGAAATTTAAAAACTTATTTCTACTGGTTATCTGGTTTCTGAACCTGAGGGCACGGAGAGATCATAGTTTCTGACCTTTCCCCACAATTCTGAGTTAAACATAGTTATTTTTATTTTTGTGAACCTATCCTATCTGATACTCACAAATCATATGTTTTCATGGGCTGGGACTTAGAGGGCCAAACATCATGAGATAGTCCATAAAGAGTCAGCAAGACTATGAACGCTTCCCGATAACCTACATTATCAATGGCTTCAGGAGGTATCTGGAAAGAATGTTAGAAATGAGATTACTTTTTGAAGTGTATTTTCTACTCATTTTCTCATTAAAGAGAAGTTAGTGCTTGGAACTATTCCCACTGAAGTCCTTGATTTCACTGGCTACACTATCAGATGTTTATTAATTTTTAAGAGGGCCAAATGAACTATTACATTTTATTCCTTACTGTCTGTTAACACACATAATTGAAACAAATATCCAAAAAGCTACTGACCTGAACTATAACCCCAGAGCTAAATGTTCATGGCCTTTATGGCAATTTTGGCTTATATATGATTTTTAGACACCAATACTTTCTGTTTATGTGAGCCACAGCTGTAGATGTGAATTATATCAGGTTTGGAATAACATGTAAGTAACAAATCTTAGTCTTCTGTCTAAAAAAACTATACCTAATCATAGCTTATCCATCACCGGAGAAACTGTTCATCTAAATGGAATGAACTTCTGGGTTTTGTCACAAATGAGAAGATAGATAGACTTTTTGATGTATGCTTTATCAAATCCCTGGATATTATAATCTTATTATTCAGAAGAAAATTATGTGGTTTTAGAAAGAACTGTGTTTCAATTTAAACATGTTTAAGAAAGACTGTGGCTGCTTTGCCTTACATGTCCATTAAAGAATTTGATGAAAATAAATATAATTTCCTAATATTATCTGAACTGTCTACCCTCACTCACAGCCTACTTTTGATTTTGACTATTATGACCAATCATCTGTAATCAATTATATTGGCACAGTTGGAAGAAATCCGGAATAACATATTAAACAATTCTGCCTCTTGGACTGATACAAGAAGAAAGAAAGCAAGCCAGAAAGGTTTAGATGCTGAGTCTGAAAGCTAGAGATAAGAAGCAAAAAGACATTTTTAACAATTTAAGAACAAGGCCTAGAAAAAGACAACTGGAATGCATAAGCAAAAATAAAATTTATCTAAACAGAAGTGTTTCATTTTTACAGAATCAACATTTTCAAAAAGATTTAATTTAACTTTATAAATATTTTTTCAGTAACACCCCCCCTCCAAAAAGCATTTAGTCAAAATCTTTCCAATCACCCCTAAGCTGAAGTCCCAGTTCTGCAAACGCTGTCACAGATGGTGACTTGAATACTCACAGTGATGCTTTAAAAGACTTACAGCAGATAAGTTTAATACATAGCACAAGTGTTTATAGGATTTGAGACTGACAGAAAAAAATTTTTTTTAAATCAAATCCTAATTTTGAACAATTCTCCCAGTGATCAAATTGAGGTGAGATATTCATGCTGGCATTTCCAATTGAGTTCATAACCTCAAGGATTAACACAATATAAATATTTGAATTACACAATGTTAAAAGGCATATCTGATGCTGATTGGTGAAACATTTGAAATACCTTTCCCCACAGGCTACTGTAGTATCTGCAGATGAAAAGGTGACTTAATGCTGAGAATCCAGGCAGAGCTAGTACAGGAAATGAATGTAAAAGCTGGATTACCACAAGCAAAGAACAAAGTATTAGTTTCCTTTGCGTAGCTCCCACAGAGGTAATCTAAAAGAGTGAAATTTAGAAGGGCAGACTTGTGAGATAGAAAAAACTGTCTAAATGCAAGTAGGACAAAGTGATAAACCTGAAAACATGAGATACTGTAGAGCACTTAAGAACTGCTTGTGAATTAAGAGCAAAATGAACAGTTCATCTTCTCTCCTCTGAATTGCCATTAAGCTACAGAAGCACAAACTGGGACTGAGCATAGATATTGAGTTAGCCAAGCCCAAAAAGAACAAAACTGTCACAACGGTCACAAAATTATTTCACAAAACAGATAATTATCCGACCTTGGCAGCCGGGAGTGACCGACTCCGTCCGCCAGCACATTGCACGCTGACCGAGAAGCGCAGCTGTTCTGTGTCCGTACGGCTTTGCCAGGCTGCACCCCAGCGACGATGCCTCGGACCTCCTGAGTCCTCCCGCACCCGCACCCAGGAGCGCTCCCAGATCACCTCCCGCGCTCTCTGGACCGAATGGGGGAGGCCTTAGGGGTGAGAGGCCCTTGCAGCACTCCTGATGTGGTTCTTCACGCATTGTGCGTCCTTGGGGAGATCTATGAAACGCTGCTATGCAGACCTGTAAAATGGCTCGTTAGAGGGAGAAAAGAAGGACCCTTTGCTGGGTTAAGAAACAGAAGGAAAGACAATTCATGGAGAAAGACAAAAAAACTGTTTTGTTTCCCAGACATTGCAATTTTGCTTTCTCCACCCCCACAGCCCTGTGGCTTAAGACAGCTCCTGAGGAATGACATCTGGGTGTTCACAAGTTGTACAGTCATCCAGAAGGTCCCAGAAGCCTCTTGTCCCCAGCTCAAAACAATCTGAACCCAAGCACGTCATCCCAGCATGGCCTCAGCTGCTCGGCCCTCAAATAAATGCTCCTGGAAAGACATGCTGGAGGAATGGAACAGCGCTCTGTCGAAGGCCTGTGAACTAACCACAGCCCCCTGCAAGCACCAGTGAAGACAGCGACAGCCCTGCTTGCTCCCACCACCTTGTCTTTTCCCAAATTGCACTTGTGAGGGCCAAAGCACTCAGAGAAACCAGGCACCAGTAAAGCAGGCAGGCGGAGAGGGCACCGGTGACAGGCCCTGGAGACAGGGCAGAGCCAGCAGAGCAGGGGTGCAGGCCCTGCAAGGCAGGAACTGGCGCCCCAGCGTCCGGGCTGCCCTAGCTCCCAGAGGCGGCTGATGGCTGGGGAGGCGCCCCCGGCCGGCCCGCTCCAGTTTATTTGCA